>NW_006399769.1:7458096-7487090 GCF_000299155.1 Elephantulus edwardii
TCCTCAGTACCCTGGAGAGGTCCCTAACAGACAACTTTCCCATACATACACTATATATCTATTTGTTTATACATTCTAAAGGAATGAAAATTTTCTTGTCTGGTTCAAAATGCTACTTTTAAGACAAAATTTATAAGAACTAATTTTAATTTTAATTGACAATTCTGAGAACTGCTCTTTTTCTGAAGACTATCAAGGAACTGAAATGAAGAATTTTCAGTCCAGTGAAGTACTTTATAAAAAATTTGCCTCCCATTTAGGGACCTGTTTATAGGACATATATCTTGAAGTGGGTCTTCAGAGACTTATGAGCCCAAGAAACAGAAAAATAATGCACCTTTCACTCTAGGATGTTTTGTTAGTAATGAGAATTACATAAAGCATTCTATTTTTTATATCCTTTAATAATACATCTCTTTCCATGGCCATAAGATGAAATTCCATCTCTCTAAGTGTCATATTTCATACTTTGGACATGTAGGCAGGTGACATTATTCCTTGGAAAGGGACATCATGCTTGGAAAGGGAAAGATGGAAGGTCAGAAAAGGAAAAGACCACCCCCAAAAAGATGGACTGGTGACAAAGGGCTCTAGTGTGTCAGAAATGAATGAGGATGGTGCAGAATAGGGCAGGTTGAGGCTATCAGGTCACTATGGGTTATATACTCTACTCAACGGCTCCTAACAGCAACAATGTTTTTAGAGAAGACAAAGAAAATAAGGCATTTAGAATGAAGGGGAAAATAAAAACTGGTTGAAGACTTTTCTGACTAAATCCCTCTAACATCTACTAATTATAATCCTGTATCTTCATCTGAGGGCATGCTTCTATGACATTAACAGGAAGTTAATACATATAAAACAAATGATACAATTTATAGCTTGGGGACAAACTTAAAAAACAAACAAACAACCCATTAACAGTTTAAAGGTAATGCTCAAGTGGTTTTAAAATGTGGCTGCTAACCAACATATTCACCATTTGAATCTACCAGCTGCTCTGAGGGAGAAAGGGGAGGCAGGCAGCTTCCACAAAGACTTAAAACCTTGGAAATCCAAGGGAAGTTCTCCTCCATCCTGGACTTGCGCGAGTTAGACTCTAGATTTATTTTTTTAAGGTTTGTTGTTGTCTTGTCCATTGAGTCATTTGTGACACATACCAACCCTATGTACAAGAGTCCTAAACGCTGCTCTATCCAGTGCCGGCCTCATTGTCTCCGACACACCTACTCCCACTGTCCCAATCACTGGATCGATCCATCTCATCATCAAGGGCCTTCCTCTCCTGCACTGTTTCGTCTCTCTCCCAAACATGATGTCCCTCTCCAAGGACCAGTCCCTCCTTGCAACATGCCCAAAGTATGTCAGACAAAGATTCAGAATCCTTGCCTCCAAGGAGCATCCCGGCCTCACTGTCTCCAGGACAAACCTGTTTGTTCTCCTAGCAGTCCATGGGATATTCAACACTCTTCTCCAGCACCACAATTCAAAGGCATCAATTCTCTATCATCCCCTACTCACTGTGTAGCTCTCCTATGGATAGCATGCAATTGTAAAGACTATAGCCCCAGATCAGGTGCACCTTAGTCTCCAGCCTGACATCGTTGCTCTTCAGTACTCTGGAGAGGTCCCTAACAGCTGACTTTCCCAGTGCAACTCATCTCTTGATTTCCTGGCTGCTGGTACTAAGAAGGTGACTGTGGAGCCAAGCAAACTAAAACTGTTAACTATCTCAATTTCTTCACCCTCCATACTGATGCTGCCAATTGGCCCGGTGGTGAGAATCTTGGTTTTCTTGGTGTTGAGCTTCAATCCATATTGAAGGCTGCAGTCCTTGACATTCTGCAGCAAGCGCTTCAGGTCCTCCTCAGTTTCAGCAAGCTGGTTTTGTCATCTGCATAACATAGGTTGTTGATGACTCTTCCTCCAATCCTGATGCCACATTCCTCCTTGTACAGCCCACCATCCCAGATGATCTGTTCTGCATATAGATTAAAAAGGTATGGAGACAGAATACATCCCCGACAGACGCCCTTCTCAATTTTGAACCATGCAATGTGTCCGTGCTCTGTTCTGACAACTGCCTCTTGGTCCAAGTATAGGTTTTGCATAAGCACAATAAAATGTTCTGGGACTCCCAGTCTTCTCAGAGTCAGCCACAGCTTGTTGCAATCCACATAGGCAAAGGCCTTTACATAGTCAATGATGAACATACAGACCTTCCCCTGGTATTCTCTGCTTTATAGGCAAAGGCCTTTACATAGTCAATGATGAACATACAGACCTTCCTCTGGTATTCTCTGCTTTCTGTCAAGATCCATCTAACATTAACTATAATATCTCTAGTACCACGACTTCTTCTAACTACAGCCTGCACATCTGGCAGTTCTCTGCTGATGTGTTGCTCCAGTTGTTTTTTGGATAATTTTCAGCAGAATCTTACTTGCATGCATATGATATTAATGATATTGCTCCATAATTTCTGTACTCTGTCAGGTCACCTTTCTTTGGAATGTAAACAAATATAAATCTCTTCCAGTAAGTTGACCAGCTGGCTGTCCTTCAGATTTCTTGACACAACTTAGTGAACACATCCAGGGCAGCGTCTGTTTGTTGAAATATGTCAATTGTTATGCTGTCAACTCCTGGAGCCTTGGTTTTTGCCAATTCTTTCAGAGCAACTTGAACTTCCTTCTTCATCACCACAGGAGTTATTCCATGAAATTCTTCTGTGTCAGCCAATTCCTTCTGGTACAGTGACTCTGTATACTCCTTCCATCTTCTTTTAATGCTTCTTGGATCATTCATCACTCTGCCCAAAGTATCCTTAAGTATCATGCCTTGAGTTTGTTTTTCAATTCCTTCAGCTTAAGAAATGCTGAGCGAGTTCAGCCCTTTTGATTTTCTGCCTTCAATTCTTTTCACATTTCATTAAAGTATCTAGCTTTGTCATCCGAGCTGCCCTTTGAAATTTTCTGTTCAGCTCTTTAATTTATTTCTTGATTTCTTCCTTTAGCTTTGGCTTCTTGGCACTCCAATGCAATATTCAGAGTCTCAGCTGACATCAATTTTTAGGGTTATTTAGGGAAAAAATAAATAAACAGACTCAATAGTAGGGAGCAGGTATGTCGCAGACTATGAGACTGGCTCAGGATAGAGTACAGAGCTATGAGTCACAGGTGACTCAATGGCACATAACAACAACAAAAGAAAATAACTGCTACTATTAAGTTGGGTAGATATGGTAACATTTCCGCCGAAAAACAGAAACCCTGTATATATTATTTTTGGTTTCTTGTTGTTTATTGGGAGTTAAGGAAACATAGTCTGTTAGGAGTTAGTTGAGTCACCTCTTTGGCAAAAGTTGCTCTTTCACCAAAGGAAAAAGATGGTCAGTCTTATTCGCATGTGATTCCTAGCCTCTAAAACCCACTGGCAGGAGAGCTAGGAGTCAGTGTTGATTCAACAGCAATGGGTTTGAGCTTTTTTTTTTACTGTTAGTTTTAACTTTAAAAGCTCTTTTAAAGTCTAGACTAAGTAAGGATTCACTAAGAATTAACTATCTTACTTGGGACTCTAAAGGTTAACCTAAAGCTTACCTGTCAAGGGACCGTAGAATAATAGTGGTTTTCCCCTAGAAATTAAAAAGAATACTATGTTAATGTCATTCATATGCAAAAGTTTGTTCATAATTGTGGCCCCCAAAGCTTTTTAATCATTTGAATGAATGATAAATTACCTGGAAATGAGAAACTATAACTTTCAGAACTGCAGTCTGGTAAGTGGAAAAAGTTAACTGTCAAGTTTCCATGACAGTGTAACTACACTGCTATTAGTATAATTATTAAGTCCTACAGATGACAAACACCAGCAAATCGTACCTCACATTAGTGGTCAACCTGGCAGCTGTCTGAAATTTTCTCTCTATTCGTCAATGCTAATTACTAGTTAAACGGATGATGAGTGTCTTCTAAGATGTTTCCATTTCAATTGTTAAAGTGGAAATAAAGGAAAAAAAAGAGAATATAAATGTAAAGGACAAGATGCAAACTGCTTAAACTGAGCAATTTGTATACTTCTTTGTTTCTTTTAATTCTAGAAGATGTCTTTTTTTTAGGAGTCAAGAAATTTCGGTTCTGGCCTCTAGCCAAAATATTGATCTCAAATATTATTAATCAATAATACAAATATTATCCTGTCTTTAAGAAAATAATAATGAAATGCTTAATATTTCAAACAAATGAGCTCCTAGAAGAAACAGAAAAAAGAGAAATGGGGGAAGCTATCTGAGGAAACTGTTGAGCTTCACGGAAAACAGTTTGGAAAATGGATCATTTTACTAGAAAACACTTTTCTTTTTATCAAAAGAGAGGTAATAAACAAACTGCTCCGGGTTATTTGGAATATGATCAAACTGAATTATTATTTTCACTTTTTTCTGGGAAAAATATTTGGTAATTACATGTCTGATAAGGGACTTGTATCTAGAATTTATAGAATATTCAAGCACCACAACAAGATAAAGGTGAACAACCCAGTTGAAAAACGGGCACAGGATATGAACAGACACTTCACCAAAGAAGACATTTAGATGGCAAACAAACATATGAATGCTCAAAATCCCTAGCACTAAGAGAGATGCAAATCAAAACAACTATGAGATATCATCTCATCCCACTAAAAATAGCAAAATTTAACAGAACAGCAAACAAATATTGGCAAAGTTGTGGAGAAACTGGAATCCATATTCACTGTTGGTGGGAGTGTAAAATGGTGCGACCACTATAGAAGGCGGTATGGCGCTTTCTCAAAAAGTTGGAAATAGAAATACCATTTGACCCAGCAATTCCACTACTGGGCATATATCTGAAAGAGACCATAACTGCCACCCAAGCAGATATATGCACACCCATGTTTATCGCGGCTTTGTTCACAACAGCAAAGAGCTGGAAACAACCCAAGTATCCATCAACAAATGAATGGATAGAGAAGTTGTGGTAAATTCACACAATGTATGATTATTTTCTAATGACAAATAAAGACATAAACTCAATAGAACCAAAAATGTATATTGCAGGATGTTTATTGGCAAATGTTAAATACAGGTGAAAAACTAGAAACTAACAGTCTCACTCAGAGGACTGGATAAAATAATTTAGTTAATCCATATAAACCTCAAAACCTAAGGCTGCTGTGTCAGCTGTAACTCTTTCTGGGAAGAAACTGCCTATCATTCTTCCCCTGGAGCTGCTAGCAGATTGGAACTGCCAATCTTTTGGCTGTGGTTGCTAGATGCTATCAAGCTAGAGCACACAGCTGACTCTCAGCAGGTTTTTAGAGGCTATTAATCGCATGGAAGGAGACTGTCCATCTGTCTCCCTCAGAGCAGCTGGCAGATTCGAATCAACGCAGATGCTCCTCACCCACTAGGCCACCAGACCTCACCTGATCAGTCCGGTATGTTACATATGCTACAAGGGCTGCTTGACAATCTGTCTAGTGACTGGAACAATACAGGTGATACAAACTGTTAACACACTCCACAGCTAACTGAACCACTAGCAGTCTGAGTATTCCCAGAGACGTCTGGGAAGAAAAGTCTAGGGGCAGATTTTTGAAAAAAAATCAGCTACTGAAAACTCTAAGGAGTACAGCTCTTCTGACAGAAAAGAGTTGACTATGAGTCAGAATCAACTTGCTGGTGCGGACATATAATGACTAGTTTACAATTTGAAAATAGCTTCTTCAACCATTTCTTTAGTAATCTCCACAATAATAACTCTTTGATCTTAATGGGAGACCTCAAAAGTCTATGAACCCCCAATATTTTGTCCTTATAAGTTCCTACTACCTTTGTTTCTTATCTGTGCATGTTAAAGTGCTTAATTTATCACTATAAATAATTTCTTACAAATATCATCCACTCTCAAGTTTTCTCTCTTTACATTTGTCTAACAAAATGCAACCCCTGATAAACTTGACCACCTTTCTCCACAGTGGGCAGACTGGCATCATGTAACATTTACATCTCCAGCATCAAAATACCAGTCACTGTTTGCAAATTCTATTACATTTGTTTAGTACAGTCTCAAGTTTTGAGACTTGAAGAATTTACTGAAGACCAGAAAGTATATCTTTCAATATCCTAACATCAAGAAAACAAAAATCCTTATTACTGGGCAACAGGTGGTGAGAGGTAGAGAAAAAAACTAAAGTTATCAATGATTTAATTTCACTTGAATCCACAATTAACACTCATGGCAACAGCAGCCAAGAAATCAAAAGATATGTTGGATTGGTTAAATAGGCTGTTAACAATGTCTACCAAAAGCAAGGATGTCAGTTTAAAGACTAAGGTGTGCCTGATCCCAAGCCATAGTTGTTTCAATTGTTTCCTATGCATCTAAAAGCTGACCAATAAATAAGGATAACAGAAAAAGAATTGATGCCTTTAAATTGTGTTGGGGGAAAGAATTGAATATACCATGGACTAGCAAAAAACAAATGAGTCTGTCCTGGAGGAAGTCAAATAGAGGGCTTTTTAGAGGCAAGGATGGTGAAACTTTGTCTCACATACTTTAGCATCCTAAGAGGAGGGGTCAATACTTGGAAAAAGACATATTGGGAGGAAAGTAGAGAGTCAACAAAAGAGAGAAATATTTTCAACCAGATGGCCTGACACAGTGTGTGGGAAGCTGAATATCGAATTTAATATTAATAATAAACCAAATACTGTACAGGATTTAAGTGAGGTGTAATACAAGTTGGAGTTCACCCTGAGGCACTAAGGCATTCCTTAAAAGTCAACATGTTCTTAGTTTGTTCTTACTGAATCCCTCTCTCCTGAGATTAGTATAAGGTAAACAATAGAGAGGAATGCCACCTTATCTACAAAAAGACTTCCCATGACCTTCTGTTTTTGTTTTCTACTCCCTTGTGATTATCCTTTGTTTACCTTCCTGATGATTCTTAATAAATACACAGAGAGGCATGGCTTGGGTGCTTCAGTCATCAGGACTGCTGGACCCCTGTCTTTACTCTCTCTTCTCTCATTCTTGGCTGTCTGTCTCATTAGTACTTTACCCTCAGTCTGCAACAACAGTGACTACAACAATGAGCTTGAGCATGTAAAAGATCCTAACAATGACACAGGACTGGGCAAGGTTCCAATCTGTTGTTCACAGGGTTGCTACATCAACTCAATGGCACCGAACAATAACAACAATATAGTCTCTCTTCCATTTTTGTGTAATAGCATATTTTTTACATGCATATTTCTAAAGTAGGACTGGATATTTACTCCTTTAAATTCTGTGCCTAATTGGCAGGAAGATCAAATAAATACATGAGTGGGAACTGACTAACAGCTGATCCTTCATTGGGTTTTAGAGGCTACAACGCAGAGGAAAGCACCCATCTTCCTCCTGCAGGATTACTAGCAGATGAGAACAACTAGAGAGGTGGCCCTTGGGATAGTAGTGAGAGTCCCTATTTACTAGACCACCAGAGCTCTCTTCAAAGCTGCACAAATACACTACTAAAAAAGAAAATCAAAGACCAGTAGTATTCCTTATGAAGAGAGATGCAGAAATTATAAAATTTCTGGTCTATAGAATCCAATGTTGTTGGATACCATCGAGTGACCACTACACGGGCTTGAGCAGGACAGAGATCACGAGGATGGTGCAGGACAGGCCAAGGCTCATAACCCCTGTTCAGAGTCATAATGAAGCATGGCTGACTCAGTTCAGGAGAGTGCCAGAGCAAGACCAACACACAGAAATCAGGTGTGCTTCTCTGTAGTATCAAAAGAACTTTGAAAAGAGAGTAATGGAAATAATAACATTTATCATCTCTACCCAAATGAAATATTTAGGAATGCACCTATCTAATCAGGGGTATAAAAGACCAATACAAGCAAAATACAGAGTACCTCTTATAAACAGAGCAAGAGCCATGTGAGCACAGACATATCTAACCTTTACCAACTCCACAATGACAAACTGTCCCACCAAAAACATCCACAACACAAAACCAATTCCCATGAGGTCAGACATGTCACCCACACTCCCACACCTCTTTCTACTCAACCTAACACCAACCTTACTGCTCCACTGGGTCCAAAATCCACTGCTTTAGCTCACAGACCACACAGAACTATACTCACAATTATGAAGTTTATTAGGGAAGTGAAAGGCTATATAATTCATGTTGTTGCTGTTATGTGCTATTGAACCACCTGAGACTCAAAGCAAGTGTTGCAGCACCTTTAGAATATGTTCCTTCAAGGTGCCTTCCCCAATATTTAAAACCTCTCCTCATAACAGTAAACTAATGGAATGGCATATTATTTAGTATGCTGTTGTTGTGTACATCAGGCCTCAAACAGCGTGCCTTTGGGATTGCAGTGCGGCTGCTTGCCACTAGGCCACCACAGCTCCCTATTATTATTATTCTTTTTTTTAAAAAAAAACCTTAAAATCATTTAAGTTCTATGAAAATTTCATTTTAAAAGTCAAATTTAGGGAAATGTGACATTTTTTTCACATACAGAAAATGAAAACTAAAATAACCATACACCAGGTGAAACTCTTACTATATATATTTCCTTCTAGTTGTATCTTTCCATTTTATATAGCTGAGATTACAGTGTATATAAACCTGTGCCCTATTTTCTTCAGCAAATGTAAGATTTTACTTTACTCCTAAAAGCTCTTTTATAGACATATAAATCCTCCACTAAATAAACTCTCCCTCTTGCATATAATTTTCCCACACTAGTGGGTGTTCAGTTGTGCATGGGGCCTTCTGGGCCACTGTCCAGCAGCAGGAGACAGGGCTGCTCAGCATGCCTGAGTGCTGACTGCCTGGAAAGGGAGATGGAGCCCTTTTCGAGAGCAAGTTCCTGAAAGTCTCAGTCATGTCAACATACTCATAAGCAGCAGCATGACACACAAAAAACACACACACACACACACAGCAAGTTCCTGAAAGTCTCAGTCATGTCAACATACTCATAAGCAGCAGCATGACACACAAAAAACTGAAAAGCAACTGTAAATTCCAAACAGAAGTGGGCATGAACTTCAGCATCGTACACCTGACAAGCCTCACCCTTTGTTTTCTCACACAGCAGTTCTGCGTCCTTAGCAGGAACTCTGTGGGTCAAGGAGAGCTGTCCAAAGAAATGACACATCTGTTCCACTCTGTGTGGCCACTTCCAAAACAGCTCAGTATCCTTGTTTATATAAAACAAAAATTTACAGTGGGGGATGAAAGAGACTGGCTGACTACCAAAAAGTAGTCTAAACAGAAACACTGCTTTCTTTCTCTGTCCCCTGTATTTCACAATCAATAACCTTTGGATATATATCACTGGCAAAATCCAATCATTGCAAATAACTGTAGACAAGAGTTCTAAAAGTGAAGTGAATTAATTAAACCAAGAATACTGTTAGCACATCCCAAAACTTCTCCAATAGGGTAAAAAGAGAAGCCACCAACTGGGAAAAAGTATTTGGGAATGACATGTCAGATAAGGGACTTATATCTAGAATTTATAAAATACTTGAGCACCACAAAAAGATAATAGTAAACAATCCAACTGAAAAATAGGCACAGGATATGAACAGACATTACACCAAAGACAGTCAGATGGCCAACAAACACATGAAGAAATGTTCAAAATCCCTAGCTCTAAGAGAGATGCAAATTAAAACAACTATGAGATATAATTTCAACCCAGTAAGAACAGCAAAATTTAACAGAACAGCAAGCAACAAATGCTGGCAAGGTTGTGGAGAAACTGGAATTATTGTTGTTAAGTGCTGTCGAGTCAGAAACGACTCATAGCGACCCTATGAATGAAAGCCCTGAACACTTGTATAACTTTCATTGTTTCTCCACGTTCATAGTTTCTGGAGGCAAGGTATTTCAGAAGAGGATGCCACTCCTGCTTCCAAGCTTGTTTTAAATGTGGAGGTCCACCATGGGTAACCGTTATCGTATTCAACACCTCAGTGTCACAGTGTTTATTTAGCATCACAGCACCCACATAGATTAAAAAACAGATTTTGGTTTGTATAATCAATTTAGTATAATACTTTAGTATTTTCAAATTATACAACCAAAAATTAAAGTTAAAATATTTTTAAAATCTTTATTTACTATCTTACAGTTCTTCTAAGTAAGTATCTTCAAATTAATACTGTTTTTAAAGTTGCCATTCTACTTTACAGCTTAATGAGCAGCCCTCCCAGAACTAATTATTGGCCTCTATTTGCCAGGAGGAACAGAGGACAGAAATCCAGGGGACAGAAAAAGGGCTGAACTGAAGGTTTAGTTGCCCCCATGACCAGAAGAACTGGGTGGAATCTGATTACCAGTACTGAACATTTTGATCAAAGACTCAAAAGAAGAATCTGATATAAAAGGTGTGTGCACAGGGTGAAATGGGGGGATGTGGAAGAGAATTTAAAATATTTTTTAAAAAGAAGCCGGGCTGGATTTCCTAGATCTGCTATCCTGAACCAATTTTTGAACCTCAAACTTTTGACCCTGAAGTCATCTTCAAACTAAAGATGGATTAGTAAAGAAGGTTTATCTTGAATATTATGTTTCTCTTAAAGAATTATTTCTATAGGATCATATTGATAACTTTAATTTCAAAACATAGATGAGTTTCTAATGAACAAGTGAGTCAAAGTCAATGGTGAAGAAACATTATGGAAAGAAATAGCCAGAAGGGTGATATTACATAAAGAACGCAATCAAGCTCATTTAAATATATGCAGAAATATCTGAATTGTATGATCTGCTGTTTTTTCTTTCTCTTTCTCACACACACACACACACACACACACACACACAGCAAAACAGAAACAACTCAGTTATGATAAATGGCAAAAAAAAATCTAAGACTTTATCAAAGATGCATTGATCGCAAATAAGCATATAAAAAGATACTAAACCATGATTAGGTATTATTGGTATGACAGGAGTCCAGAACGAAGGTAGCCTAGTGGAGTGGACGTGGTGGGGAGGGACTGAATAACAATGAAAGAATTTTTTCTTTTACTTTTCAAAAAGAAAAGTTAATTGGGGGGAGGGGTGGGCAGAGAGAAAAGTACAACAATGAATGAATAGAAATCATAAACTTTCATGAGAACTCATTTAAAATTTTAAAAATACATTAAAAAAAAGTTAATCTCACTCTCTGTACTTTAGGGAAATTTATCTCAATCCTGATTGTAGGTACAGAAATTAACACCAAGAATAAAGATGTTATATCTTGTAATAATCAGGGGGAAATAATATAAGCCTAAATTAAAAATATTAAGAAGTTAAAAAAAATAAAAAGGTATGAAAATGTATGCTATGAAAAAAAGAAAATACTCAACATCTTCAGTACTGCTGTTAGTTGCTATTAATTTTATTCCAATTCTCGGGTATCCTCTGGGCTCCAAAGGATTTTTTAGGCTGTGATATTTCAGAAACAGATGAAACTTCTTTTGGGGGGTACCTCTGGATAGGCTTGAACCTCTAACCATTTTGTTAATAGCTGAATGTCTTAACCATTTTGCTTTCAAGGGATTCATATGTTGTTACCACGTGCTGGAGAGTTCATTCAAATTCTCAGTGATCTTATATGGCAGGGGAGAACTGCCCCCTAGGGTTTACTAGGCTGTAAACCTTTTTAAATTCATATTGGTTTGCATACAAAATTTATATACATTGTATTTCACACATTCTTTCACTCACATTCTTTCCTACCATCATTCCCATACATTTTGTTTTATGAAATTAATCACCATTGATCTATTCCCACCATTACTTCATGTTTTCAGGTTCTTACTGGATCTTTCCTAATTCCTTCAGTCCATCCCTCTGCCTACTAAACTCTGTGGCCTCGTGATTGCCTCCCCTCCCTACCATGAGTCCCTTTACCTCCACTCCTTCTCCCTTTGGACTTCTGTATACATCTTACAAGCTATCTTCCTATTTTTATAATAATAGTCATGATAGACAGTGAAGAGATTGAGATTCTTAACAGCTTCCATTTACTTGGCTCCACAATCAACACTCTTGGTACCAGCAGCCAGGAAATTAAAAGACAAATTGCATTGGGAAAGTCTGCTGTCAGAGACCTCTCCAAAGTACTGAAGAACAATAATGTCAGTATGGAGACAAAGGTGTGCCTGATTCAGGCCATGGTCTTGGAAATTACTTACTATGTGTCAGAACGCTGGACAATGACTAGGGATGATAGAAGGAGAACTGATGCCTTTGAGCTGTGGTGCTAGAGGATACTGAATATACCGTGGACTGCTAAGAGAACAAGCAGGTTCATCCTTGAGAAGGTGAAACCAGGCTGCTCCTTGGAGGCAAGGATTCTGAAGCTTTATCTAACATCCTTTGGACATGTTGCCAGGCAGGATCAGTCCTTGGAGAGGGATGTCATGCTTAGGAGGGTGGAGGCATAAGAGAGGAAGACCCTTCATAAGATGCATTGATTCAGTGACTAGGGTCAGAGGGTGTGTTAGAGACAGTAAGACTGGCACAGGGTAGAACAGGGTATAGGATTGTTATACATAGAGTCATTATGAGTCGCAGGCGACTTGATGGCACATAACAACAGTCTTAACATGGTATTTGTCCTTATGAGACTGAGTTTCGGCTGTAATCTTCACAAGAAGAGACTGCTCAAACTTTTCTCCTGAGGAATAGATGGTGTATTTGAACTTATAACCTTTCAGTTAGCTTCTAGGTGCTTAAACACGGCATCCCCCAGGGCTCCTGCATATGTCATTAGGTAGTAAAAATGAAAATAATGAGATACCATTACACAGCTATTAAAAAGCCAAAAATACAAAACTCCACAATATTATATTGTAAGAATATGCAACAACAGGAACTCTCCTACATTGCTGGTAGGAATAAAGAAATCCACTTTGAAAGGCAGTCAGTCTGTAAGTTTCCTACAGAGTTAAACATGGGCATATGATCCAGCAGTCATGCTCACAGTTAACTACCCACCTGATTTGTCTACATAAAACTCTTGCACAAAATGTTTTTACAACTTTCTTCAATCTCCAAACCAGATGCAACCAAGATAATGTTCAAACCAAACATCATCATCAGTGTTGTTGTTGTTAAGTGTCATCGAGTCACTGACGACTCATAGTGACCCTATGAACGAAAGACCATTCATCATTTCTCCACATTCATTGAGTTTCCAGGGGCAAGCTATTTCAGAAGTGGATGCCTGCTTCCAAGCTTGTTTTAATCAGGGAGCTCCACCAACCAAACGCTGTCTGCTATGGGTATGTATTAATCAATACATGTGACACATCAGTGTCACAGTCTTTAGCATCACGGCAACCACAAGTTACCTCTGTACAGCAAATGGACCGAAATTTTAATTCAGTGATAAAACAGAAATGAACTATGAAGCCACAAAAAGTTACAAATGAATCTTAAATACTTATTGCGAAGTTAAATAAGTCAGTTTTTTTTAAAGCTACACTTTATTGCACATTTACAATAAATTTTACAGCTTTCTAGTTGAACAAAATAAGTCAGTTTTAAAGGACTGCAATCAAAACCTATTGTTCAACTACTGTAATCCAAACACCCTGGTATCAATACAGCAACAGGCATGTGTACCAATAAAACAGACTGAGATTCCAGAAATATATTCGTCTACCTATGGACAATTCTAGGGGAGCTCTGGTGGTTAAGAAGCTGCGTGGCATGCCCAAGGCATGCAGTTCAAATCCACCAGCCACTCTGTGAAAGAAGGATAGACAATCCCCTCCTGTGTGATTAAGTGCTTTTGAAAACCCACCAAAGACTCAAGGGCTTGTCGGTTCTGACACTACAGTACACAACAATATGGACAAGTCTATATATCTGAGAGCTATGCAGTGACTAAGGGTGACAGAAGAATAATACATGTCTCTGAACCGTGATTTTGGAGAATACTAAAGATCCCAGTGATTGTCAAAAGAATAGCAGACAGATATATCTTGGAGAAGGTGTAGCCAAAGTGCTCCTTGAGGCAAAGATGATGAGGCTTTGTCTCACATACTTTGGGCATGTAGCTAGAGACATTATCCCTTGGAGCGGGACAGGCTTGGGAAGGTGGAGGAGTAGCAACGGAGAGGAAGACCCTCAAACAGCTTCACTGACACAGTGACTGCAGCAATGTGCTTGACTGTGAGGATGGCATGGGACAGGACAGTGTTCAGAGGGTTACTATGAGTCGTACTCGATTTGATGATATCTAACAACAACAAGATCACTTCTAGGGAGCGCTGGTGGCCTAGTGGTAAGGAGTTACACTGACAGCCTGAAGGCATACGGTTTGAATCCACCAGCCACTCCATAAGGAAAAGGTGGGCCATCTCCTCCTGTGCCATTTACTATCTCTGAAAACCTAATGGAGGGTCAGCTATGACTAAGTTCCAGTTTGCCAGTATATAATAACAATAAATGCCAAATTGATCTTTGACAGAGATGAAACTCATTAAATGTGGAAAAGACAGACTCTTCCAGAAATGATGCTGGCAACTGGGTGTCTATTTGCAGAAAACTGAAAGAAGACCTATACCTCAGACCACCTATAAAACCGAACTCACAATGGGTCAAAGACATAGTCGTAAGACCTAAAACTGAAAAGATCATCAAAGAAAATAATTGGAGCAAATTTAGAAGGCCTGACAGAACTGGGCAATGAATAAGGATGACAGAAGAATAGATTCCTTTGAGTTGTGATATTGGAGAAGAGTACTAGATATCCCATGGACTGCCCAAAGAACAAATATATGTCTTAGAAAATGTACAGCCAGAGTACTCCTTGGAAACAAGGATGACGAAGCTTCATCTCGCATACATTAGACACGTTGCTAGGAGAGGATATTCCTTGGAAGGGCATATCACACTTGGAAAGGTGGAGGGTCAATGAAAGAAAGGAAGACTCCCAACAAGCTGCATTGATACGGCGACTGCTGCAATGGGCTCAAGCGTATCAGAGATGGTGAGGACGGTACAGGATAGGACAGGATTCAGGTATGTAGTTCACAGGGTTGCTAGGAGTTGTACTTGACTTGACAATCACATAAATGGACTAGCAAATATAACTGAAAATGTACAAACAGAAGAGAATAAGCTTGATGGTTGAGCTTATCAATCATCTAGCTAAAAAAATCTCAATTTTTGTATGTGTCAAAAGATTTTCCCAAAAGAGTAAAATGGGAACCTACAGATTGGGAAAAATCTTTGGCAACAGCACATTTAATAAAGGACTAATCAAAAATTTATAGAATTTATAGAAATTTATAGAAAACTTGAGTATGTCAACAAGAAAAAGACAAGCAGCTCAACTACAAAATGGCCAAAGGACACAGATAAGACACTTCACCAAAGAAGACATGCAGATGACCAAGAAACATACAAAGAAATGCACAAAATCATAAGCTACTGTTGTTTAGTGCCTTCAAGTCAAGTATAACTCGTATGATGGAAGATATGAACCTTGCCCTATCCTGCTTTATCCTCATCATCTCTGATATGCTTGAGCCCATTGACACAGTTGCTGTGCTTATCCACTTCCGAGGGTCTGCCTCACCTTCACTGACCCTCCATCTTTCCAAATATGATGTCCTTTTCTAAAGACTAGCCCCTCCTAACAATACCCCCAGAGTATGAGAGACAAAGCTTCACCATCCTTGTCTCCAAGGAGTACCCTGGCTGCAAATCATACTTGTCTGTTGCCTTGTAAGTCCATGGGATATTCAGTACTCTTCTCCAATATGTCTCAAAGGCATCGATTTTCTTTTTTAATTAATTTTAATAAACATTTACAGAGTTTTTGGATTTCCATTCATTCATTGCCACACTTTTCTCCCTGCCCACCCCTCCCCTCCAGTTCACTCCCCTCTCCAAAAATAAAAAGAAAAAGGCATTGATTTTCTTATCATCTTTACTCATTGTCCAACTTTCTGATACATAGCAAGTAACTGAAAAGACCATATCTCCAATCAAGTGCACTTTAGATGCAAATAGAAACAGTAACAAAATATTCTCTAACTCCAGTAAAAACAGCAATGTTCAAGACAAAAGCAAACAGGAAATACTGGCGAGGGTATGTGGATAGACAGAGACTCTCATCATTGAGCTCATCTGAATTTAACATGTTGTTGTTATGTGCCGTCGAGTCGCCTGCGACTCATAGCGACCCTATGTACAACAGCCCTAAACCCTGCTCTATCCGGTGCCAATTGCTCTGCCTCCGACACACCCGTCCTGATTACCCCAGTCACTGAATTGATAACATGAGGGAGTCTTGAAAATATTTCTCAAAAAGGTAAATAAAGCACTGTAAATGGTATTTGTTGCTGTTAGGTGTCATCAGGTCGACTAAGACTCCAAATGACCCCAAGATCAACAGATCTGAACCTTCTCCCATCCTGTACCATCCTCATGACCGCTGCCATGCTCAGGCATATCGCTAGTCACTGTGCCAGTCCAGCTCTTTCAGGGCCAGCCTCTCTGTCACTGACTAGCATGATGTCTTTTTCCTGATAAGACGAGTCTTCAAAGTGTGTGAGATCATGCATCCTTATTCTTGCCTCAAGGGAGCACCTTGACTATACTTCACCAAGGTATTTTTGGAGGTATATTTCTGCAGTCCACAATATATTCAATATTTTTCAAGACATCACAATTCAAAGGCATCATCAGTTCTTCTCTGGTCGACCTTATTCACTGTGCAACTTTCAGATGCATACAAAGCAACTGGAAATATCACAGCGCTTTTTTAAAAAATATACCATAGCTTTGATTGGGCACCTTAGACTTTAAACTGACATTCTTTTTTTTTTCCCCCCCCTTCTCCAGGCTCTTTATTCATCTCTGGGGAATTGCTGCTCGGGCATTGTGGGTCCATCTGGGCCTAAAGCCCTGCCCTGGGTGAGTCTGGTTCCTGCAGGACATCTAGTCTCTACCTAGTTAGCGTCCTCCACTAGTGGAGACGACTGGTCAGTGTCTGCCCGGCACAGGCACCGGCGCCGCCTGGCCCATTCCTGAACCAGGGCTCACCATTCCTTTCTGGCAGGTAACATCAAGTTCAAGGCTGGGAGCTGCATGGCACCACATGGGTGTGCTGGGGGCTCAGTTTCCAGGGTGCACTTGGAACAGAGGAGTGCTGGGGCAGTTGGTGCCAGAGGCTCTCAGCGTGAGGTATGTGCTCGTTGAGGTGGAGGCATCCACTTGCCCTGCCCGGTGGTCTCTTGTGGGTAGAACTGACACAGCAGCTCCTTCTTGTTGACCTTCCCCATGGGGTTCCTGGGGGTCTCTTCCACCAGGAGCAGCTCCGAGGGCAAAAGCATACGGGGCCAGCATCCTCCTCGCCTACTCCCGAAGTTCCTGCTGGGACAGGGAGTGTCCGTCGTGGAGGGTCACCACAGCAGTGACCCGCTGACCCCACGTCATGTGGGGAACGCCTATCACAGCCACATCTGTGATGCTGGGGTGGGCCAGCAGGTGCCGCTCTATCTCCAGAGTGCTAAGTTTGTAGCCGCCACTCTTGATGTCCACTGACATCCGTCCTTGGACCCAATACCTGCCGTCCTTGAATACGACTGTGTCACCTGTTTTAAACCAGCCATCAGGAGTGAAGGCAGCCTTTGTCTCTTCTGGCTTGCCCCAGTACTCTCGAAACACAGAGGGGCCGTGGACCAGGAGCTCACCTTGGTCACCTTCTCATTCCCTTCTGCGTGCACAGTGTAGGAGCCAGCCTCCCTTTCGGGGCTCTCTGAGATGATGCGCACCTCCACTCCAGGCAGTAGGGTTCCTACAGAACCTGGCAGGAGGGCCGCAGTCAGGGGGTTGGACAGGGCCATGCCAATCTCCGTCATGCTGTACCTCTCCAGCAGCATGTGGCCCGTGATGTCCCTCCACTTCTCCAGCACTGGGATGGGCAGCGTGGTTGAGCCCGAGACCATGAGCCTGACTCTCTCCTGGCATATGGCCCGCACATACTCCTGGACGTGAGGCTGTGTGAAGTGCTGGTCATAGTAGTCCACCAGCTTGGAGTAGATGGTGGGCACTGCCATGAAGACATTAATACGTGGACTCTCAGAGCTCAAGAACTTCTCCCACACCTGCTGGGCACTGAACCGGGCAGCATCACGCAGCTGGCACACACCCAGAGAGGGCACAACAGTTTGTTGACCACACCATGGACATGATGCAGTGGGAGCATGTGCAGAATGACGTCCTCTGGTGTCCACACCCACTTATCCACCAAGCCTGTCACCATGGCACTGAGGTTGTGATGGGTGCTGAGGACTCCCTTGGGCAGGCCCGTGGTATCGCGCGTGTAGATGATCATGGCACCCCGCTCCTTCCAGTTCCACTCTGCCCAGTCAGGTGCTGGCCCTTCTTCTCCTCTTGGGCCCTCTGCCGTCCCAGTACAGAGGTCAGGGGAGAGAGGCAGCAGTGGGACCCCCAGTCTGCTGGCCACAGGGCCTATGAGCTCCAGGTGCTCAGGGCTGGCCAGGACCACGGAGCTGCAGGAGTCCCGGATGAAATACTCCAGCTGGGGTGCGGGGTGCTTGCTGTGTAGGGGGACCGCGATACCGCCGCTCATCCAGGAGGCCCACTGTGCCACCACGTAGGAGGCATCATTGGGACACAGGAAGGAGACCCACTCCTGGCCAAGGTCACGGCCAGGGCAGGCCCAGAGCCTGCAGATCTTCTGGGACAGGCACAGGTGCTGCCTGTACAGGTCCTCGTATGTGTGGTGGCCATGCCGGTCCACGACAGCTGTCCTGTTCCTGAAGGCCAATGCCCGGGTGAACACGGGGGCGCTGCTGTCAGGGTGCAAGGATGAGGCCGTATGTAGAAGGCCCAAACATCTGTGCCTCTGAGAGGCTGGCCAGCCCAAGGCCCAGGCCCAGGCCAGGCGCCGGAAGGGCAGCTTCATGGAGGGGTGCATGACGCTGGTGATGTCATAGGCTGTTGGGCAGTCCAACATAAGCGGCCTCCGTGCAGTTTCCTGAGCCTCAAGACTAAGTGCACTCTCATGGGGACCAAGTGGTGGGGCTCACTCGAACGTCTCCCGTCTCCCCCGGTCAGGCTGTGCGTCCTGGCGGCCCGAGTGGACCAGCGGCTGGGAGAGCGGGAAAGCGGCTGCACTCGCCGGCGGGCCGCGGATCACGGGGCACAGAGGGGGCGAGCCACATCTGCTCTGGTTGGTGTGACCTGTCGGTGCGGGGGGCACGAGGCCGAGGCGACGGCGGGGAAGACAAGCGGCTGGCGCCGGGGCTCCACCTTGTCCTCGCGCCGCGTCCTCGCAGCGCCAACGGCCTAAACTGACATTCTTGCTCTTTAGCATTCTGGAAGAAAGGTCCTTGACAGCAGTTTTCCCAATGGAACTCATCTTTTGCTTTCTTGACTGCTGCTACTTTTAATGTTGATTCTAAGTTCAAGTAAAATTAAATTGCTGACAAATTCAGTCTTTTCTCCATCTATCATGATGTTGCCTCTCGGCCCAGTGGTGAGTTTTGATTTTGAAGCTTGAGTTGTAACCCATATTGAAGCATGGGGTTAGTCTCTGATCTTCTGCAATAAGCGCATCATGTCCTCTTCACTTTCTGTAAGCAAGGCTGTGTGATCTGCATAAGGCAGATTGCTGATGAGATTTCCTCCAGTCCTAATGCCACATTATTCTTAATACAGTCCAGTTTCTCAAATGATTTGCTCAGTATACAGACTGAAAAGGTAGGGAGAAAGGATACAATTTTTCCTGATTTGAAACCATGCAGTATTCCCTTGCTCTATTTAGACAACTGTTCTTTACACATAAATTTCACATGACCATAATTAAGTGTTCTGGGATTCTCATTTTTTTCAATGTCATCCATAATTTGTTATGATCCACAAAGCCTAATGCCTCTGCATAAGAAATAATACATAAGTAAATATCTTTCTGCTATTATTTTTGGCAAGTAAAGAAGTACTTGTCCTTGGTGACATAAATGAAGTTGGAGACTGAAATTTTATAAAATGAATGATTAATTACAAATACCTTAGATAAATGTCAATTGTTGCAGAGGGGCTTCAGGCCTTTTGTTCATAGGGTTGCTATGAGTCGTGCTCAACTCGAAGGCAATTAACAACAACAACTTTTAAAAACATAAATGGAGACTATATATCTGAACTTTACCTGATGGATAACATAGGGATCAGACTGACTACATCTTTGGAAACAGTTAATGGAGAAGCTCATTATTAGCAGTCAATAGGAAGTCAGGGGCTGAATGTGGATAAAAGACTGTCAATAACTTATGTGTAAGTTCAAACTGAAAGTGAAAAGAAAATGAAAATAATTCCATGAGAACATAAATATGATCTTAAGTCTACCCCAACTGAAGAACAGATTTGATGCAATGAATACTAATGACTTCAGATGAGCTGTAGGACTATATAAAGGACAACACTTATGAAACAAGCCAAAGATCATTTGGAAAACATGGAAGAAAGAAAATACCAGAAAGGGTGTCAGAAGAGACTCTGAACTGTGCACTAAGCAGGGAGAGGCCAAAACCAAGGGAAGAATCCTGAAGAAAGAGAGCTGAACAGAAGATTTCAAAGCTTAAGAAGACAAAAGACACACTGCAGAGTAACAGAGCAGGGGAAGAACCAGGAATAGGCATTTTAAGTATGACAACAATCTGGAACAAGGGGTGCACTGCTGGGTGGGCTGGGGAAAAGGGAAGAAAGAAAATGTACAATAAATTAAATAAATAGATAGATAGATAGAAGAGACATAAAAAATATATGCAAAAACCTAGACTTAGAAAACCAAAAAGGAAGAACATGCTTGGCATTTGTTACGCTAAAAGAAATGAAAACAAACGCAGGCCTCAGGTTGCAATAGTTGAAGAAGTCTATGGGCCAAATATTGAATGATGGAAAAAGCATCAAAAGCAGATGCAAGGAATACATAGTCATTGTACCTAAAAGAATTGGTTTGACACTGAAGCACTTCAGGAAACAACAGATGATCAAGAACCAATGGTAAAAAAGGAATAAATTCAAGCAGCACTGAAGACACTGGTAAAGAATAAGGTTCCAAGAATTGATGAACTATCAAATGAAGTGTCTCAACAAATAGATGCATCTCTGGATGTGCTTGCTAACTTATGCCAAGAAATTTGGATGTCAGCTACCTGACCTGGAAGAGATCCATTTTTGCTCTGATTTGAAAATAAAAGTGATCCAACAGAACATGAAATACGTTTTCTATTATATTTATATTATAAATACATATAATAAACATATATAAATAAATATAAATATAATTTTAAAATCATTAACATCACATGGAAGTAAAATCTTGCTCAAGATTATTGATAAATGGCTGAACACTGTCAGAATTTAAGCTGGATTCACAAGAGGCCAATGACAAACAGATTTTGGCTGAAATCAGAGAACACTATTCTCATTGTTATTACATGTCATCAAGTAGATCATAACCCTTAATGATTCCATAAAATAGCATCTATGAACAGACCCTAATAACATCTATAACCTGCTTTGTGCTGTGCCATCTTCAACATCTCTGACATACTTGAGCCCACTGTCAACCTATCATATTGAGGGTCTTCCTCTCTTTCAAGGACTCTCCAGCTTATCAAGACTTGTCTTTTTTTTAAAATTTTTTTTATTATTAATGTCAATGAAAACTTACAGAGATTTTGGATTTCCATTCATTCATTGTTTCACTTTTCTCCTCTCCGAACCCTCCCACCCAGTACACTCCCCTCTTGGAAAAGTAAAAGAAAAATTATTTCATTGTTTTACAATCCCTCCCCCCTGGTCCACTCCACTATTCAGCCTTTGCTCTGGACTCCTGTCATGACAAAACTACCTAATCATATATCCCTTCTAAACAGTTTTCTCCCTCATTTGTTTCAAAGCAGTATACATTATTGAACCCATCTTTCTCAGTCTACCCGCAACCCTGATGTCAGTCTGTTTTACAACAGTGGCACTATGTTGTCCATTTGTGACTGAGATACTTCACTCAGCATAATGTCCTCCAGGGTCACCCATTTTGAATAATATTGCATGAATTCCTTGTTTTTCAATGCAGCGCAGCATTCCATTGTGTGAATATACCACAGCTTCTCTATCCATTCGTTTGTTGATGAGCACTTAGGCTTCCAACTCCTTGCTATTGTGAACAATGCCATGATAAACATGGGTGTGCATAAGACTGTTGTCTTTTTCCAAGAACTGGCCCCTCCTTATAATATGCCCAAAGTTATGTGAGACAAAGTTCACCATCCTTGCATCCAAGGAGCACCCTGGTTGCATTTTCTCCAAGACATGTTTGTTTATTCTTTTGACAGTACATGCTTCCTTAGAAAGTTGAGAACAAGGGAGCTCTGGTGGCCTAATGGCAAGAAGCTGCACTGCAATCCCAGAGGTGTGTAGTTCGAATCCACCAGATGTTCTGCTGGAGAAGGAGGGACAATCTCCTCCTGTACCAGTCAGATATGATTTGACGGCACACACACAAAATATAATAAAATTTTAAAAAAAGGAAAAGAAAGTTGAGAACAGACACAACAACTATGAGATATCATCTCACCCAGTAAGAATAGCAAAATTCAACATAGCAGCAAACAAAAAATGCTGGCGGGGTTGTAGAGAATAAGGGTTGGGACCCTTATCAACTGTTGGTGGGAATGTAAAATGATGTAACCACTCTGGAAGGCAATATGGGACTTTCTCAAAAAGTTGGAAATAGAAATACCATTTGTCCCAGTAATTCCACTACTGGGAATATACCCTAAAGAAACGAGAACTGCCGCCAAACAGATATATGCACATCCATGTTTATACTGTGCTGTTCACAATAGCAAAGAGATGGAAACAACCCAAATGCCCATCAACAAATGAATGGATAGAGAAGCTATGGTATAGTCACACAATATAATACTATGTAACACTGAAAAACAAGGAACTCATTATATACTATATAAAATGGGTGACCCTGGAGGACATTATGCTGAGTTAAGTATCTCAGTCACAAAAGGACAAATACTGCATAATTCCACTGTTATAAAACAGGACTGACATCAGGGTTGGAAGGAAATTAAGAAAAGATGGGATAAATAATGTATACTGCATTGAAACAGATGAGGGAGAGAGCTGCTTAAAAGGAATATATGTTTAGGTATTATTTGCAAGACAACAGTCCAGAATAAGAGGTGCATAGTAAAGTGGCTGGGGTGGGAATTGTATAACAGTGAAAGAATTTTTTTTCTTTTACAAACAGAAAAGTGAACTGGGGGAAGGGGTGGGCAGGGAGGAAAATGTATAACAATGAATGAATGGAAATCCATGTTCTCTATACTCTTTCATGAAAATCTCAATTTAAAAAAGTTGAGAAGAGAAATAGCTTTTGAACTAGCAATCCCATTACTAGATATATATCCCAAATAAATAAACTGCAGCACAAACATATGCACACTCATGTGTTTTACAGCATTATTTACAAAAGCAAAGAGATGGAGGTAATCCAAGTGCCCAACGGTGGATGAATGGCTAAAGAAACTCTGGTACATTCACATAATGGAATACTATGCATCACTAAGAAATTAGGATAAAGAACATGAAACATGGATGAATGTCAGTCCCTACTCCCCCTTCAGAGAGTGCACTCATACTGGATATGTGGCTAGCTCTTACAATGGCAAGCCAGAGACTAGTCATCTGGCTAAAGAATTGTTGTTAGGTGCCATCAAGTTGAGTACAACTCATAGGGACCCTATGAACAACATACTTGAATTCTGCCCTATGGAACCCTGTGCCATCTTCATCAGCTCTGATACACTTGAGTCCGCAGCCACCATGTCAATACACCAAAGAGAAGGTCGTTCCTCTCTTTGGCTGATCCTCCACCTTTCTGAACAGGA
The DNA here is from genome assembly GCF_000299155.1 of Elephantulus edwardii. NCBI lineage: Eukaryota > Metazoa > Chordata > Mammalia > Macroscelidea > Macroscelididae > Elephantulus > Elephantulus edwardii. Next base: position 7,482,090 of record NW_006399769.1, read on the forward strand.
TGTTCCTCTCCTAGCAACATGTCCAAAGTATGAGAGAAAATGCTTCGCTATCCTTGCTTCAAGGAACACTATGGCTGCACCTTTTCCAAGACATACTTGCTTGTTCTTTTAGCTGTCCATGGGATATTCAGTACTCTTTTAAACCACAAGTCAGAGGCATCAATTCTCCTGTTGTCATCTTTATTCATTGTCCAGTTCTCAAATGCACAGCAAGTGACTGAAAGGACTGTGGCCTGAATTAGGCACACTTTGGACTAAAACATTAAAGTACCTTAATTTTCAGAAAGGCATTAACATTTGCCATTAATTAAATTATCAAAATACTGGGGGGGGGAAGACATTACCCCATTTTTACTGCCAATGAAGAAAACAGTTTTTTCTCCAACTTCAACTCCATCACTCTCGTTTCCATTGTTTCTTCTCTTTTCCACTTCAGCTTTTGCAATTTCCCAGAGTGTTTCACTATATGAGACAGAAGAACAAAATGCCAACAAAAAAAGGGCCAAGTATTTCTTTCAATATTAGAGAAGTTTTACATCAGTTTTAGTTCTTATAAAAATATTTTGGATAGTACCCCCAAAGGGACACTAAGGTGCTAAAGCACCTGTGGATTAATCGCCTTGGGATGTGTTTTGTAATGGTTAATGACACTGAGAGTGATAAGAATAGCCCTTATCATCAGAATTTAAGGTTATCTTATTTTGTTGCTTATAGGTCAGCTATGTGATAGTTCTCAGAAACATAGGAAGACACAAGACTTTTTAGAAATGTACCAAAAAAAAAAAAAAAAGAAATGTACAATCAGAAAAGCACCAACATTGAAATCATTCAGGAAAATAAGAAATGCCTAACACCAGTGTATCATATAATCCCATCTCCTTGACACATCTGTTTATGCTATTGTTTACCAAATTATAGTAAACTCATACATCCTGCCTTTCCCCACTAACATACAAGGAAGAAAGGGAGGGGGATGTCAAATATTTAAATTAATCTTTTCTTTTTATGAACATAAGATGGCATAGTTTGTACTGCATAGTTTGATGATTGCTGATCCAAAGGCGGTGCCTATAGTGTAGTTCAAATCTACAGTGACTCTGAAAGAAACATATATTATCTCCTCCGGGTTGATCTGGAGCCTCCCAAAATCTGCTGGTCAGCTATGAGGTTCCAACTCGACCGCAATAAGTGGATGCTACACCTTCACTGAGAGCTCTGACAGCATTGTGCACAAGGAGGTGTGCTGGTATCTCAAACGCCAACTCTCTCCGGAGGTTTGACTCTGCGAGCAGCTCCAAGGAATAAAGATGGGCAGTCTACTCCTGTGTAATTTATAGTCTCCAAAAACCTGCTGGAGTCAGTGATGAGTGGGTTCTGACTCCAGAGTAATGAGAATTGAGTATGTAACTTTATACACGGAGAGTTGTGTTTTTATTATTAAAACTTACAGGAAAACTGTAATACTGAACTTAAAAAAAAATCAAGAAAAAAGAGGACTGATTGGTCTAGTTTGAATGTTCTACTGTTTCATTTTGTGAAATCGGGAGCAAATACCTTTGAGGGCTTTTGTCCCTTTATTAATTCAACACGTATTTATTAAGTAACACATATGCCCTTTGTGCTAACCTCCAGGTCCACCTGTTTCTTCACCTCTAAAATGAACAAAAAGAACACCAACTTTATGCGATGATCATGACTGTTAAAGCAGAATCTATTTAGCTGAAGTCCTAGTCAATGAAATTATCCAAAATTTAGTGAGGGTTCATAATTATTATTCAAGATCCAGGAATGAAGAAAGCATCTATAAAAGGCTGAAACAGGTATGGTGAATCAGGCCTCTGCCTCCATGCAGGAGCCCTGGGTCTATCTGCAGATAAGGGCCCTCCTGGGCTGCCTGTCAGTAGAGGCTTGTAGATGCTGTGATGCTAAACAGGCTTCTGCAGAGCTTACAGACTAAGGAAGACTAGGAAGGCTCGGCAAACTACTAAACATCAGTCATTAGAACTCTACAGGTTTCAATAGCTGGATTCCCATTCTGCACGGCTTCATCACAAGTTGAGGGCCTAGTAGCTAACAACAAACTCAGATGTTTATTTCAAAAGTGGGCCCTGGATCCTTGTTAGGTACCAACAAGTCTAGTACATGTAGCCCTATATCTACTTATTTACACACCATCTTTTCAAAATGTCACCACTGGCTTTCTAAGTTGTTGGCAGAGAAAAGCAGGTGCTGCAGCCAGGCATGCAACCTGTGGGAATGTGGAACTGTGAGCAAAACTGTAACCAACTATTATGTGATAGGAAGTGGACAGTTCTTTCCACACTGCTGGCCATAAAGTAGAGAAACATCTGCTCTGCTTTGTGATAAGACTTCCTGCGTCCTTTCCTTGACTTCCCCACAAAGTGTCCTCAAGAGATTTAATACGTCTCTTGAGAACCAAAATTAAACCAAGTCACTGGCATGGAGTTGACCAATACTAAAGAGGACATTCCAGGATAGGGCACAACTGCCCACAACGTTCCCAAGCTGGAGATTTTTACAGAAGCCCACTGGCTCCCCTTCGTCCACCTACACGGGTTAGAGCCAGCTGGTTAGGAGTCACGTCCAACTACTGCCCACAGCCTCGTCTTTGCCCACCCACACGGCTTAGTGTCTGTGGATTTGTAGCCAAGTTCTAACTGCCCGTGACCTCCCCTTTGCCCGCCAACACGGGTTCCTGTTTGTTGGTTAAGAGTCAAGTTCTAACTACTGCCCACTGAGCCTCCTCTTTGCCCGCCAACACAGGTTAGTGTTTACTGGTTAGGAGTTAAGTTCTAGCTATTGCCCACGGGTGGGGGTGGGAGGTGGAGGGGTATGTTGGTGTCTTGAGACAATGAAACCGACCTCACAGAAATTAAATGACGCCCACTTCACTCTGTTCTAAAGATCGATTTTACAATGCACCTTTCCCTTCTTTTTAAACGCGATTTTATACCTTCCCCGGTGTTTTCGTAGGTTTCTACTTACTGCTCCCGCGCACCGGAGGAGGGGCGGGGTGGGATTGGGAGTGTAGGAATCCTGCCTTGTGGTCGGTTCAACTTTGCAGCCCCCGGTCCCAGAACAATCTCTTGCCACTAACAAACTTTTCTTAAACTAGAGAATGGATGAATTTGATGATCTTTCCAAGCCCTTTCTTTAGGAACAGTTCGTGGTTTGCTGATGGACAACTGTTAGGGACCTCAGATCATGCAGACCAGGGGTGCAGGCGTTCGGACTCAGAGCCCCCACCAGTCCTAGGTCCGGCGTGGGCTCTCCTGCCTCCAGAACCATTTCCCGGAGTTACTCACTTCCCTGCTCCTCGTAGAGTGGGATGGGGGAAAGGGAGGCTCTCAAGAGACGCGCAAATCCGGAGCAAGGAAGGTTGGAAGCGGAGTACCTGGACATCGCGGTCCTGCTCCTCTAGGCCCCGCATAGGCCCAGCACAGAAAGCTTTATCCGCGATCTCCTTCTGAGCCTGGAGCTTCGGGGAGGGTTCCCAGGTTGCCATGGGAGCGACGTCTAGTCCTTGTTGCGTGCGGAAGCGGGGCGTCCTGGGAAGTGTAGTTCTCTGCTTTCTTTGTCTATCCTTCCCATGAGAGCAGTTATTAGATGTCATAGCGATTCTTTTGAACAACAGTCCTAAAGCATTTCTTATCTTGTGCTATTCTTGTCATCTCTGATACACTTGAGTCCATTGATGCAGTCACCGTGTCAATCCACCTCTCTGGGGACTTCCTCTCTTCCATTGACCCCGAGGAATACTAGCTATATGTCCGAAGTATTAGAGATGAAGTTCACCACCCTTGCCTCCAAGAAGCCCTCTGACTGTACCTTTTCCCAGAAATATCTACTTGTTCTTTCGGCAGTCTACAAGATATTCCTTATTCTTCTTTACACCACAGTTCAAAGGACACCTTCTGCCATTCTTCAGACACATACCAAGTTATTATTGAAAGATCACATCTGAATCAGACATAGAAGAGACTTCAACAGCATAGTGAAAGATGATAAGTGGTCACAAATCTGGAATATAAGCAATTCTTTTTTTTCTGTGCTGGAAGTGTTCAGGAAATACTTCACTGAGTGCCGGAAGTCTTAAGTTTTAGTTTCTTTTTGCTCCTTATGCTAACCGTTTGGGAATAGAGGGTGAACTAATCTCTTAAGAAGTTTTCTAATAATTTACAAAAACCACAACCACTGTTCATGGTAACTTCGTCATTGGTTTCCAGGTTGTACATGAGACCTCCTAGCTTTTTCCCTCATAGAGATGCTGATGATTCTAACTTGAGGCTTTTCTGTTAATAGGCCAACATATTACTCATGATGCTAGTAATTACTAGTTGTTGTTGTTGTTGTTATATGCCATTGAGTCACTTGCGACTCATAGTGACCCTATGTACAAGAGCTCTAAACACCGTTCTATTCTGTGCCAACCTAGCCATCTGAAACGCATTCATTCCCACCACTCCAGTCACAGAATCGATCCATCTCATTGACGGTCTTCCTCTCCTGCGCCGCCCCTCCACTCTGCCAAACATAATGTCCCTCTCCAAGGACCAGTCAGTCCCTCCTTGCAACGTGCCCAAAGTATGTCAGATGAAGCTTCAGAATCCTTGACTCCAAGGAGCATTCCGGCTTCACCTTCTCCAGGACAAACCTGTTTGTTCTCCTAGAAGTCCATGATATATTCAACACTCTTCTCCAGCACCACAGATCAAAGGAATCAATTCTCTTTCTATCATCCCTATTCATTGTCCAACTCTCTGACGTATAGCATGTAATTGCGAAGACTATAGCCTCGATCAGGCGCACCTTAGTCTCCAGCCTGACGTCGTTGCTCTTCAGTACTCTTGAGAGGTCCCTCACAGCTGACTTTCCCAATACAATTCAATTCGTCTCTTGATTTCCTGGCTGCTGTTACCAAGAGTGTTGACTGTGGAACCAAGTAAACTAAAACTGTTAACTATCTCAATCTCCTCACCA
>NW_006399769.1:7487196-7487637 GCF_000299155.1 Elephantulus edwardii
CATATAGGAGGCTACAATCCTTGACCTTCTGTATCAATCGATAGCGCCCCCCCCTGTACAACCTCAGTTTAATTGAACACTTTGTAAACCTCTCCAGTCAATACTGAGAAGAGTCTCAGCCTTCACATAGCCTCTGCTGGGAAATTTCTCTATTCCCATTAAAACGAGTCTTTAGGGTGAGAAATGTCCTTTAATTTCAAGAAGGCAGAGCCCACAGAAGCCTGGGATTCTTGGTGAAGAAACTGTGGCCAATGAAGCACTCTTGTGTGAAGCAGCCCTCATCACAGTCCATGTCCAGGCTGAGGTGCTTATTTTCTGCAGAGCAGCTGGATTTGAACCACCTGCTTTTCATGGTTTGCAGCACAACTCTCTATACACCAGACCACCATAGGTCTTCTTTTGTTCAGCACACACACACACACACACACACACACACACACA
>NW_006399769.1:7491442-7511844 GCF_000299155.1 Elephantulus edwardii
ACTGTGTGGATCATAACAAACTGTGGCTGACTTAAATGGGAGAGGGGGAAAATCTGTGCCTTGATTTTCCTCTCAACTCTCTAACTCCTTGCCGTCTAGTACACAGCCATTATCAGTGTGGCCACGAGAAGCTGGCCCTGCTGGAACTGCTCCTCTAGAAGACTACTGATATTTACATTCTTTAACCTTTAACCTTTCAGTGTCTTTTTTTCTGAATGTTCTTTGATTTATTTTATTTAAAATCTCTTCCTCCTCAGGACTCAGCTTGGCTGCCTTCTTGCTGCCCAGGGTCGGTGCACCCTGGTGGTGCCGTGTGCTGTCAGTAAGCACCAGGCATTTCTTCACTAGGGTCTTGGTTCAGACTAGCTCTTATTGGAGGCATTGTGCTGTTGTTGTCAAGTGCATTGAGTCGTAGATGACTCATAGCGACCCTATGAATGAAAGACCTGAACATTTATTTAACTTTCATCATTTCTCCAGTTTAGAGAGTTTCCAGAGGCATTGTAGACAGCAGTAATAATCTGTGTTTTACAAATACAACACTTAGAGACGCAGGAGAAATTCTCTATCCAGTCTTAGGGCGATGCTCCTTGTTGCGTCCTCTCTCCTGAACCATGTGTGCACGCCAGGGGCCAGCCTTGGTGTCAGCAGCAGGTGCATCAATTCATACTTCTGCTTCCTTTTAAATTTTTTTCTTACAAAGTTCATATACATTTTTTTCCCCACCCTGGATCTTCCCATTTCCTTTCCCCACCTCTCCTTCCACCCATCATATTATGTGACCCTATTATTAACCTCTCCCCACCTCTGCCCATCCTCATCTCTGAGCTCCCCCTCTTCCCAGCTTAGAGTCTCACACTTGTTCTACATTAATGGTCTTATACAGTATTTGTCCTTTTGGGACTGAGTTAGTTCATGTAACATAATGCTCTCCAGTCTCCCAAGTTAGGTAGTGCTTTACAAATAATTGCTCCTATGTGCTGCACAATCATGTGAATGTACCACAACTTCTCAATCCATTCTATTGTAATTGGACATTTGGGCTATTTTCATGTTCTTGTGATGGTGAATAACATTGCTATGAACATTGATGTACAAGTTTCTGGGAATAACTTGGTTATATGGAATTTCTATGTTCAGCTTTCTGAGGAACCACCAAACTGCCTTCTGGACTGGTTATACTATTTTACAATCCCACCAAGAGTGTGTAAGAGTTCCTATCTCAACATATTCTCTCCAACATCTATTACTTGATGTCCTGTTGAACTCTACCTCTGCTACTGGGGTGAGATGGTATGTCATTGTGGTTTTGATTTGCACCTCTCTTACTGCCAGTAATTTTGAGCATTTCTTCATGTGTCTGTTGGCCATCCAAATATCTTCTGTGAAAATTCTTTACATGTATTTTGCCCATTTTGTGATTGTGTTATCAGTCTTTTTCTTGTGGAACCCTGTAGGATTCTGTATAACTTCTGATATGAGGCCCTTGTCTGAAATAGTGTTGCCAAATCCATAGGTTCGTAGGTTTTCTTTTCACTTTCATGGAAAAAGTTTTTGATGAGCACAGGTCAATGAATTGGCCAACTGACTGGAAGAGATTCATATTTATTCCCTTTCCAAAAAAAGGTAACCCATTAGAGTGTGCAAATTATCAAACAATATCACTAATATCACACACAAGCAAAATCTTGCTGAAGATTATCCAGAAAAGACTTGAACAGTACATTGGCAGAGAACTACTAGAAATACAAGCTGGATTTAGAAGAGGTCATGGCACTGGGAACATTATTGCCAATGTCAGATGGATCTTGGCAGAAAGCAGAGAGTAACAGGAGAATGTCTATCTGTGTTTCATTGACTATACAAAGGCATTTGACTGTGTGGAGCACAATCAATTGTGGCTAACCTTGAGGAAAATGGGAATCCCAGTACAACTGATCGTGTTTATACAAAACCTATACTTGGACCAAGAAACAGTCTTCAGAACAGAGTAAGGAAACACTGCATGGTTCAAAATCAGCAAAGGAGTGCATCAGGGTTGCATCCTGTCCCCATAACTTTTCATTCTGTTTTCAGAATAAATCATTCAGGAAGCAAGGCTTTGTGAGAAGGTGTGTGGCATCAAGACTGAAGGAAGACTCATTAACAACCTACAATATGCATATAACACAATATTGCTTGTTGAAACTAAAGAAGACCTGAAGCACTTGCTGCAAAAGTTCAAGGACTGTAGACTTCAATATGGATTGAAGCTCAACATCAAGAAGACAAATATTATCACCACTGGGCCAACTGGAAGCACCATAATACAAAAGGAAGAGATTGAGGTTGTTAGCAGTTACAGCTTGCTTGGCTCTGCCATCAACACTCTAAACACCAGCAGTCAGGAAATCAAAAGATGAATTGCTTTGGGAAAATCTGCTGTCAGAGACATCTCCAGAGTACTGAAGAGCAACGATGTCAGTCTAGATACAAAGGTGTGCCTAATCCAGGTCATGGTCTTTTCAGTTACTTGTTGTGCTTCAGAGAGCTGGACAATGACTAAAGATGTCAGAAGAAGAATAGATGCCTTTGTGTTGTGATGCTGGAGAAGAGTCTTGAACATGCCATGGACTGCCAAGAAAATGGATAGGTTTTCTTGGAGAGGGTGAAACCAAGTCTCTTCTTGGAAGCTAGGATTTTGAAGCTCTGCCTCACTTACTTTGGGCACGTGGCCAAGAAAGATCTGTCCTTGGAGGACATCATGCTCAGAAGGGTGGATGGACAGTGCAGGAGAGGAAGACCCCAGATGAGATGGATTGATACAGTGACTGGGGCAATGGGGGTTGGTGTGTCAGAATTAGTGATACTGGCTCATGCAGGGCAGGCTTCAGAGCTGCTGTACATAGGGTTGCTATACATCGCAGGCGACTCAATGGCATATAACAACAATAACATACGATGACAGGTTTGGAAGTAGGAGTGGCATCCACTTTCTAAATTAAATGCCTCTAGAAACTTAATGAACTTTGATAAATGTTGATAGTCATAGAGGGGCTACAGGCCTATTGTTCATAGGGTCGCTATGAGTCATGCTCAACTCGAAGGCAATCAACAACAACAATAGGAATTTAATCTTTAGAAAGTCCCATTCATCAATTTAATCCTCTCCAGACTGTGCATTTCTGGTAGTATTTGGCAGTCTATATCATAGATTAGGCCATCCAAGCTTGATCCCAGTTTGTTTCTGATGAACTTTATGGTTTTGAGCTTTAGTATCAGATCTTTGATCTACCTTGAGCTGACTTTTTGTGTATGGTGTGAGATGTTGATCCTGTTTTCATTTTCTATAAGTAGCAGTCCAGTTTTGCCAGCACCATTTGTTGTTGAGATTGTCTTTTTCCCATTTGAAAGATTTTATTTCCTTGTTGAATATCAGTTGACTATATATATAGGTAGCTGGGTCCATTTTTGGGTTCTCTATTCTGTTCCATTGGTCGATGCGCCTGTTATTGTATCAGCACTATGTTGTTTTGGTTGCTACCACTGTGTAATAGGTTTGGTTTTTTTCTTCTCATGAATTTCTGTAACAATTTTAATGAGCTTTTATAGATCTATCTTGTTACTAAACATTTCTGCTTCTTGGGGAAGGGCTTTCTCTTGCCCCCAAAGTGCGTCACTTGTGCCAGTTTTCCCGGGAGATGCCCACTGCACCGCGCTGGCTGGAAAGAGAGTATTCAGATCTTAAAACTTACAATGAAACATATTCGGTTGCTGCAGCTTTTCTGTGATAGCAAAACCTTTCTTAATAAAGTTAATAAAGCAAGTTCATTTGATATAATATTGATTTACTTTATGAAGGCCACGTATTTTTGTTTGAAGTTTATATTTTCTTTATAGAGTGTCAGAAATCTCAAAATCAGTAACAAATTTTTAGTTATTATTGGTGTAATATAAAGACTAATGTGAACCCAATCCAAACCATAATCTTTTCAATTATTTGTTATGCAGCTGAAAGTTGGACAGTGAATAAGGATTACAGAAGACAAATTGATGTCTTTGAGTTGGAGAAGAGTGCAGACTATCCCTTGGACTGGCCAAAGGACAAGCAAATATATCGAGGAAAAGATGCAGCCAAGGTGTTCCTTAGAGGCAAGGATAGTAAAACTTCTCCAAGGACAGTCTTACATATCTTGGACATCTTATTAGGAGGGGCCAGTCCTTGAAAAAGGACATCATGCTTGGAAAGGTGAAGGGTCACCAAGGAGGAGAAGAACCTCAACAAGATGGGTTGATGTGACTGTATTGGTGGACTTGAGAAATGGTCAGGATGGCCCAGGAGAGGGCAGGGTTCAGATTTGTTCATTGTTCACAGGCTCACTGTGAGTCATGGTCAACTCAATGGCACTTAATAGCAACAACAACAACAACTATATGCAAGGCCCTATGCTTAAGACGAGATCTCTACCCTTAAGAAAGACAAACAGCTGATTATAATAACACAAGAAGTTGATTATATAAGCTAATGTAGAAAGGCACAAAGTCACAAGAGGTCACTAAATTATGTCTGAATGGTTGCCGAAATATTTTTTTATTATCTAGCTTACTTACAAAATGGAAATACATTGTTTTTCACACCAGTTCTTTCCCAATTCCCTCAACCCACCACTCATCAACTTGGGCAACCCCATGATTAATCCTCCCATGCTGAAATATTTATGATATTGATTGTGTTCTATCTGTCTTGAATGCTGCGTAAAGACCAGATTTCCTAACCTCAAGACTTGACTATTTGAAAGAGGGTCTCTTCCTAGCTTTTGATTTTGCTTTTCTGGTGTACTGTTCCAGACCATGGGCTTTGGAGTAAGTTAACAGTAGATTCATGTTCTTGCTCAGCTAACTGTAACAAGTCAGAGATTCAAACACTGAATGCCTCTGAGTTTAAATTTTTGATTGCGCAGAGGAAAAGAATTACTTACATGAGATAAATAGATGTAAAAATAAATTATGTATCTATCTGGCATAGATTGATAAAGGATTAATGCTTGTTATTACCATGAGGTAAACTTTTTTTTCCCCCTAGTCACCAATTTTGAACAAAAATACAAGGATAATAACCCCAAGCATAATTCAGAAAGTTGGTAAAGAAAAGAGACATCCACCTCAGATAAAAGTTTGGGATAAAAATCTCCCTAACATTTACAGTTAATGTTTGAGAGGGGGTGACAAGGAGCAGAAGACTACAGTTTCACAGAGAAAGAGATGTAATGAGAAAAGAGGGACCTGTTTAATGAAGAAGGGATGATTGTCAGAGATGTTGAGATAGCAATCATTTATAGAGTCAGCACATGCAGAGTTAGCATCTACATATGGGATTGGCCGGAGTCTAGGCTTTAAAATGGATATGGTTCAGACTGCAATGAATAGTAATGACTAGACTTTTTTAAACTTTAGAAACTCTTTGTATGTAAGGAAGACCTTGATATGAATGATACTAATAACAAGCATTTTTGCTAACATTTTTGCTGAGTGTTTGCTATGTACTAAACTAGGTACTCTTTAACCGTGTCATCTTTTAGATAACTTGGCTAGGCAGTTGAAGGAAAGGGCCTGACAGTGCAGGAGGTGAAGTTTACGTGGCTGAGGTTTCATCAGTAGTTGATCTGATTGTGGAGGCGAGTTCCTTCATTCCTTTGGAAGCTTTATATTTTTACAAAGAAACTGAGCTTCCGGAGCAGACAAAAATAGCTTTAAAGGTAAGAGTGTGCAAAGATTTGAATTCCCCCACAGGGTTACCTGAAGAACACCTAAAGATTTCAACTCCAGGGATAGAGGAGGAGGCAATGTATGCTGTTTCCTAGAAGGAATGAGCACCAGTCCAGAAAAGTAAAGGTGCATTTGAGGAATTGTAAATAGTTTTAGGTGTGGGTAGGCAAGTGGGGGAGTAGATCGGATTTGGTTACTATGTCGGACCTTGGAGTTTGGCTTTTATCCTGATAACTATGAGAAACTAAGCAAGACTTTATGCAAAGGAGAGCAGTGACCTGCATTCCAGTGGAATAATCATTTCCAGCTGTATGAGGTTTTGGCATCTGGAAGACCATGTGGAGGTTATTAGTGTAGAAAGTGACAGAGTTTTGACATTTTCCCTTTGTTCTAAGTTATGCAAGTTTATAAAAAGGAGTATAGAGAAAATAATATAAGCATATACAAAATAAGAACAACTAAACATGTTATGGTATTTAATTTTATTTTTCCTTAGAGTTGAGATTATTATACTTTCATTTTATATCCTAAAACAATTTGCATAAAACTCTCTCGAAACATAACTCTGATGGCAGACTAATATTGCACTGTAAAGATGTTGCACTACTTACTAAAGCACTGTTCTAACCTTTTGTGTCCTGTGGTGATACAGAGTGCCTGATTGAACATGGGTTAAGTAGAGTTCTTCCCTGGGGTTTTCCAAACTAAAATTGAAAAAAAACACTCGCATTAATTTCTGAGCGCTGCTGTAACAGATGATCACAAACTGGTATATTAAAACAATAGAAATTTATTTGCTCTCAGTCCTGAGGACTAAAAGCCTGAAATCAAGGTGTCAATAGGGCCACGCTTCTTTAGAAGTTTCCGGGGAACAATCTTTCCTAGCATCTCACAGCTTTGTGTGACTGCTGGCAAATTCTGATTTTCTTTGGCTTATGATGGTGTCATTTCAATCTGTGGCCAATCATTTCATCAAGGGAAGGAAGGATAAGCTAAGTCATGGTATCAAAAATAATTAGTAGACACAGAACCAATGAAGAAGTTTAAGTTACACTGAAGGTACTGTTAAAAAAAAAAGTTCCTAAAACTTGATGGAATACAAATGCACATGGATGTAGCCCTAGATGTGTCCTCTAGCCTATGCCAATTGGTTGGTCAACCAGTGGGAAGAGATATATTTTTTATCCCATTTAAAAAAATGGTGATACAACAGAATGTGGAAATGGTTTAACAGTATCATTAATATCACACCCAAGTAAAGACTTGCTGAAAATTCTTCAAAAGGGTTCAAATTGAGAGGGAACTGCTAGACAGTCAAGCAGAATTTAAAAAAAACTCTGACATGAGTATCATTGTTGATATCAGATGGATTTTGACTAAAAGCAGAAAATACTAGAAAGTGGTTTACTTGTGTTTTATTGACTCTGCAAAAAGCAGTTGTCCAAGGAAAACAAAAGAGTGCAGCATAGTTTGAAAATCAGACAGGTGTCATCACAGTTGTATCCTATCTCTATACCTATTTAACCTGGATGCTGAGGAAATAATTTGAGAAGTTGAACTTTTTGAGGAAGAATGTGACATCAAAAGAGGAAGAAGACTCATCAACAATCTGCATTATGCAAATCGCACAGCCTAACTTGCAGAAAGTGAAGATTTGAAGCATTTACTATATATCAAATACTACAGCTTTCATTTCTTCATGTGCTTGTTGACCATCTGAATGTCTTCTTTGGTGAAGTGTCTGTTCGTATCCTGTACCCATTTATCCGTTGGGTTGTTTATCTTGTTGTGGTGCTCAAGTATTTTATAAATTCTAGATATAAGTCCCTTCTCAGACATATCATTACCAAATATTTTTTCCCAGTCTGTGGCTTCCCTTTTTACCCTGTTGGAGAAGGTTTCGGATGCTCACAGGGATTTGATTCTTAGAAGGTCCCATTCATCTATTTTATCCTCACCTGGTTATAGGTTTTTCAGGATGCTTGGAAGACTGTTTATGTTGTGGCTTAGGACTTGTCCAGGCTTTTCTTTAATGAAGTTTATAGTCCTTGATTTTAGTCCTAGGTCCTTGATCCACTTTGAGTTGGTTTTTGTGTATGCACTGAGATGTGGATCTTGCTTGAGTTTTCTTGCAGATTTTATAATTTTTTACGATTTTGCCAACATCATTTGTTAAAAAGGCTGTTGTTTCCCCACTTAACTGATTTCATATCCTTGTAAAAAATCTGTTGACCGTAGGTAGATGGGCTGATTTCTAGATTATCAATTCTATTCCATTGATCTATGTGCCTCCTACCTTGTTTCTCTTTTTAAGGAGTGCTTTTCTTATTCGGGGTCTCTTTGCATTCCAAATGTAATTGGAGATTGCCTTTTCCATTTCGTTGAAGAGTGGAATTGGTATTTGTATTGGGAATGCATTGAACGTGTAGATTGCCTTTGGTAATATTGTCATTTTCACAATATTGAGTCTTCCTATCCAAGAGCAAGATTTATTCTTCCACTTCTCCAGGCCTCTTTTTGTTTCTTGTAGTACTGTTTTGTAATTTTCTTTGAATCTATCCTTTGTGCTTCAGGTTAGATTTACTCCCAAATGTATAATCTTTTGATTAGCTACTGTGAAAAGTATTGTTTTTCATAGCTCCAGTTTTGTATTCTCTTTGTCATTGTAGAGAAATCCAACTGATTTTTGTATGTTGATCTTCTATCCTGCCACTTCGCTGAATTTGTCAACTATGTCCAGTAGTTTTTTGCTGAGTCTTTAGGGATTTCTAAGTATACTATCATATCATCTGCATAGAGAGATAATTTTACCTCCTCTTTGCCAATTTGGATACTTCTTATTCTCTTTTCTTATTGCTATCACTAAGACTTCTAATACAATATTGAATAGGAGAGGTGACAGTAGTGTTGTTTATTTCCTTTTTCAGTTTTGTTATTGTTTGTTTTATATATATTGCAGGTCTTTCATTTGGTGCATAGATATTATTGCTATGTCCTATTGTTCTATTGATCCTTTAATCATTATGTAGTGATCTTTTGTCCTTTGTGATGGTTTTTGCTTTGAAATTTATTTTATCAGAGATTAATATCACTACTTCTGCTTTTTTCTGGTTACCATTTGCTTGGTGTATTTTCCCCCACCCTTTTATTTTTAGTGTCTCTTTGGCTTTATATTCCAGGTGTGTCTCTTGTAGACAACATATTGAGGGATTTTGGGTTTTTATCCAATCTGTTGCTCTTTTTGTCTTCACTGATGCATTCAAACCATTTATATTCAGTGTGATAATTGAGAGGCAAGGTTTTATTGCTATCATTTTGTTGAGTTCTTTTTAGTGTTGTTGCTTGTTACTTTGGTCCATCCTGCTTTCTGTGGCATCTCTGAAAGAAGGACATCTCTCAATGTTTCCTGCAATGCTAGTCTTGTTTTTACAAACTCCCTTAAGTTCTCTTTTTCTGGGAATATCTTGATCTCTCTTCATATTTGATGGATAGTTTTGCTGGGTACAGTATTCTTGGTTGACAGTTGTATTCATTTGAGTGTTCAATATGTCATTCCACTGTCTTCTTGCTTATATGGTTTCTGCTGAGAGCACGTATGTGCTCTCATTTAAAGGTTAATCTTTGTTTCTCCCTCACTGCTTTTAGAATTCTCTCCTTATTTTTTATTCTGGCAAATTTGACTATGATATGCCTATTTTTCTTTTGGCGTCTATTCTATATGGTGTCACCTCAGCTTCTTGAATATATATCTCTCGTTTTTCATTATACCTGAGAAGGTTTTCTCTAGTAATTCTTCCACAACGTTTTCAGTGCCTTTACTTACTTCTTCCTGTTCTGGGATTCCATTGATGCACATGTTATTTCTCTTGACGGTGCCCCACATTATTCTTAGGTTTTCTTATTTTTCCTTCCTTTTGGATTCTGCTTTTTCGCTCTAGCAAATCAGTGGTGAAAATTTTATCTTCCATTTCACTGGTCCTTTGCTCCATCTCTTCAATTCTGTTCATGTGTCCCTCCATCATGTTGACAGCATCTGAAACATTGGACTTCATATTTTGGACTGTGAGTTTGTGTTTTTCCAGTGCCTCTAATTCCTCGTTTGGGTTTTTTTGGTTATTTGGGGTTTTTTATTTAAATGCAACATAAATTTTTCCCCTTTTAATTTTTACACCATTCATTCATTGTTGTACATTTTCCTCCCTGCCTATTTCTCCCTCCAGTTCACTTTTCTGTTTGAAAAAAAAAATTTCCTTGTTTACAATGTCCCTCCCCCCACCTAGTCCACAGTCCACTTTACTTATGTATTTCTTTTTTTGGAATCTTGTCATGAAAATAGTAAATTCAAATAATAAATCATAAATTCCTTTTAAACAATTCTCTCCCTCATCTGTTTCAATGCAGTATACATTATTTATCCCCTCTTTTCTCAGTGTCCCCTCAACCCTGATGTAACTCCCACTTTACAAGACTGGCTTTATGCAGCATTAGACCCTCTGTGTCCAAAATATTTCACTCAGCATAATTACCTCCATGGTCACCCATTTTGTATAATAATTCATTAGTTCCTTGCTTTTCAACGCAGCGTAGTATTCCATTGTGTGAATATACCACAGCTTCTCTGTCCATTCATTTGTTGATGGGCACTTAGGTTGATTCCAACTCTTTGCTGTTGTTAACAAAGCAGCAATAAAAATGCGTATGCATAAATCTGCTTGGCTGGCAGTTATGCTTTCTTTCCCAGTAGTGGAATTACTGGGTCAAATGCTATTTCTATTTGCAACCTTTTGAGAAAGCACCATACTGCTTTCCACAGTAGTTGCACCATTCTACACTCCCACCAATAATGAATAAGGATTCCAATTTTTCCACAACCTCACAAGAATTTGTTGTTTGCTGCTCTTTTGAGTTTCCTATTCCTACTGGAGGGAGAGGGAGATTCAGTGTCAGCTGAATCCAGACTCTAGCTTGTTGAGTTGAGGCTTGGCAGGTTTGAGGGCTCTGGGCACTTGTGGGGTTCTTTTTGCCTCACATGGGAGTTGGCAGAGCAGACTTGCCAGATGAGCTGGGGGTCTGGAGCAAGGAGTTTGCCAGCATTTGAGTGTGCTGGGCTGATAAGACACTGAAGGTCTCTAGGTTGTATAGCCCTGGTGTACAAGTTGCCGTACAGTGGTAATTTGTGATTGCTGTGAGGCTGAACACTGCAACACTGTTGTGTCAAATGCGTTAATAATGGTTGGTCACCCAATGTGGACAGAGAGTGGGGTGGAGTTCCCCAATTAAAAGAAGCCTTAGAAGGAGGAATGGCATCCACTTCCATAATAGCTTGCTTCCAGAAACCCTATGAACCTGGAGAGAGGATGAAAGACACACAGCGTTGAGGACACTATGGCACTTAACAACAACAACAGCTTTCAATAGGGATTACATCTCAACATTAAGAAAACAAATCTCACCACCAGAACTTCTATCATAATATAGGCAATGTGATGATAGATGGAGAAAAGATTAAAATTGTCAACAATTTTACTTGTATCTACAATTAACACCCAATGTAGCAGCCATCAAATTATCACAAGACGTGCTGCATTGGGGAAATCAGCTGTCAAGCATCTCTCCAAAGTACTGAAGAGCAAGGATATTAGCGTACCTGATCCAAGCCATGGTATTTTCAATTGCTTAATATATATCTGGAAGTTGGCTGATAATAAAGAAGATTAAGAAGAATTGATGGTTTTTAATTGAGGTGTTGGGAGTATTGGATGTTTCATGGACTTCCAAAAGAACAAATTTGTCTAGAAAGAAGTGCAACCAGGGTGCTCCTTAAAGGCAAAGATGGTGAAACGTCATCTCACATACTTTGGGTATGTTACCAGGAGGCGCCAGTCCTTGGAAAAAGGAATCATGCTTGAAAAAGTGAAGGGTCAGTGCAACTGATGAAAATTGATGAAAACTGATGGATTGACACAGTGACTGGAAAAATGAGTGTGCTGGATATTGTGAGGATGGCACATTTTAGGGCAAGGCTGATCTGTTGTTCACACCTGTTCATACTCTGCTGAGTCGTAGTTCTCTTGAAAGCACCTAACAACAACAGTAGTGACCTTTTGTTTTTATTGTATCTATAAATAGATTTTATAAGAGTAATTGCTGAAGCTTACTAGGAACAAACTGTGGCTGACTCTGAGAAGAATGGGAATCCCAGAACACTTGATTGTGCTTATGCCAAGCCTATACTTGGACCAGGAGGCAGTTGTCAGAACAGAGCAAGGAAACACACTGCATGGTTCAAAACTGGGAAGGATGTACACCAGGGATTTGTCCTATCTCTATACCTTTTAAATTTATATGTGGAACAGGTTATCCGGGAGGCTGGGCTCTATGAAGAGGAATGTGGCATCAGCATTGGAGGTAGACTTATCAACAATCTGTGTTATTCAGATGACACCACCCTACTTGCTGAAACTGAGGAGGACCTGAAGTGCTTGTTGCAGAATGTCAAGAACTACAGCCTTCAATATAGACTGAAGCTCAACATCAAGAAAACAAAGATTCTCACCACTGAGCTGATTGGCAGCACCAGGATAGATGGTGAAGATGTTGAGATTGTTAACAGTTTTAGTTTGCTTGGCTCTACAATCAACACTCTTGTTACTAGCAGCCAGGAAATAAAAAGATGAATTGCAATGGGAAAGTCTGCTATCAGAGACCTCTCCAATGTATTGAAGAGCAACAATGTCAGTCTGGAGATTAAGGTGCACCTGACACAGGCCATGGTCTTTGCAATTACTTGCTATGCATAAAAAAAGCTGGAAAATGACTAGGGATGATAGAGGGAGAATTGATGCATTTGAGCTGTGGTTCTGGAGAAGAGTATTGAATGTAGTGTAGACTGCTAGAGAAGAACAAACAAGTTCGTCCTGGAGAGGATGAGACCAGGCTGCTCCTTCAAGGAAAGGATTCTGAAGCTTCGTCTGACATACTTTGGACATGTTGCAAGGAGGGACCAGTCCTTGGAGAGGGACGTCATGCTTAGGAGGTTGGAGGGACAGTGCAAGAGAGGAAGACCTTGGATGAGATGGGTTTATTCAGTGATTGGGGTAATGGGGATATATGTGTCAGAGACAATAAGTTTGGCACAGGATTGAGCAGGGTTTAGAGCTGTTATACATCGGGTCACTATGAGTTGCAGGTGACTTGACAGCACATAACAACAGAAATAACAACTAAGAACACACTAGTATTTTTTGGACAGCACTACTTACAGTTCCATTTCAAAGATATATGTTTTACAAACTAATACTGAATATATAATAATAAACACATTAATAAAGAAACAATTATTTGTGCGCTCAATCCTATGATTTGTGTACAGCCTACATTTACATTTACCCAAACTACAGTTTAAATATACACCAAATTTTCCCTTAAATTATCTTTTTGTTCAGAAATTTTATTATTTTCTTACCGTATTTAAGGCTATGATGAACCTAAAATTTTGTTTAGTATTGAATTGTATATATTTTCATACATTTCCATGTGACAAGACAACTTTTTTCAAGCACCATTTCTGTCCATTATTAAAACCATGATTATTTGATAATCTTTTAAAAATAAATTTGCCATGGGTGCTTAAAATGAAAGTCTATTGCTGGAATAGAGAGCTTAAGATACATAAGTATCTTATTAATCATGTAGTTTTGTTTATTTTAAAATTGTGAGTTTTGTGAAGGTTTATTGAAAGGATGGGTTTTCACTCATTCACAGATACACATTTTCCTCTCTCCTCACCTGAAACTCACTCTGTAATGCATGTCTTGTTCCAGATTGTTAACTGGTATACACAGTAACCTTCTAAAGTCTTACATGCAATGGTTAAGAACTCAACCACTAACCAGAAAGTGAGCAGTTTGCATCTACTAGGTGCTCCACCAGAGAAGGTCTGGCTTTCTTCTATTGAGATTGTTGTTGTTGTTATGTGCCATCAAGTAGACTACAACTTCTAGTGACCCAACAAACAACAGACCTGCCTTGGCCCTATTCTGTATAATCATGATCTGTGGAACATTCAAGACCATTGTGATAGTCACAGCATCAATCCATCTTGTTGAGGGTCTTCTCTGTCACTGACCTTCCACTTTTCCCAGCGAGATGTCTCTCTCTAAGGACTGGTTCCTCCTGAAAATAATGCCCAAAGTGAGCTGAAGTTTCACTCTCTTTGCCTCTAAGGAGCACTCTGGTTGAACTTGCCTCAAACTAGAATTTTTTGTCCTTTTGGCTGTGATGGTATGTTCAATGCTCTTCACCAACACCATAATCCAAAGACATTTATTCTTCTGTCTTCTTTATTGATTGTCCGACTTTCAGACAGGAAGGAACAGAAAATTCCAAAACTTGAATCAGGAAAGCTTTCGTCTTTAAACTGAGATCCTTGCTCTTTAGAGACGGTAAGAACTCTGGGGAGGCCCTTGATAGCAGATTTCCCCAGTGCAATACATTTTTTGATTATTTGTTGCTACCAAAGTATTGATTATGGACTCAAAATTAAATTGTTGACAACTACATTTAATATTTTCTCCATCTATCCTGGTGCCTATTGGTCCAGTGGTGAGTTTTATTTTCTTGATGTTGTGGATGTAGCCCCTACTGAAGATTGAAGAATTTGAACTTTTGCATAAGTACTTCAAATCTTCTCCACTTTCGGCAAGTAAGGTTGTGTGATCTTCATAATTTAAGTTGTTGAAGGATCTTACTCCCATCCTAATGCTACATTCTTCTTCAGTTTCTCAAGCTACCTGTTCAGCTAAATAGGTGTACAAGTTACTTGCAGAGGCTGAATAGGTGTAGAGAAGGACATGACCTTGGAGTACAACTTCCTTGATTTTAAATCATGCCATATTCTCCTTTTCTGTTTGGACAACTTCTTCTTTGTGTACGTATAGGTTTCACAACTAAATGTTCAGGGATTCCCATTCTTCTCAATATTGCCCACAGTTTGTTATGAACCACACTGTCAAGTGCTTTGCATACTCATTAAAATACAAGCAAACATCTTTTTGGTATTCTCTGCTTTCAGTCAAGATCCATTTGACATCATCAATGCTATCCCTCATGCCAGAGTCTTTTCTGAATCCAGCTCGAATTTCTGGCAGTATCCTGTTGCATAATTTCATTTGCATGCAATATTAAGGTTGTTATTGTTGTTATGTGCCAGAGAATTGCCTGAGACCCAGAGTCATCCTATGTACAGCAGCTCTGAACTCTGCCCTGTCCTGAGCCAGTCTCACCAATTCCGACACACCAACCCCCATTGCCCCAGTTACTGTATCAAGCCATCTCATTGGGGTCTTTCTCTCCTGTGCTGTCCATCCACCCAACTGAGCACAATGTCCTTCTCCAAGGATCAGTCCCTCCTGGCCATATGCCCAAAGTTTGTAAGATGGAGCTTCAAAATCCTAGCCTCCAAAGAGAAACTTGGTTTTACCCTATCCAAGACAGATCAATTTGGTTTCTTGGCAGTCCATGGTATGTTCAAGACCCTTCTCCAGCATCACAACTCGAAGGAATCTATTCTGTCATCCTTACTTATTGTCCAACTCTCTGAAGCATAATAAGTAACTGCAAAGACCATGGCCTGGCTTAGGCACACCTTAGTCTCCAGACTAACATCATTGCTTCAGCATTCTGGAGAAGTCTGACAGCAGACTTTTCCAGTGCAATTCATCTTTTGATTTCCTGACTGCTGGTGTTAAGAGTGTTGATTGAGGAGCCAACCAAGCTGTAATTGTTAACAACCTCAATCTCTTCTCCTTCTATCATGGTGCTGCCAATTGGCCCAGTGGTGAGAGTCTTTGTCTTCTTGATATTGAGCTTCAATCCATATTCAAGTCCAAGTACTTCAGGTCTTCTTCAGTTTCAGCAAGCAGGGTTGTGTCATCTGCGTAATGTAGGTTGTTGAATCTTCCTCCAATCTTCATGCCACATTCCTCTACATAAAGCCCTGCTTCTGAATAATCTGTTCTGCCTTAGACTGAAAAGGAATGGAGACAAGATGTATCTCTGATGCAATCCTTTCCTGATTTTGAATGATGCAGTGCTTCCCTGCTCTGTTTTGAGGACTGGTTCCTGGTGCAAGTATAGATTTCACATAAATATAATCAAGTGTTCTGGGATTTCCAATTTCCTCAAGGTTAGCCACAGTTTGTTTTTGTCCACACAGTCAAATGCCTTTGAATAGTCAATGAAAACAGATAGACATTCTTCAAATACTCTTTGGTTTTTGCCAAGATTCATCTGACATTGGCAATAATGTCTCTTGTGCCATGACCTCCTCTAAACCCAGCTTTTATTCCTGGTAGTTCTCTGACAAAGTACTGTTCCAGTCATTTCTGGATAATCTTCAGCAGGATTTTCCTAGTGTGTGATATCAGTGATAATGTTTGATAATTTTCACATTCTGTTGGGTCAACTTTTTTGGGAATGGGAATAAATATGGATCTCTTCCAGTCAGCAGACCAAGTAATTGTCCTCCTGATTTCTTGGCACATCTTGGTGAGCACATCCAGGGCAGCATTTGTTTGTTGAAATACATCAATTGGTATTCCATCATCTCCTGGGACTTTATTTTTTGCCAAGCCCTTCAGAGCAGTCTGCAGTTCCTCCATCACCATTGCCTCTTGATCATATATTGTTTCTTTAAATTCTTCTGTTAGCCACTTTTTTTTGGTACAGTGACTCTGTATACTCCTTCCATCTTCTTTTAATGCTTCTATCTTTTTTAAAGCATTTTTTAAAAATTATTTTTGTGTGCGTGTGCCGTCAAATCAGATCTGACTGGTACAGGAGGAGATTGTCCCTCCTTCCCCGGCAGAGCATCTGGTGGATTCGAACTGTGCGCCTCTGGGATTGTAGTTGCAGCTCCTTGCCACTAGGCCACCAGAGCTCCCCCCTTTTAATGCTTCTTAAATCATTCAGTATTCTGCCCATAGCATCCTTAATCATTGCAACTCACCACTTGAATTTGTTCATTAGTTCCTTCAGGTTAAGAAATGCTGAGCATGTTTGGCCCTTTTGATTTTCCTACTCTAGCTCCTTATACATTTCATTATAATACTTTACCTTGTCTTCCCATGCTGTCTTTTGAAATATTCTACTCAGCTCCTTAACTTCTTGATTTCTTTCCTTTGCTTTGGCTTCTTGGCGCTCTAGTGAAATAGTCAAGAGTCTCTTCTGACATCCATTTTGGTTTTTTCTATGACGACTTTTTGCACTTTTCATGAATGATATTCTTGATCTTTCCACAGCTCATCTGAGTTGGCTTTTAAATTCAGGGGGGGGATAGACTCAAGATCAAATTTTGATTCCCATGGATATTTGAACTTCTTTAGCTTTAATTTGAATTTGCACATGAGTAGTTGATGGTCTTTTCCACAATCTGCACCTGCCCTAGTTTTTACTGCTGATATTGAACGTCTCCAACAGTTCCTTCCACTGATGTAATCGATCTGACCCCTGTGCATCCCATCAGGTGAAATCCATGTGTATAGCCTGCGTTTATGTTTCTTATAAAAGGTATTTGCTATGAATAAATTATTGATTGGACAAAATACTATCAGTCTCTCCCCAGCCTCATTTCTGTCACCAAGTCATGATTTTTGCACTTGTTGGAACACCTTTTGTTTGCAATGAGAATGGATCTCCTCCAGTCATCTGCCATATTTGTTGGCAGAGATTGATGAACATGTCCCTGGTTTCTTAGGCTGTAGTCTTTATGGGTAAATTGAAGGAAAACCAATAAAAACCATAGCTGAGGAAACCCCTGGGCAGTTCTGCTCTGTGCTACAGAATTGGAGGTGTTTAAGTTGGTGCAAGAGAGGAAGACCCTCAATGAGATGGACTGACTCCGTGACTGGGTTAATGGGGTGGGTGTACCAGAGACAAGAAGATTGGCACAGGTAGAGCAGGGTTCAGTGCTGTTAGTATATAGGGTTGCCAGCAACTCCATGACACATAACAACAATCTAGCTCAACGGTGCACAACAGTGAATATGTGTCTTGTTTAGAATTATTTGCCAAAAGATAGTGTCATATTAAAAGATTTTGTTCCTTATCTACTACTGGACTCCAAAATAATTGTATTATAAAGCATATAGTGAGATTTTAAACTGCTGTCCAAATTCTATCACATCTTAAGAATCATTGTAACTATGTCCAGTTTGTTGTTATGTGCCATCAAGTCACCTGTGACTCATAGTGACCCTATGTACAACAGCCCTAAACCCTGTATATCCTGTGCCAATTTCACTGTCTTTGACACATCCACCCTGACTACCCCCGTTACTGAATCAATCCACCTCCTAGAGGGTCTTCCCCTCCTGTGCTTTCCCTCCATCCTCCCAAGCATGAGGTCCTTCTCCAAGGACTGGCCCCTCCTTGCAACATGCCCAGAGTATGTCAGACGAAGCTTCAGAAATAATTTTTGCCTCCACGGAGCAGCCTGGTTTAACCCTCTCCAGGTCAAACCTGTTCGTTTTCTTAGCAGTCCATGGTACATTTAATACTCTTCTCCAACACCACAGCTCAAAGACATCAGTTCTCCTCTTATCCTCCCTAGTCATTGTCCAGCTCTCGGACACATAGCAAGTGATTACAAAGACCATGGCCTGTATCAGGTGCACCTTAGTCTCCAGAGTGACACCATTGCTCTTCAATGGTACCTGGAGAGGTCCCTAACAATAGATTTTTCCTTTGCAATATGTCTTTTAATTTTCTGGCTGCTGGTGCCAAGAGTGTTGACTCTTGAGTGGAGCCAAGCAAACTAAAGCTGTGAACAATCTCAATCTCTTCACCATCCATCCTGATGCTGCCAATTGGCCTAGTGGTGAGAATCTTAAGTCTTCTTGATATTGAACCCCAATGCATATTGAAGGCTGTAGTCCTTGATCTTTTGCAGCAAGCGCTTCAGGTCCTCCTCAGTTTCAGCAGGCAGGGTTCTGTCATCTGCATAATGCAGATTGTTTATGAATCTTCCTCCAATTCTGATGTCACACTTCTCCTCATACAGCCCATACTTTCAGATAATCTGTTCTGTATATAGGTTTAAAAGGTATGGAGATAGGACACATCCCTGGCACACACCCTTCCCAATTTTGAACCATACAGTGTTTCCTTGCTCTGTTCTGACGACTGCCTCTTGGTCCAAGTATAGGTTTCGCATTAGCATGATCAAGTGTTCTGGGATTCCCATTCTTCTCAGAGTCAGCCACAGTTTATTGTGATCAACACAATCAAATGCCTTTGCATAATCAATGAAACACAGATAGACAATCGTCTGATATTCCCTGCTTTCAGCCAAGATCCACCTAACATTAGCTACAATATCCCTAGTACCCCGGCCCTTTCTAAACCCAGCCTGGACTTCTGGCAGTTTTCTGTTGATGTGCTGTTCCAGTCGTTTTGGATAATCTTCAGCAGAATCTTGCTTACATTTGAAATCAATGATATTGTTCTATAGTTTCCACACTCTGTTGGGTCACCTTTCTTTGGAATGGGAACAAATATAGATCTTTTCCGGTCAGTTGGCCAAGTGGTAGTTCTCCAGATTTCTTAACACAACTTGGTGAGCACATCCAGGGCAGCATCTGTTGGTTGAAATATGTCAACTGGCATACCATCTATTCCTGGGGCCTTATTTTTTGCCAATTCCTTCAAAGCAGCTAGGAATAATTAATTTCAACAAATAAAATCATAGTTCATGACAGGTATATTTCATCTCTCCCTGTAACACAGTTCAGAATACTCTCCAACATAAATATTCAAAGAGAGAGTGGGAGGTGGGAAATAAGAGGGAAAAAAATTTGCTCCTATAGATTGAATTCTCTTCTTCTGAAAAAACAAGCATACACCACTTCATACTCACTATTACGGAATAGCTGGAGACTTGCAGCCTTTGAGTTAACCGTGCAACTCACTGGAGATTCTGCCTCCAGAGCTTCCAGGGGAGAGCCTCTTGTCAGGTGTCGGGGACTCAACTATGACAGCAGACGTGTGCCCAGGCCTGTCCTGGGTCAGCGTCACCATCCCTGATTTGAGGTGTTATAGTCACTGTCACCCCATCTTTGTTTCCCTAGAGAACTGTTGAGCCCTGGGGCCTCGTACATAGAGGGTGGCAGCACCAAGCCCAGGCCACGCCTGTGGCCTGCTTGAAAGCACCAGTGACTCTGAGTGAGAAAGAAATGTGCCCTCTCCTCCAGTGTCATGCACAGCGTGTGAAAACATGCTGCAGGGACACCCATGATTAGTTCCAACTTGATAGCAATGAATTTGAGGGGTTTTGTTTGTTTTTAGTAGTCTTCCATGGTGACTCAAGCTTCAGGACTATACTTTAGTACAATTATGGGTTAAATACATCCTAAGAACAGATGTGTTGGAACAATGACGTTGGCTCAAGATGGGCTGAGTCACAGGCGACTTGACAGAACATAATAAGAACCATGCAATGTTTCCATAGAAGAAATTTTAAAACAGCCAACTAATATTTGGGGGTAGGGGGTGGGGTTTGGGGAGGTGCGGGGGGATTGTGTACCAATGAGGGAGTTTTTCTTTTGCTTTTCAAGGAGAGGAGCAAAGGGGGGGGAGGGGTTTGTGCGGGGAGAAGGGTG
>NW_006399769.1:7511944-7542793 GCF_000299155.1 Elephantulus edwardii
AAAGGGGGGGGAGGGGTTTGTGCGGGGAGAAGGGTGCAACAATGAATGAATGGAATTCCAAAATCTCTGTAGATGTTCATTGAAATGAAAAATAAACAAACTAAATAAAAAAACCCCCACATTTTAAAAACAAAGATTCTTCGTAAATTGATAGATTTCTCTTGAAAATAGAGATCAATTCAGACCTAAGCTATAGCTTAATGCCATAACCGCATAATGCCAACCAGTTGGTTCTGACTCATGGGGCCTCTCCTTGGGGTTTCTGAGGCTGTATTTTTTGGGGGGGCAGGGATTAAAAAAGGTTTATCAACTTTGAGGATGGTGGTTCAAAAGGCCACTTTTGCCCATCTTGGGTGCTGCCTCAAGTAGAACTCTTCCTGGACCCACCTCCCTTGGGCTGCCAGGTGGCACTGGGTTGCCTTGGCATCTTCTGGCTGGCTCCTTCTCAGCTGCCCTGTTGTGCCAAGGCTGGAGTCCCACCAAGCATGGCAATGCCTCTGTTTCCCCCTTGGGATTCAGGCACATTGACTGTGCGGTCTGCAAGTTTGCTTCCAACCCTTGCCCAGCACACATGGACTTGGGCATCTCGAAGGTGGTGAGCAGGACCCCCAGGATTCTGAACACATATCCCATGTGCTCAGCACCTTCCGCACACGCCAGCCTCGCACCTGCCACCTGAGGCTGGAAATGTCAACGGGAGAGCACCCATCTTCCCCCTGTGAATCACCAGTGGTCACCAAATTTCTGCTGATGGCCTTTATGTCTACAGAGCTCTTTGGTGGACTTTAAGGATGCTCTTTTTATATCTTACCTCCCAAATCCAAATTCTAAATCCTAAACCTACTGCCATCACGCACCAAACCTGTTGCCATCACATGGTTTCTGGACTCATACAGTGACCATACGGAACACACTGAACTGCCCCATAGGCCTCCAAGGCTGTGAGTGTTTACACAAGTCAACTGCCTCATCTTTGCCCTGTGGACGTGCTGGTGGGCTCAAACTGCCGACCTTTTGTAGCAGATGAATGCCTTAGCCTTAGCCCCGAGAGAGCTCACTCTCACAATCCAGAACACTTAAAATATATTTTAAAAACACCCTCAATTCAGTCCACTTTATAAAATAAGCTCTCTTAAGGATATCATTACAAAATTGATGCTGAACCAAAATTTACTTTTAGTAATAAATCTTCTCATATATATACTTTTATGTGCATGTATATGAACTTAAACTCTAATTTGCCAAAACAGCTTTCTTTTATGTGGATAAAACAAAGCAACACTGAAGACAGAGTACGCATGCAAGAGGAGGATGTAATAACTACCATTTTCACTAGTAGCACACCTCAGCTTTGACAATGAAAACAGTCGATGGTTCTTGAAGATTATTCAGAAGAGGATAATGCTCAACATGGTTTTTATAAATCATTTATTATGATTGAAAGGAAAGAAAATGATAGGAGACAAATATTACAATTAAGCATGGAACATTATTCTCTTGTAACCAATCATAATAACATACTTTAAATTTTTAAATGGCTATATCAAATAAAATTTTCACATCATCAGTTTCAGAAAATTGATTTCTTTCTATCAAAATATTTCATCTCTGCTCTATAAAAAATAAATGCTAAGTCTAACGTACTACAATGTAAGCCAAGCCTCACTACTTAAACTAGGAAGAAGTCTTTGGAATGAGCCACTGCCTGGGAATAAAGTGCTCACACATATGTAACAGCTCTGGCAAGCCTCTGGCACACCAACTAGTGATTATGAAATGGTGTGGTGGGTTGTTTTTCCTGCAACTTGGAAACTCTAGAAGGCTCCTGAGAGTCATCCCAAACTGGCAACCAGTTTACACACAAAGACTAATTTGTTTACTCAGTGAATGGCTGTGGCTCAGAAAACTTAGGTGAAGCAGTCAATGGTAATCTATTTCTATGAGATTCTTTGGCCTGGCTTTTTTTGCCATTAACAATAAAGTATATTCTTGCCTCTGACCTTTAAAAGGATGCTGATATGGAGTGGGGCATTTTAAAGGACAATTATAAAAGCTAAGCATGAGAACAGTGCACCATAGAGTGAAGAAAGCAGCAAAAAAAGAAAATACGAAGGGTTTCCCAACAAATAAATTCACTAGTTGCTATGTTTTAAAAGGGGTTAAAAAAACCACCACATAAAAGTGATAAATACATGTCCAAAAATAAATACAAATATTCTATACATAAATAAAATTAAGTATATTCATGATTATTATTATAATTAAACATTTAAAAAATAGAATTTTTCTATCTTGTCACAGTTTCATTTCTATTATGAATACTAATTGCTTTGTTTTGACACGTATTAAAATGTCTCAACCAATTACATAACTCAGTAACATAATGCACTTCCAAGCTTTAATCTAAAACTCTTGTTTTTGACAGAAAAATAATTTTCTCTTTTAAAAATATTCCTGGTAATGTGTTTTCAAGTTTTAATTAGAGTAGACTGTATGGGAGGAATATGCGTCTCATGATATTATTTAACAAAGCAAGGTACAAATGATCCATGACTAAATGCTATCACATGGGCAATTTTACAATGAACTCCAAGTTGGTGACTAAGGATGGTCAGAGGCCATGTTTTCATCTTATATTTCACACTCCAGAGATCTGAAAAGGTGACAAGGTGTACTTTTCTAATATAGGAGGTTCTAATTACCTAACTTAATTTCTCATGCAATGATTCAGAGTCAGAAAATGAACTGCACATGCTCTAAATCATCACCCCCAAACCATGCCCTGCAACTGTGTTTCACACTGTGTGCCTCACTCTAAACACTGAATTTTAATTAAAGACATGTTTAATTATGGTACTTAATTTCTGGCAGTGAATATTTTAAAACAACCAAATGGCTTACCAAATAGGAATCCTGGAATCTCCCTTTCTAGCGATTGCCAGAATATTTTCAAAAGGAACAGAAAAGCAAGCCATGTTGCACCATGTGTCTGACAGCACGAGAGACAAGATGACTAACTTGAACACATTCACTTTCAAGAGACAAAAAGTGTTTGGCAAAGTTTTTGGTTTTTTTTCTTCATTAATAGCATTCCCTGGGATAATTATGAGAAAACAAAAGAGTGTAATATTCCACACTTTCAAGCACATACATGACCATGCCTGGACCAGAACACCCCTGCACAGAGGACAGACAAGGACTGTTCAGCTCCTGTTATCTTAGAGTAAGGTGGGGCCTTTGGTCGGCCTGCTGTTTGACAGATGCGGCTGGCTTCCCATCATACTGGCTTGGGGTCCCTGGGTCAGGACCGAGAGGAAGGGTGGAGCAGAAAGGTGGTGAAACGCTGTCATTTGCTCATGGATGCTGTTTATGTAACTGGCAATCAAAAGGGTGATTTCAAGAATCTAAAATAAGAACAAGTTAGTTAAGTTCCTGAGACATTCTCATCACTTCCAAGAGAGAGAGAAGGGTAGCTTTGCTGATACTATTTGCAAGAGTCCAGAAAATTAGAATCCCCCATCCTCCAGATTAAACCATAAAGATGTATCACTATCAAGACATGACATGGTTTTCCATTACTTAAACCAGCAAAAGAGTGAATTTCCCAAAATAGTAAACTTTGATGGCCTTTTTATTTATTGCTTTTTAGAATTATTAAAACTACATAAACAGTTCACTTAAAACATTGAAAGAATAAATGCTTTATTGATAAAACCTTGCTCTTTAATCACATAAGTCATAAATCTTGTGTAAATAAGATAATGTGTATAAAGTACCTGATGACAACAACTTACACCATGGCCATCTATCTACTTTCTGCAGGACACCAGGCTAAGCACTGTACTTTCTTCATTTAATTCTTAATGCATAAAAAATAGGTAGTACCATACTATTTTTTTTTCAGATTGTTGTTGTCAAATATATGGTACTATATCTAGAGCCAAAGAAGAAGAAATTGGAAATTTTTACCATATCTTCCAGTCTGAAATTGACCAAACAAGCAATCAAAATGTGTCAATGATAACTGGTGACTGGGACGCAAAAGTTGGAAACAGTGAATGAAGAATAGTGGTTGGGAATATGAGGTAATGAAAACCTTGAACTAGGACTGCCTGAGTCTAAGTAAAGTCTGTTTCCCCACTAACGTACATTTTGCTCAACGAATGTTAAAGCATGAAAAGTCCAGCACAGCAAAGTTGACAGGAATGTTTCTACTCACTTTGGGTTTTGCCATGACAAAGAGTAATTTCTCTGTTGGTTTGTCTTTTGAATGCATATTATTAACGATGACCATAAAATCATCTTGATAACCTCCAAATGTCATTAGACTCTTGTATGCATAGTTGATAATTAATCTCTAAGAAAAAAATATAAGTTCTTTATGACAAATATGCGAAAGACTAACAACATTTCTCCACTTAAACATCAATAATGGCATCCACATCCTAAACAACATGCCTCGGGAAACACAATGAACTTTGATAAATGTTGATAGTTATAGAAAAGCTTCAACCCTTTTGTTCATAGGATCACTATGAGTCATGCTCGAGTTGACGGCAATCAACAAAAACAACAACAATAATAATTAATTAATTATGGCATGATGTAGAAATTCTTTTTTAAAATCAGATTTATAATGGCTTAATTATTTAGTGCTGCTCTAACAGAATAATGTTAAGGAGTTGTACTGGCAACCCAAAGGCTCACTGTTTGAATCCACCAGCTGCTCTGCAGGAAGAAAAGGGACAATCTCCTCCCATGCAATTTACAGCCTCTGAAAACCCACTGGAGGGTCACCTATGAATTGGTTTTGACTTGACAGGACATAACAACAACTATCACAGACATCCTACCAGCATTCTATTTCCTTTAACAAACAGAAATTTATGTTCTCCCGGTTTAGAAGGCTAGAAGACCAAATTCGGGGTGCCGGCTCTTGGGGAAGACAGCTCTCTGTCATTCCCAGAGAAAGGTCTTTGCTGCTTCTCAACTTCCGGTCCTGGATCATTGTCATGTGGTTTGGCACTGCTCTTCCCCTATTTATCTTTCTCTTGCTTTAATGTCTCTCCTATATAATGTAAAAGATTAAAACACTCTAATCGTACCTCAAAACTATACGCACATAATTTATTCTCAAATAAGATTATAACTACACGTATAGAGTTAAGGATTTGAAACAGCCATTTGGGGAGGAGGATGGGCATAATTCAATCCAAGAATTCTGCTAGCAAAGCCCGCAGCAAGTTGCACCTTTAACGTAAAAGCTGAGTGTCTTCAGCAATTCCAACTCACCAGCAGTTCAGAGTTCTCATTTCACGTTATAGCCTCAGACACCCTATGGATGGTAACTAGGAGTCACAATGGATTTAGCAACAGCTTGAATTTCTGAGTTTCATTCAATACACCACAACCCATCTTCTGTATGTCCTTCAAATTCATGTCTCTGCTACATGAAAAACATTTTCACCCCCTCACATCATCCAAAAAGTCTTAACTCCAAGTTAAAAATAATCTTTTTCTGAAGCATTTCAATCGAATATAGGTGAAACTAAGCATATACCGTCTTGGAGTAAAATTCTTCACTTATGAACTTGTAAAACATAGGATACAAGCAATCTGCTTCCAATGCATAATAATGAGATAGGCACAAGTTACAAATGGGAAGAAATGGAAGGAAAAGAAGGGATAATGAGTATCGAGTAAATCCAAAACACAGAAGAATAAATCTTACTAGTTCCAGAGCTTTCAAGTTATTCCCTCTTCTTGGAGACCATCTGACCAATGGTCAAAGCCTTACTCTCTGGCGCTAACCGTACACTGCATCCAGGTAGAAGCTCATTGGCTCTGGACTCCAGCACCACACTGAAGGCCTTCTGGAACAGCTGCAGCTCTGTCCTCCTGGTCCCAGTGCAGGGCAATGCCACCCCAGAAGCCTCATGCTCTGTCCCATCCACATGGAAGCTCCACCTCTCTGCTCTAGGTGGTGACCTCTTTTCCTGGCACATCCGTGTGGGAACAGAGCTGACTCAGGCCAAAGGCTTTACATCTGTGGTCTTCCATGAAAAGAAAAGGACCATCCCTGGAGCAGCTTGGAGATTAACAAGACTTTTGAGAGGTGGGCCAAGGTCTCCTGGGTCTCAAGGGGCTAGGCCATAGCCTCTGAGTTTTCAGTTTCTTGCCTGTTGAATTTTTAAAAAAATTTTATTTTATTTTATTATTTTTTGTGCATGTACCGTCAAATCAGATCTGACTGGTACAGGAGGTGATTGCCCTTCCTTCTCCAGCAGAGCATCTGATGGATTCGAACCGTGTACCTTTGGGATTGCAGTGCAGCTTCTTGCCACTAGGCCACCAGAGCTCTTTAGAAGGAATGTTTTATATGTGTAAGAAAAATTAGATTTTTTTCTGATTGACGTAACAACATCAATGTTGTTACATGCCATTGTGTTGGAAGTGATTCATTGCTGACCCAACAACAGGTTTTTGAAGGCTGTAAATTGCACAAAAGGAGACTGCCCATGTAGCAGCAGGGGGATTTGAACTGTAGGCCACCAGAAAGCCTCTGAAGCTATCACTCTCTTTAAGACAGCACTCCCTATTGTTTATAGACCAAACAATGAAAATGGCTGATGTAATAGAAAACTTTCAGATTTAATCTTACCATGGAGTTGTATTCCAGGATGCTCAAGCCATCCTCATGTACAGCCAGCCACATGAAAGTATTTCCAAGGGAGGACAGATTTATGGACTATGAAGAAATGAAAACACACCCGTGTTACAAATGCTAAATATATTTACAGAAATATTTTTTCACATTAAATGCTATGCAACACTTGTCATAAAACAGTAAGTTATTAAAAATACCTTTTGAACAAAAGGTAATACAGTACCCTGATAACAGTGTCAATTTGTCAGCAGGAGACCTGGGGTTGAGACTCCAATTTGCCTTTTACCAATAGTGTCATCGAGAATAGCTATTTAATATCTTTGCCCCTCAATTTCCTCATATTTTTAACATGGAAGTAATAATGCTTATATAGATTTTCTATTATTTCAAGAGGGTAATAGTTAACAAAGCTCTGGATTAAAATCCCAATGAAATACATTTATACTGATATGCTTCCTAAGGTATATATGGTAATACTGTAAAGGAAAGTATTTTTTTCTGAAAATAATTATGAAATCTTTTTATTATGAAATTACATAACAAAAAGAAGATATGAAACTGTGTGATCAGCAGTAATAACAAATGCCAACATTTTCACTTTAACTGCAAAAAAGCAATGTGATTATTTTTCAAATTGTTTTTCATCCAATCACTCCTGGACATTTTATACCATTAATTATAACTGTACACCACCCTTGTTTACAATGTCTTATTGAATCCTTTCTATACCCTCCCTTTTTGCTTTACTCTCCCCAACCATTAGCTTTTCTCTACTCTCTCACCTTCCCCTCCTGGCCCTTCCCTTCAACTCTCTACATTTGTTCCTATTTGTGTGTAAACTTTTAAAATCTTTTTCCTCCTCCTCTTTCTTTTCAACCCTCAACTTGGGATCAGAAATGCATGTCCTTTTTCAGGATATTAATTGCAGTATACATATTGCCCGATGACCAATTCATTTCATGTTGATCATCCCTTCCCCTATTCCATTCCATTCCATTCCATTCCATTCCATTCCATTCCATTCCATTCCATCCCATCCCATTCCATCCCATCCCATCCCATTCCATCCTATTCCAGTCTATCCATTCTCTCTATGCCTGTTCTCCTTGACCACCTCTCAGAGCAACCCTATTTTTATTACAGTGGTCTTAATATATTTGTCCTTTTGTGACTGAGTTACTAATGAAATTATTTTAATAAAACAAATCTCCCACCACTGAAACTCACGTTTCTGAGTAGTCTACAATATTGTTTTATTTAAAAAAAAACACAATATTGTTTTATTTAACAACTGAAACGCTAACAAAAAAAGGTAAGCACTTTTCTCACATCTTTTAAAAGAACTCCAAGACTATAGATAAAGAAGTAGGGCATCTTGAGGTATTTTTACATGTTGTGAGGAGCTGTTGAGTACCACTCACAGCAATCCTATAAAAAAACAGATCTGAACCGTGTCCTATCCTGTGTCATCCTCACACTTCCTGACACATGACAGCCCTCTCCTTCCCGTACCCTCCACCCCTCCAAGCATCAAGTTTCTCTCCAGGGAACAACCCCTCCCAGCGACATGAACAAAATATGTGAGCTGAAGCCTCTTCATCCTTGCCTCCAAAGAGCACTCAGGCTGTACCCTCTCCAAGATTTGTTTGTTCTTTAGGCAGTCCATGGAATGTTCAGTGCCACACTGAACACTCCAATACCACATCTAAAAGGGATCAACTTTTCTGTTATTTATTGTTCAGCTCTCAGATGTATATCAAGTGATTGGAAAGACCATGGACTGAATCAGATGAACCTTAGTTCTCAAAGTGACATCCTTATGCCTCAATAATTTGGAAAGGTCCCTAACTTCAGATTTTCCCAGTGCAATGCGTCTCCTTATTTACTGACTGCTAGTAATAAGGATGTTAACTGTGGATTAATGCGAGATGACAGTTTCAATCTTTTTGCCATTCATCATAAAGTTGCGTATTGGTCCAGTAGTAAGAATCTGTTTTCTTGACATTGAGAAACAATCTATACTGAAAGTTGTATTTCTTGATCTTTTGCAACAAGTGCTTCTGCTTCAAGTCTTCCGCACTTTTCAGCAAGCAAGGTTGTGTCATCTGCCTGATGCAGGTTATTGATTAGTCTCCCTCCAATTCTGATGACACACTCCTCTTCATAAATTCAAGCTTCTCAAACAATTTGCTCAGGATACAGATTGAGTATGTATGAAGAGAGACTACAACCTGACACACTCCCTTCTTAATTTTAAGCATGTTCTCCTGTTCTGTTCACACAACAGCTTCCTGATCCAGGTCCAGGCTTTGCATGAGCACAATTAAGTGGGATTCCCACTCTTCTCAATGTCAGCCACATCTTGTCATGATCCACACAGTCAAACACATTTGCATAGTCAATAAAACACAAACAGTCATTCTTCTGGTATTCCTTACTTATAACCAGGAACCATCTGACACTAGTGATGATATCCCTGGTGCCATGGTCTCAGAATCTCATGTATAAAACCCATGGAGTTTTGGGTTTGTGTTTTTTTTTCTCTCCTGCTGATGCTGCCTTCTGATAAAGATGTGGTTATGGAAACAGGAGGTCGGCAAATAAGAGAGCAAAGCAAAAAACAAAAACAAAAAACATCCATGGGGTTACCACACTATATAAGAGTGCCAATTTACAAAAGATTGTTATGTGTCATTGTGAATAACACAGCAACAAACATGGGTGTGCATACGTCTCTCTGGGTGGCAGCTCTGGTTTCTTTAGGGTATATTCCTCGTAGTGAGATTGCTGAGTCAAACGGTATTTCTATTTCCAACTTTCGAGAGAAAGCACCAGACTGCCTTCCACAGTGGTTGTACCATTTTATATCACCATCAGCAGTGCACAAGGGTTCCAATATCTCCACAACCTCGCCATCATCTGTTGTTTGACTCTTATGTTGTAAGAGCTCATTTTGCAGAGTATAGGAAGCATTAAAATGACGCCACAAGCAAATAGAGGAGTTACTTCTCTGTTAGAATAATAAAATGATTAGCTTAATGAATCTAACAAATAATTTAGGATAAGGAGAAGCTGAATAGAAGGGAAATGAGAGAAGTTGATAGCTATCCTGCACTTTTCCTAGTGCCCCTTTATTACGAACACTATTGAAATTTGCTTTCCTTTTTAAAAAATGATGAATATATTCATATTAATTACTGATAGTATTGCTTTACTTGACTGAACTGCATGTATTTGGCCACATACACAATAGTTTTTATTAGGGATCTCCTTTTCATTCCTTTCTTACTTTTGCAAGAAACAATTTAGCACCAAAGAATGACCACTTCCTGGCTACTGTCAAATAAATGCGCACACAGTCAGCAGCATTGTGTCCCCGGAGAGCCATCCATCTTGTTGACAGTCGCTGGCAAAGCTGCCTAAACAAAAGAAAAGGCACAAAAGCAAAACCAGTGTTATTATCATTCCATGGTGAGGCTCTCCTACAGGCCATGGTAGGCAAAATCGTGAGCCACCGAAGCTTCACCTGTGTGACTCCCATAATCCAACACTCACGCTTTGCCTTTGGGGGGTTTCTTCTTGCTGTCATATATTCAGAATGGACTCATAGCGCACCCTCCAGGTTTTTAGAGGCTGTAAATCTCATGGGAGGAAATTGTCCAATTTTTTCTCATGGAAATGCTGGTGGATTTGGACTATATACTGTCCGTGAAAGCTCTCCTAGAGCTTAGACTCGATGATATATGACAACAACCATAACCCAAAGGCAGGCAGTTTGAATCCACCAGCTGTTCCATGGAGAAAGGATAATCTCCTGTGTGATTTATTGCCACTGAAGGAGGGTCAGCTGTGGTTTCGCTCTGACAGAGAGTACACAACAACAACCCGCACCATGACCTCTGGCTATGCTCTCCGCATGACTCAGCTCTTCTAGCTCCCAGCCCGAGAAGCCACTGTCACTGAATCATGTCCAATTCACAGTGACCCTTTATTAGGTTTCCAAGGCTGTACATTTTTACAGGATCAGACTTCCCGTCTTTGGCTGACTGGTGAATTTGAGCCAACAACTTTTTGGCTCGTAGCCCAACCTGTAATGCAATTTACCACTAGGGTTCCTTCCCAATCCCCTAATTAAATAAATTTCAAACATAAGTGAATATAAAACCTTAGTGTCAGCTTAAAAGATAATTTCTTATGGGTATGTATTTTTAGTTTAAAATAAAAGTTAACAAATTAGAATAAAAAAAGAAACATTGAGTATTATGCTGTCTTACTTAGTGAGATGTTGGATACTGGAGACAATTGCACCTAAGGAATCAAATTGCAAAGGCAAACATCTATTTTGTGTAGACAGTGAAACCTTAAATGTTTCTGTTTGAGAAATTTGATGGTGAACAGGACTTGTCTTTGTCTTTTCATCTAACAAACTTTTCTTTACGTGCTCTCTAAAATAAAAACTCAATATGAGCTGAGTTTAATTAAAAATTGACAGAAGAAATCATGTGTGCTGAGAAGATAGTTTCTTTTTATTCCAGCCACTTTAATACTTAAGAAATAAACCTGTTTGGTAAACACTTAATGAGATATCCTACTGGTTATTTCTCCCTCTTGTTTATTAAGCTTAGTTTGGAAAGAATGAGTAAGATCAAATGTAAAGGAGATCTTCTAAATGAAGGTAATGGCACTAATGACTTTTTTAAAAAAATATAGATCTTTAAATTACCAGGAGCATCTTTAAAAATAGAGAGATGGAGACAGACAGATAGATAAACAGATACACTATAGAGTTGCTGTCGAGTCAGAAGTAACCAACAGCTGACCCTGCAGGGATTTCAGAAGAAAACGGTAACCTGCACAGGAGAAGTCTGCCGATCTTCTTCTGTGT
Source organism: Elephantulus edwardii (assembly GCF_000299155.1). NCBI lineage: Eukaryota > Metazoa > Chordata > Mammalia > Macroscelidea > Macroscelididae > Elephantulus > Elephantulus edwardii. The sequence continues at coordinate 7,523,497 of NW_006399769.1, forward strand.
GAACAGCTGGCAGATTCAAACCACCTGCCTTTGGGTTGGCAGTGCAACTCCTTACCTCTTGGCATTCAATATTTTTACATTTTGAAGAAATGTGCCATGTACAATTTTTTAATTTAAAAATTTGAACAGAAAAAGAAATCATCTGACAAATTAGTATGAGTTTACCTTTTAAAGAAAGAGTTAGAAATAGTTTCTTACCTTAACTGTTCTTCAGAGCAACCATCCCTATACCTTTTAGGATAAAATTTTTCTATCACTAGATTTAGGGTTTGATTTGCTTTACTCTGATTAGTAATGTGCCCAGCTGGAGTTGAGAAAGGTCTTTCAAAATCTCCAATGTCCACCTAATCAGAAATCCAGAGAAGAGAATATATAGGAAATTGGAAAAACAATTTGAAAAAGAAAATTAGTATTTTTAAAACACTCTGTATAATATATAAACATTTATTTGCCATGGCAATGCGATTATGAAATGAACAATTATACATGCTAGTGTTGTTATGTGCTATCAACTTGCAACCTGCTCAGAGCTGACCCTCCAGTGAGTTTTCAGAGGTTATATATCTCACAGGAAATTGTCCATCTTTCTCCCTCTCAGCTGCTGTTGAATTAGAACCACACACTTTTGGGTTGACAGTGGAACTCCTTACCCACTAGGCCACCAGAGCTCCTTGCAATGATACATAAAAACTGTTACTAAAATATAAATTCCATTTAAACTCTATCTTTAGTAATGTGTTAAAAATCGTCTAGGTGTATGACCTTATCTTTTCACTGTTTCCTCAAATTAATCTTTAAAATGTTCAAAGTACACATATCCAAAATATGTCATCTTTTTAAAATAGAGAAGCTTTCTTGATTACAATCCAAGTAAAAATACTAGTTAAATTTAAACAAAACTGAAAGTGATTTTACCAGTCAATCTGTCTTTAGAGTTAAGGCTTAGAATTGCAAGTGATGGAAAATTATTTCTCTTTTCTTCATCTTCTCATCACATATGAAGAGAGACAGTATCCTCCCACAATTCTTCTTCTCATCAGATATAAAGAGAACAGTATCCTCCCACAAGGATTAGAAGTCCAAGGGAGCGTTGCTATATGTTGGAAATGACCTGATGGCAGTGGGTTTGAATTTCATAAAGAGAACGCTTAGTAAGGTTTTCAATTCTGAATTCAGTTTCCTTCTGTAATAATTGTGAAATTAGGGCAATTCCTACAGAAGAAAACTGAATTATCAACTATTCATTTAATGAACAATATTTATGAAGAATGAATTAAGTGTAAGGCATTGTCGTGGATACAAAGGGTGTCTGAAGGGAGCTCTGGTAGTCTACTGGCAAGAAGTTGCCCTGCAATACTGAAAACACCAAAATACCAATTCCACTCTTCAATGACATGGAAAAGGCAATCTCCAATTTCATTTGGAATGGAAAGAGGTCCCGAATAAGCAAAGCAAAGCACTCCTTAAAAAGAGAAACAAAGTAGGAGGCATCTCACTCCCTGATTTCAAATCCTACTACACAGCTGTGGTGGTCAAGACAGCATGGTACTGGTACAATAACAGACACACAGATCAATGGAATAGAATTAAGAACCCAGAAATCAGCCCATCTACCTGTGGTCAACTGATTTTTGACAAGGAGATGAAATCATTTAAGTGGGGAAACTATAGCCTTTTTAACAAATGGTGCTGGCAAAATTGGATAACTATCTGCAGAAAACTCAAGCAAGATCCACACCTCACTCCATTCACAAAAACCAACTCAAAGGACCTAGGACTAAAACCAAGGACTATAAACTTCATCAGAGAAAAGCTTGGAAGAACTCTAGAAGCCCTAATCTACAATACAAACAGTCTTTTAAAAATCCTGAAATACCTATAACCAGAAGAGGATAAAATAGATGAATGGGACTTTCTAAGAATTAAATCCCTATGCACATCCAAAAACTTCTCCAACAGGGTAAAAAGGAAAGCCACAGATTGGGAAAAAAATATTTGGTAATGACATGTCAGATAAGGGACTTATATATAGAATTTGTATACTTGAACACCACAACAAGATAAACAATCCAATTGAAAAAAATGGGCACAGGATATGAATAGACACTTCTCCAAAGAAGACATTCAGATGGTAAACACACACACGAAACAATGTTTAAAATCCCTAGCTCTAAGAAAGCTGCAAATCGAAACAACTATGAGATATCCTCTCACCCCAGTAACAATAGCAAAATTCAACAGAGCAGCAAACAACAAATGTTGGTGAGGTTGTGGAGAAAATGGAACCCTTATTCATTGTTGGTGGGAGTGTAAAATGGTGCAACCACTATGGAAGGTAGTAAAGTGCTTTCTCAAGAAGTTGTAAATAGAAATAGCATTTGACCCAGCAATTCCACTACTGGGAATATATCCCAAAGAAACCAGAACTGCCACCCAAGCAGATATATGCACACCCATGTTTATTGCTGCATTGTTCACAATAGCATAAAAATGGAAACAATCTAAGTGCTCATCAATAAATGAATGTATAGAGCAGCTGTGGTATAGTCAGTCACACAGTGGAATACTATGCAGCACTGAAAAACCAAGATACTCATAAAATATTATACAAAATGGGTGACCATGGAGGACATTACACTGAGTGAGATATCTGAGTTACAAAAGGACAAATACTGCATAATGCCACTGTTATAAAACAGGACTGACATCCGGGTTGGGGAGAAACTAAGAAAAGAGGGGATAAATAATATACATTGAATTGATTGAATATGATTAGGTATTATTTGCATGACAAGAGTCTAGAATAAGATCTGCATAGTAAAGTGGACTGGGGTAAGGGTTGGGGAATTGTACAACAATGAAAAATTTTTTTTCAAAGATAAAAGAAAACTGGAAAGGGGTAGTGAGGAAAATGTACACAATGAGTGAATGGAAATCCAAGTTCTCTGTAAACTTTCATTAAAATCTCAACTAAAAAAAGAAATGGCAGCTTCCTCCTCCTGTATCTGTTTTGAAGTTATTACAATCCAACCATCATTCTGAATAAGTACAAGTCGTCATTCAAAATCACCAAATATAACAATTTCTGCTGAGAGCCCAAAAGAGATATCCCACCAGACAGGGAGCATTGACTATGACATTTGTGACAAGTTGTCAAATGATACTAGTTCAAGTGTAATGCCAGAACGAGCCTTTAACCTATACTAGCTGATTTTGTGTAAACCAGAGGAAAATTACTCTGCTTGTTGTTGCTGTTGTAAGCAATTGAGATTTGTAGTCATTTGTATTGCAGCAAGACATAAGATGACCGATTTCTGTAGTATGTATGTGGAGAAAGACACACTGGTTCTGAGTTGCTGGAGCAGAACAGGTAGGGTCCAACAATGGCGTGAATCATAGCAATGGTAAGCTGGAGAAGGGTTAACAGAGTAGAAAATGCCCAATTAAAAGAGACAGGCTGTGGTGGTGACTGGTGGGAAAAAAGTGAAATGGAGCAAAAGAATCAGTGATGATTCCTGGATTTGAAGCCTGCACTGGGGACTGAATGGAGGCAGAATCACCAAAAAAAAATTTGGAGAATACAAAGTCAGTGAAGGGAAATTGGTGAGTTCAGTTGGGCCATACTGAATTTAAGGAGCCCACAAACAAGGATAAATCTGAGACAAAGATTTAGGGATCCTTAGCATAGACAGGGGACAAAAAAGGAGAGGACAGAGTAAAAAGTCAGACAGAAAAAAGGGACTTTATTCCGGAGATGCCCAGATGACATGATCACAGGTACTTTAACACTCTCTCTCAAGTGACCTCAGCAAAGACAGGTGTGGGAGAGACTTCTGGGGGGCTCCTCCATCCATGCTCTCTTTCTCTCTCTCTAGCAAAAAGAAGTGAGTTGGTCACATTGCCACCAGGCTAATTCCCTTGTTGGCGCAAGGCTGTGTGAATACATTTTCACCAGTGAGACATAAATGAAAGTGTACTGTGTAATTTCCAGGAAGATTTCTCTGAAGACAGGAGGGCATGCCTGCCTCCAGCCCTTCCAACCTCTGTATGCATGCAGCATCTGTGTCTCTGCATGCACGGCACCTCTGTGGGACAAAGGGAGCCAAACTCCCCATAAGCAGGGTTTCCAAGGTACACATTTTTACAGGGGCAGAATGCTTCATCTTTCTCCCCCAAACTGGCTGGTGAGTTCAAATCACACACCTTTTAGTCAGCAGCCAGATTCTTGAACCATGAAGCCCTCAGGGATCCTTGTGAAAAACTGCTGGTGCTATGAAAATTACACTGGGAGCTCTGGTGGCCTAATGGTAAGAAGCTGCACTTGCAATCCCAAAGATGCATGGTTCGAATCCACCAGATAGTCCGCTGGAGAAGGATCCTGGTCCAGTTGGATCTGATTCTACACACAACAAGTAAAAAAATTGAAAAAAAAAGAAAAAGGCACCGCTGGGAAAGCAGAATGCAGAGCAGAATGGCTAGGGCCATTTGCAAGACTGCCAAGGTGTCCATGTCTCTATTTGAGATGCAAAGATTTTTTTTTTCTTTGTTTGGTCCATTTCATAAAGTGACCCTGGAGTAGGGAGCTCTGGTGGCTTAGTGGTAAGGAACTGCACTGCCAATACAAAGGTACGCAGTTTGAACCTACTAGCTACTCTGCAGGAGGAAAAATGTGTGATCAAATGCCTCTGAAAACCCACTGGCGGGTCAGCTATAGATCGTTTCTGACTTGATGGTTCCCAAGAGCACAGAAGTGTCCCATGAGGTTTCCAGGGGTCTAGGTCTTTACTAAAGTTGACCGCCACAGCTTTCTCTCACGAACCACCTGGTAGGTTCAAGGCGTTCATTTCTGATTAAGAGCCAAGTGCTTTACTCACTGTCTCACCATTTCTCTCTCTCTTTTTTTTTTTCATTTTTTCCCTATATCTTTTCTTAAAAAAAAAAAATTAAATCACTATTAATTTCGGAGGGGTTTGTCCCCTACTAGAAGGTAGACTTTAATCCTAATTGATATAAGATGTAAGTAAAATAAAGAATTCAAGCTTTTTAAAAGATTGACTAATTAGCTCATCAAGCCATTTAATTTCAGTGTGGCATTCTCAGCCTCACAGCTTTATATGCAAACTCCTTTATTAAATGCAAAGCCTACAGGTACACTTTCAAGATAATGAAGAGACGAGGTTCCCTTAATGGAATACTGTCTCCTTCTACATCAATGCTAATTCAGTGTCAGCAATTTAGAGTCAAACTGTAATTATAATGCCTGCAGATTTTAAAGTGCTAATCACAGCAAAATGAAATTAAAGAATTACTGCAGGTATACTGTTTTACTACATTTAACTCAGTGTAGAAATGAATCTCTTATCTTTATAATACATTACTCTTACCATATATGTAAGTTACCTTAGCTAAAAGAGCTGCCATTTCTAATGCCAGATCCCTGCTCATAGGAAAGAGTCCATTTACTATTTTATCATTTGTCTGATACATTAACAGCAACTTTTCTCTATCAGTCTCTTCACGAGCTTGCACTGAAAAATATAGTCTGTAAAAAAGAGAGAGAAGGGCAGAATTTTTCATTAAATGATATTTTTACAAAGGAGAAAATAAAGACACCTGCCATTAATAAATGCTGGGTCTTTTCCCAAATAACAGTTCTGGAGAAAGGAACCTAGACTGGTCTCTGATCTGATAGACAGGACAGTACCAAGTTCTTCTATCCACCCCCACAGGTGTCAAGCTCAAGGAAGTAGAAAGTTGAGTGCATGTTACCAGAATAAAATGGAGTCTCCTCAAGGAAAAAAAAAATCCAGACCCAAATCTGTGAGCATGGAGAAGATCTCAAACTCTTGTTTAAAATAAACAAACCTCAAACAAGTCAGATAAGCAAGATACTCTTGTCTTATGCTTTAGCCTACTTTTAATATTCATATATTAGTATAAAACTATTTTAAAGTTACAATTCTCTGCACTAAAAGTCTTCTACCTCATTATACCCTTTTCATTTAATAACAAACTGAGCCTATCAAATCTATCTGCTCTATAATTCTTATGGTTCTTAGCACAAATCTCAATTTAAGTCCAATAGCTGTTCTTCTCTATATAGTCAAGTTCTAATTTACCAGATACTACTTTTTGAAGCCTGCTTGTTTAATCCATTAACGAAATTTGCAGCTCCCAGGCTCCAAGTGTTCGACATTAGGCAGGTGGCTCTAAGAAGATCCTGTCTTATTCAATCCAGCCTCCTAATCCTGTGCCGGTCAACCACTAGGCATTGTAACTAGAGCATTTAGGGACCTACAGAAATAAGACCATGGAGAGACTTAGAGCCCCTACAGGCAAGACAAAAGAGCTCTGTTGGCCTAGTGGACAGAAAAGGACACTACCAAGCCAAAGGCGGGTGATTTTAATCTGCAGCCTCAGGCCTGGTTTAAATTATTTTTGGTCAAACATTCTTCTAAGTGGTATAGCCCTGGTTTGTCCACTTGCCGTACAGAGGTAACTTGTGGTTCCTGTGAAGCTGAAAACTGTGACACTGATGTGTCAAATGCGATAATGATTACCCATGGTATAACCATAGTATTTGGTGGAGCTCCCCAATTAAAACAAGCTTGAAAACAGGAGTGACATCCACTTCTAAAATAGCTTGCCTCCAGAAACCCTATGATCTTGGAGAAACAATGAAAGTTATACAACCGTACAGATCTTTCGTTCATAGGGTTGCATGAGTCGTCTACGACTTGACGGCAGTGAACAACAACAACATAGGCAAAACACCTAATCCCAACAGGAAGCGGCTGGGGCTGTCATTGCCCCAAATCCTAAAAGGTGTTAGGGGCTTGGTCTCTCCGGGGGGTGGGGGTGGGGGAGTTAGGATTAGAACAAATGATACGGCAAGTTACATTACAGCCAGGAAACAGATATGAACATACATAGAATTAGTGTTTTGGGAGCATGAACAATGTCAGAAGCAGTGGACACTTTGGACACATGAATGATACCTAAGAGAGGGTCCAGAATGAGACCCACCCACTGTACTTTGAATTCTCTGGCACCATCTCATTGGCCTAGACTCCAGTCCCACGGCCTGCCCCCAAAATGAGGTCATACTTTTCAAGGAGGGAGGTCTGTCCCTTTGGGGATATAATTTTCTAATAAATCTATGTTTACTACTTTAAAAAAAAGAGGGGCTGCAAAGGAGAGGAAGACCTTGAAACAGATGTAGCAATGTGTGCAAGCATGAAGGAAATTGTGATTATGCTGCAGGAAAGGGCAAGGTTTCTATCCGCTGTTCACAAGGTTGCTATGAGTCCTAGATGACCTGACAGCGCTGAACCAATAACTCTTGTAAGAAATGCTATATCCCTTCATTTCAATAAGCTTTACAAATTTAATTTTCAAAACTCTCATCCACTTATCCAAGTAACTTGGAGACACCAGGAAGTAAGGAGATGAGACAGTTTTCAATTAAAAATTAGCCCAAAAATCAAATCAGAAGGATTTTCTCTGAGAATCAAAAAGATAATATCTGTATATTTACATGTTTTGACTTTTCACATTTTGATAAACAGTCTTAGAAACTAAAAGATACTTTCCATGTTTCAATTATGAACTGCTATAAAATGAGATGGTCTTTGTTTGCCTAAGAGGTCTTGATCAAAATAGTGACTTCCTTTATTTTTTGTGTCATTTATTATATGTGACAACTGTCATGGAGACACTAAAAAGCTCAATGTCATGGAATCAGAAACAACCACAGATAACCCTCCAGAAGGTTTTCAGAGTCTGGCAATCACTGCAGAAGAGATTGCACATCTTTCTCCCAGAGCGCCACTGGTTAAGTTTGAACTGCCAGAGAGATCCCACCTTTAGGTTAGCAGTGGCACACTATCTTTACCAACTAGGCCATGAGGACTCCCAGTGGTGCAAAAAGGCCTAGCTACACGCTAGGGTGCAGCCAAGAAAATCCTATGGAGTGCACCCACTGTGTAACACAGCTGTGTAACACATGGAACACACCCACCGTGTGATGCATGAAGCACACTTATTGTAACACAGGGCTATGTAACACATGGAGCGTGTCCACTGTGTAACACACAGCTGTGTAACACACAGAGTACACCCACAGTATGATGCTCAGAGCACATCCATGTTTCACAAATAGCACACCCACTGTGGAACACACAACTGTGTAACACGTGGAGCGCACTGACCGTGGGACACATGGAGCACACAAAGGGAGTCACAAAGGGAGCACGCCCACTGTGTAACACATGGAGCGCCCACGGCTGGAGTCAACTTCACCTCGATGAGTCATCTTATACCCCTGAGGGGAAAGGACACCTGCAACATGTAACAATACCTCTTCAAGAAAGATTTGAAATAGCAAAGAGGGAGAGGGCCACAGTTGAGAATCTCTGGGGAGGCCTGGAGGATGCACTTGAAAGATTCTTCTTCTCTTCTCCTCCCCAACCCTTGCCATGATCCAGAGGATCCTTTCTGTTCACCTCAGACTAACAATCGCTGAATCAGGTAGTCAGTGAGAATGGTTTTCCTGAAGGGAAAAACTCCCTCAGTCCTAAGGCCCATTTTAAATTATGACTGGAGGTAGAAATTTGGTTGTTATACAAAATAATAAAAAAAGAGAGAGAATGAACACACTTACACTTGCATTTTCTGTACTGCATCTGTGCACATAGTTTATTCTCCCCATTGGAGAATTGATTGTAGTTCACTAAGTTCTAGCTAAACACCTAACACTGGAGGGTTCTAAATAAAAATCTAAATTAATATTTCAGCTGGGGTGGGCAGGAAGACTCAACTGTACAAGTAGATATGAAGAAAGGAGCGTTAAAAGGAGTTTTTTGCTTGTTTTTTTTTTAATCAATTCTACATGCCAAAAAGATTGACTCTAGAGAAGGAAATAGAACCACTAAGCAGAAAAGGGAAAAATAATTCTGCATACATATTATGAAATGAAATATTGGCCCAAGTCCCTAACGAAACAGCTCTAACACATACACAGGGATTTGGAGGGCATTTGGAGAAGAATTAAAGAAGCAACACAAAAATAACCAATGAGTCAGAGACTCCAAACAATTGATCTTGAAGAGGAAAAGCATGAGGGATATGAGAGGAGGCTCTCACAATCTGGTCAGCTTGCAGCTGCTCCCAATCCCTGACGAGGCCAGGAGCAGAGTGCAGGCTTCCATCCCAACAGGCAAAGCTGGGATTGCCAGGAGCACTCCCAAAGAGCCAGCTCCTCCCTTCACACCCAGGTAGTGAAATACTGTAGGGCGGAGATGACATTATTAAAACGGCCAGTATCTACACCCAAATACATATCCAATTTCAGCAGGGCTCAAACATGCCTGGTAATCGCTTGTGCTTCTGCCTTAGCTCCATATTTCAATTATCAGAGCATTTATGCGCTTCCTGTCATAACGTGGATTTACTGGGGAGCAGTCAGCCAGCCTGGCACTTCCTTGCTTTCACTCCTCTGTATAACATCGTTTAGTGACAACATTCTACTGGAACTGCAATTGTGACCTAACTTCTTTGTTCCCTTCCTGTCTCTTGGGCTATAACTTCTACTCCTCTGCTCAGAAGCGACTCCGTAGTGCTTTTCCTGAATTCCTTTACGTTCCCACTGCAACCTGCACTTACTCTGTTATATTCATGGTTAGAACAAGTGTCTGTGGAGCCACTGTGTGGAGGACTCATGTAAATATACTTTCCAACACTTAATCTGAAGAGACAACCCTCCTATTGTTATGTACCATCGAGTCAGAAATGATCCGTAGCTGACCCTCCAGTGGGTTTTCAGAGGCAGTAAATCGCACTGGAGGAACCTGCTCATCCTTCTCTTATGGAGCCACTGATGGATTTGAGCTGTGTGCCTTTGGGTTGGCAGTGCAATTCCTTGCCACTAGGCCACCAGAGCTCCCTACAGGGAGGTATTTTTACCCCATGTGACAAATAGGGTACCTGAGGCCGAGAGACATGAAGGTCTTCTGAGCACCACGTGCTGAACAGCAGGCCCAGGACTCTAATCAGGTCCCTGCCTCAACAGGCCTTGTCCTTCACTGCTCGAATGTCCCGACCTCGGGACACTACTAACCACCTGGCTACAATTCCCAGGAAGTGGTGGGAATTAGAAGAAAAGTTGTTCCCAGGTGTGTTGTGTTAAAAACATGACAAGTTTTTCTTTCCGACTTCGCTGCTACCACGGCATCCATGAAAATCCTGTGGCTAAGTTGGGAATGGTGGTTAAAAAAAAAAGCAGCAGCAGCAGCAGGTTGTGAAGTTCATGCTCAATTGTACCTTTCTGGTAGGAGATGGAATCATGGATGCTGCCAAGAAAGAATTGAGGCTAATGGGAAAGCTGGTAATCTTGGTGGAGGGGATATAACCATTGAAAGAAGCAAAAGAACTATAACTCTTCCCATGGTGCCTTTTTCCAAAAGGAATTTGAAATCACTCACTAAAAAAATATCTGAAGAAGAATAATCTGTGTGATTGGTTGCGCATACTTGCTAAGAACAAAGAAACTTATGAATTACATTACTTCCAGATTGACCAGGAAGAAGAGGGTTAAAACTCATTTATCTCAGGGAACTCTGGTGGCCTGGTGGCAAGAATCTGCACTGCAATCCCAGAGGTACGCTGTTTGAATCCACCAGATGCTCTGCTGGAGAAGGAGGGGCAATAATCTCCTCCTGTACCAGTCAGATCTGATTTGATGGTACACACACACACACACACACACACAAAACAATTAAAAAAAAGTTAAAAACTCCCAAACTCATTTATCGCATATATTTTGCATTAAATTCCTGAATAAAACATGGGAACAACAAAAGCCACTTTGTGCAATATGTAAGAAATGAAATTATATAAACAGCTTAACTATACTAAACTATACTTTAAACATTCATTTCCAAATGGTTGTTTACTAGCATGACTAAGTTTAAAAACTAAAATCTTTTAACTAAATAAAATTTTACAACTTACTTAACATAATTTTAACATTCCATAATGAGAGTTAGTATTTTTACCTTTGCTTAAGGATGGGATTTTAAAAATTATTATTATTATTATTACAGTTTGACAAAAACCCAAAGCCTTGGCCACACAGGACACAGCTGGTTCCTCTATCAACTGTTCCAGAGGGGAGGACTGGTCATCTAAGCTATTTCTACTCATATGAAAAGCACAGAGTCTCTGTAATAAAAAGAATTGGCTGACAGTCAATTTCAGGCAGTACCTTGTGATCAAGAGCCAATGACAATGAAGGAAGAAATTCAAGCTGCATTGAAGGCACTGGCAAAAAATAAGGCCCCAGGAATTGATGAGATACCAAGCGAAATGCTTCAAATTACAGATGCAGCTGTGCACACACTGACCAGTCTATGCCAGAAAATCTGGAGGACAGCTGCCTGGCCAGCTGACTGGAAGAGATCAATGGTTGTTTCCATTCTCAAGGAAGCTGACCCAATAGAATGTGGAAATGATCAGACAGCATTAATATCACATGCAAAGAAAAAACTGCTGAGCATCATTCAAAAATGGCTAGAACTGTACATAGACTGAGGACTGCCAGATGTTCAAGCTGGATTTAGAAGAAGCCATGACACGAGGGATATCACTGCTAATGTCAGAAGGAACCTGACAGAAGAATGTCTGTTTGTGTTTTATTGACTATGCAAAGGCATTTGACTGCATGTATCATAACAAATTATGGTCAACATTGAGAAGAATGGGAATTCCAGAATACTTAATTGTGCTCATGAAAAACCTATAACTAGACCAAGAGGCTGCTGAATGAACAGAACAAAAGGAGCAGAGTATCATTTAAAACTAGCAAAGATGTGTATCAGGGTTGTATCCTTTCTCCATACTTATTTAATCTATATGCTGAGTAAATTAAATTATTCGAGAAGCTAGACACTATGAAGAAGAATGTGGCATCAAGATTGGGGGGAAAGATTTATTAATAGCCTTTGTTATAGGGATGACACAACCTTGTTTGCTGAAAGTGAGGGGAAATTGAAACACTTGCTGCAGAAGGTTAAACATGACAGCTTTCAATATGGATTGCATCGCAACAAGAAAACAAAAAATCCTTGCCAATGGACCTATAGGCAACATCATGATGAATGGAGAAAGGACTGAGACTGTCAATGACTACATCCTACTTGGATTCACAATCAATACACTTTGTACCAGCCAGGGGATCAGGAGATGTACTTCACCGGGAAAGTGTGTAGTCAGTGACCTTTCCAAATTAATGAGGGGAAATGATTTAAGTTTGAGGACTAATGTGCACCTGTTTCAGGCCATAGTCTTTTCAGTCACTTGCTATGTATCTGAGAGCTGGACAATAATGATGACAGAAGAATAATTGATGCCTTTGAGTTATGGTGCTGGAGAAGTGTGCTGAATATCCCATGGACTGCCAAAAGACCAAGCAAATACGTCTTGGGGAAGGTGTAGCCTGAGTGCTCCTTGGAGGTAAAGATGATGCAGTTTTGTTTCACATACCATGAGCATATTGCTAGGAGAGGTTGCTTCTTGAAGAAGGATGCCATGCCTGGGAAGGTAGAGGGGCAGCGAAAGAGAGGAAGACCCTTCATCAGAGGGTTTGACATGGTGATTGTGGCAACGGGCTTGAATGTGTCAGAGACTGTGAAGATGGCACAGAATAGGTCAGTGTGCAGATCCGTTATTTATCAAGTCACTGTGAGTCATAGTCGACGGCATTTAACAACCACCCACCGGCATATCTGGGAACATAATTTTTTTCAGCTGTGGTTTCAGCCATTTCCAATTTCTGCTAAAAATGATAGCTTTTCTTCTGATGTCAAAGATACTGTTAAAGGCTTTTTAAAACAGGGTCATTTTCATCCTTGGTTTCTCTAGTTTTCTTTGTACTTCTAGTGGTATTTGCTAGACATAGAATATTATTTTTTTCTTCTAATATTTTTATTGGTTTGCATATGAATATTAATATGCATTGTCTTTCATGCATGTACACTGTTTTATAAAATCTTTCATTTACATTGTGTTCTGTTAATGTAAATTATAGTAATTATATAGGACATTCTTTTTTTATTAGTTCACATTTTTTTAATAACATGATACAGTTAAGATTACACAAGAAGTCTCCATCAATGAAAATATGCTGAAGATTCAATCGTTGAACTTCTCTTTTTAGAACATTATTGCTGTTTGTCCCCCTATTTCATCCAAATTCAATTTTTATTCTGACCTTAGGCATCATAATAAAAATTAGTTTGAATTACCTAATCTGTAATCTATAAAGTTAAAATAAAAATGTATGCCTCATACTAGACAAGAGATAACTGTGACCTCCTAAAAATTCAACATTTAATGATCAACAAAAGAGTTCACAAAAGAGTAAATCATAATGTACAGAAAAACATCTTAGGCAAAGACATATGATAGTCTAACCTCTAAGATAGGAAGCAGTGGTGATCAGGTGGTAAGAAACTGTCCTGCAATCCCAAAGGTACAAAGTTTAAATCCACCAGAGGAGGCTGGGAAATCTCCTCTTGTGCTATTAACTGCCTCTGAAAACCCATAGGCGGGTCACCTATGGGTCAGTTCTGACTCAACTGATGCCACACAATAGCAGCAACAACAACATCTAAGATTAGAGAAAATGTCAACAACTCAACAACAAAGGCAAATTGCCCACTCAGAAAATGGGCAAAGGACACGAACAGACACTTCAGAAAAGAGAACACTCAGGCAGCCAACAAATACATGGCAAGATGGTCACAATCATCAGCCATTGTTGCTAGCTGCTACTGAGTCGGCTCCCATCCACAGTAACCTAACGCACAACAGAATGAGATGCTTCATTCCCAAAGGTCTGTGCCATCCTGGTAAGTCTTGCCCTTTGAAATCACTGTTGTACCCAATGTGTCAATCCACCTCAGTGAAGTCTTTCTCTTATTTGCTGACCTTTTACTTTACCCACAATGATATCCATCTCCTGGACTTGCCCCCAATAATGTCTAAATTATGTGAGATGAAGTAAGAAGCAGCATTCTGGCTGCTCCAACATTCTTTAGCAACACCCTAACACAAAAGCATCAGTTCTTCAGGCTTCCTTACTCATTGTCCAGCTTTCACATGCATAGAAGGCGAAAGAAAATACCACAGCTTGGATAAGGAGCATATTAATCTGGAAAATAATTTTCAAGAGGCAGTTCTATCCAATGCAAAAAAATGTTGTGTGATTTCTTGACTGCTGCTTCCATGGGTAGTGACTGAACTTAAATTGCTGACAGCTTAACTCTCTTCTCTGTTTATCATGATGTAACTGACTGGTTCAGTTGTAAGAGCTTATGTTTTTCTTATGTTAAAGTGCAATCTAAACTGAAAAGTTAATTTTCTTTTTTTAATCTTAGTGTTTCATGTACTCTTCACTATACAAGCAGGGCTCTCTTCCTCAAAAGGTGAGGAAGGAGAAACTGAGACTAGACGTACTAACTGGTGCTCACCACCAGCTGTTCTGATCAGGGCCACAATAGAAGAAGGGGTTGGAAACCAAATAAAACTCCACTTACTAAAAGAGTCCAGACTGACTGAACTGACTGAGATTAGAGGATTACCGAAACTGTCACCCTGAAACAATTAATAAATTTCACCTTTTAGCTAAATAACTGATTTACTCAAACTCACTGGAGTCCAGTCAGAATGGACGCACAGGTGACCCTCCAGTGGGTTTTTGGAGCTATGGATTACACAGGGAAAAAAATGGCCCACCTTTCTCCCGAGGAGCCTCGGTGGATTTGAACTGTCACAGGCACTCTCTTTGAGTTAGCCGCATAACTCTGGTGGCCACCAGAGTTCCCTAAAATAACAGATAGGCTTAGAAAACAAAGAATATTACAAGAAAAAGTACTGTGCACCGCTGGGTCCTGAGTTCTAACCTTGCCCCCCTACCCTTTGCCATGCACGCTGCTCCCCTGTGGGCACTATGTATGCCTTTTCTGGGCGCCCATGCGGGGTTGCCCCTGAGTCTGGGCTCGCTGCAGGGCAAATTGCTTTTCATGCAGAGTCTCTCTGAGACACCCCGGTCTGGGGCTACACTCCGGGGCCTAGGCCCCCGAGAGCTGGTCCTGCTCGGCTTCCCAAGCAACCAGTCTGGGCATCAGGAGAATGACAAAAAACGAAGAGATCCTGAATTCCCTGAAGCATATCCGACCAGGGGGCGGGTTCGAGCCCAACTTCACATTATTTGAGAAGTGCTCAGGCGCATCCATCCCCTCTTTGCTTTTCTGCGGGAAGCCCTGCCCACGCCCGATGACGCCACTGCACTCAGGACCAAGCCTGTTGATCCCGTGGTCTCCGGTGTGCTCAATGACATTGCTGGAGCTTCGAGAAGTTCCTGGTGGGTCCTGACAGTGTGCCTGTGTGCAGATACAGCCGCCACTTCCCAACCATCGAGGCTGACATCGTGGCCCTGCTGTCCAAGGGCCCCAACACTGAGTGCCCCAATGGCTCCCTTGCCCAGGCTGCATGGAAGGCACCATGTTCCCTTCTGCCAGGGTTTCATCAATGCGAGTGTTTGTTCTAAACCTGAATGGAGAAATGCCTGATGCCTGAGAAAGTCACCTCAGATGGGTGCTTTTCCTGCTCATCCCAGCCTCCCCTTCCAGACTAAGCACAAATCTCACTAATAAAGTGCCAAGTAGAAGAAGAAAAAAGTACTGTGCACCTTAAAAAAAATTATATATATGAGATTGAATGGTCAACAATTACTCTAAAGCAAAGATGGAAGGTTAAGAGGACATGGAAATCATATGACTAGAAACATTAATTCCCAAATGCAATTAATGAGAATGCTGGTGTGTTGGAGGAAAATGAAAGCAATGTCATGAATAATATGTGTAGTCATTGTTAAAAAGAACTTAACCTAATGTGTAAACTACCAAAATCACAGGAAAGTATTATGTTTTAAAAAATGATGGCAGCAATGAGGCTCAGGAGTCAGGAGAATCATTAGATCACAATCTGGGCTTCACCTCCAGTGCTATTGACCTTAGTAGTTGTAGAATTGACACCTTCAAGCTGTGTTGTTGGAGAAGAGTCCTGAATACCCCATGGGCAGCCAAAAGAAAAAACAGCTATGTCTTGGAGAGGATGCGGCTGAAGTGCTCTTCGGAGGCAAGGGTGATGAGGCTTCGCCTCACATACTTAGGGCATGTTGCTTGGGAAGTGAGGAGGGTCGGTGAAGGAGAGGAAGACCGTCAACCAGGTGGATTAACATGGTGACTGCTGCAATGGGCTTGTGTGTGTCAGGAAGTGTGAGGATGGCACAGGATAGGACAGGGTTCATAGATGTTGTTCACAGGGTCTCCAAGAGTTGTCCTTGACTTAATGCCACCTAACAACAACAGCTGCAACAACAAACGTCTTTGATGTGATGCAGATGCTTGCTCATCCAGAAAACCATACTTTGAAAATCAGCATTCTGGTCATCACAGAACTAAAAGAACTTATTTATATCTGGTAAATCCAAAATATCCAATCTACTGCCCTTGCTAATCAAGTCATCAAAAAACAACAGGTGAAGGTTGCCATCAGTGAACGCAGGTTCCTCCAGGAGCAATGCCCATTAGATATCCAACATCTAACCAGTGTTGCTTATATCTAGGAAAGTATGATTTTGAAAGCTTAGGGAGGCAAACAGTAATATACAGTAAGAGTTCAATTAGACTTTATAATTAATTCACTACATTAATCAGTTGTAATAAATGTTAAAATGTCTATGAACAACTGAAGGAAAGCCTAATTTTATTCGTAAACTTCCACTCAAAAGAAAGAAAACCTTAAATTGTTGTTGCTATGTGCCCTTGAATCACTTGTGACTCACAGTGACCCTATGTACAACAGCTCTGAACCCTGCTCTAGCCTATGCCAACCTCATTGTCTCTGACACACCTACCCCTTTACCCCAGTCATTGAGTCAATCCATTTCATCAAGGGTCTTTCTCTCTTGTGCTGTCCCTCCATCTTCCCAAGCATGATGTCCCCCTTAAAGGGCTGGTCTCTCCATGCAACATTCCCAATGTATGTTAGATGTTGTTGTTGTTAAGTGCCATCAAGTCGCAGGAGACTCACAGTGACACTATGAATGAAAGACCTGGACGCCTGTATAACTTTCGTCCTTTCTCCAGGTTCATAGGGTTTCCAGAGGCAAGCTATTTTGGAAGTGGATCCCACTCCTGCTTCCAAGCTTGTTTTAATTGGGGAGCTTCACCAAATACTGTCCACCATGAGTAATCATTCTCGCATTTGACTCATCGGTTTCACAGTGTTTGGCTTCACATCAACCACGAGTTACCTCCGTACAGCAAGTGGACATACAAGGGTTACACGAATTAGAAGAATGTTTCACCAAACACAATTAAAGGCAAGTCTGAGGGCCGCAGAGTAGAGTTACCCACCTTTGGCTTGGGAGCATGGCTTTCTGTCTGCTAGGCTGACTGCTCTTTCTATGCTGCTGAGGGTGGTGGTGGTGGTGGTGGTGGTATTAAGTACTCTCATAATCCTTGCCTCTAATGAGCATCCTGGTTTCACCCTCTACAGGATGAACTTACTTGTTCTCCTAGCAGTCCATGGTATATTTAATACTGTTCTCCAGTACCACAGCTCAAAGGCATCAATTCTCCTATCATTCCTAGTAATTAGTTATCCTCTCAGACTTCTGGTAAATCATGCATAACCTAAGTAAAGAAGCTCCAAATATTCACAACCACCACTCTCTATTCTGGTCAAGAAAGCCTGCTTGGATTTTTTTTTTTTACGATTCAGAGAACATTTATTGGCAGGGCTGGATATGACAGGCTAGGAGTCCGGAACAGAGTCAGGAGAATCCACCTTCCCACTGGCTGGCTTGACAGAGTCCTCTTCATGCTGCTGTCTGACATACTGATCCTGCAGGGCAGTCTACTGGAGGGGCTGGTGTTGAAGCAGGGAGCAGGTGTGGGCCACCAGGAAGCTGAGTCCTCCACTCAGCTGACCCTGCACTAGGGCTAGGCTGGGAAGTTTGGAGGAGCTGATGAAGCCCAGGTTGCTGAGGATGGTGTGGTCAATGAAGCCACACTCCCTGCAGCAGCACTCTCTCCACCTGCCTTCCACCTTTCCTAGTCTCTCCTCCAACGCAGACATCACCTAGTAGTCACAGGAAAAGGCACACTCATCAACATTCGTACCATCTCCTAGACCTTTGGCTCTTCAGTGACCAGCAGTAGGTTGTGCCCCCAAAAAAGGGGCAGCAAGTTTTGGTACTTGGACTCTTCCAGGAAGGTTTTCCTTCCAGGGAAACTGGGGAAGACTTTCATCAAGACCTTCTGTTTTCATAGCCGGTGCCTTAAGGGAGCTTGTCCTCTGCACCCAAAACAACATGCTGGCAGACAGCTGTCATTCAGTTGTCTTGGAAAACAGCTGTTATCTTGAGCCAGAGGAGCCAGATAAGACATTTCTACTCCTAGGGAGGCCTGGGAGGATGGATCAGACATCTGGGATTGATGGCTGGTTTGGGGAGGTACACAGTCAAAGCCATTAATTTCTGCTGCTCAAAGTAACCTCACATGGTGGTGGTAAGTAACGTCCTTGGCTCCATGGCATACAGTCTGGCAGGCGGGAAGCTGGTCGCCTGAAGCAGGAAGACCCCCTTCACAGCATTCCAACCATGGCTGCAGCCATCGCTGCTGAAGGAACGGACAGACCAAGAAAGACTGTCTGGACCATGCATGGCCCCTTCTGATTATTACTGTGACAGGAGGCAAAATATGTATCTACATTTAACCATCCTTCTATGAATAAACATGTATGTTTACCCCTCACGTTTCACTATTATACTAAATGTGGCAAAGAAGATACTGGAATACCTACTCTGGCCCACATATATGGGTAGTTATTTAAAACATAAGAAAAATAAATACGGAACAAGATCAAAGGCTGTTACAATCTCTTTGTTATAAAACATCTTCATTCAAAAATTGCAATTTTTTGTCTTTCAAACAAACATAAAAGTAAGCTCTGAAAGAAATCAAGACAACAGTAATAATTCCACCAAAATCTTGGACTGATATTGTGGAACAGACCACCAAGTACTCATATGCAAGTTCAAGTTGAAGCTGAGGAAAATTAAACCGAATCCACGGGAACCAAAAGATGACTTTGAGTCTATCCCACCTGAATTTCAAAACCATCTCAGGAACAGGTTTGAGGCCTTGAACACTAATGAGTGAACACCAGA
>NW_006399769.1:7553128-7555811 GCF_000299155.1 Elephantulus edwardii
CTATGAGTCGCAAACGACTTGACGGCACATAACAAGAACAATAACAACCATTAAAAATTTTTTTCTGCTCCCCTTCCCTTTACCTTGGATTCTCATACTTCTACAATAATGGTCATACAATATTCATCCCTATGGGACTGAAATAGTTCACTTAGAAGAGGGCCAAGGATTGGTGAGGTGGGGAGGGAGGGTAGTGATTAATCACAGGGTTGCACAATTTGATGGGGGGGGTGGGTATGAAGGAAATGGGAAAGAGCTGGTGTGAAAGAGAATGTAAAAAACTTTGTAAATAAGCCAGTTTTTTTTTTAAATACCCTGGTTTTTTTTCAATTATTTGCTAAGCATCTGAAAGCTGGAAAATGACTATGGATGACAGATGAATCAATGTTCCTGAGTTATGGTGTTGGAGAAGAGTACTGAATGTCTTATGGACTGTCGAGAGAACAAGCAAGTCTCTCCTGGAGAAACTGTGACCAAGTTGCTTCTCAGAAAGCAGGGTGGGAAAGTTTCGTCTCACATACTTTGGGCATGTTGAACATACTTGGCAAGTTGGACG
This sequence comes from Elephantulus edwardii, assembly GCF_000299155.1. NCBI lineage: Eukaryota > Metazoa > Chordata > Mammalia > Macroscelidea > Macroscelididae > Elephantulus > Elephantulus edwardii. Next base: position 7,553,685 of record NW_006399769.1, read on the forward strand.
TTCAGCAGGAAGACCTTCCACAAAATGGATAGAAATGGTGACTTTAATAATGGGCTCAAGCCTATCAGAGATGCTGAGCACACGATAAAGCCAGATCTGTAGTTCACAGGGTCACTGTGATTTGCAGTCAGCTCAATGACACATAACAACAAGCTACAACAACAATGCTGAACCAGCCTTGTAAAGACAAAACAAAACTGTCCTCTAATTTTCTATCTTTGCTGCTGATGTCTGTATGTCTAGAATCCCTTATTTCTATAGATCCGTTCTATAGATCCGTTCTCTTACCATCATTCAGAGTCCTGTTCAGGTCTTCCCTAAAGCCCAGTGCTGATTCTACCCTCTTCCTCTGGATCTTACAATGCATTCTTTCAAGATTAATCACTTTCAACCATATTTAAAAGTGTAGCACAGTTTCCCTTTCTTAGGAGATTTAACATCCATGACAGGCAGGGACACATCCTCTGTGACACATCAAACAGTTCAACACATATTATTAAATGAAGGAATAATATGGAAAAATAATTCTCTTTTATTATAAACATCTTTACATGAATAAAGACAACAGAGTAAGAATCAATGCCTCTGAATACTGGAGTGGGAGAAGACTCCTGAATATCCCATCAACAACCCAAAGAGCAAACTAGTCTGTCTGAGAGGAAGTGCAACCAAGGTATTCCTGTGAGAGAAGGATGGTGAAACTATCTTACACACTTTGGGCAGGTTGCCCGGAGGAGGCAGTCCTTAGAAAAGGGCATCATGCTGAGCGAGGTGGAGGGTCAGAGGGAAAAAAGAAGGTCCTCAACAAGATGGACAAGAAACAGTGGCTTTAAGAATGGATCTGACCATATTGGAGATCATGTGGATGGCTCAGAACAAGGCAAGGTTCAGATCTCTTGTTCATAGGGTTGCTATGAGCTGTAGTCAACCCCACGGCACCCAACAACAACAACAAGGTCCTGCAGCTGTTTGTTTTTTATTGTGATGATCAGATGGCTTAAATTTTTTGGAAAATTTCTAAACTAACTTCTTACAAATAGTTTAGGTTCTGTGCTCTTTACAGTATCTGTGTTGTTAAAAAGGATATATAATTACCTTGATGCTTCCTTGAAGGCAATGCTCTAAGTCCCTGCCAGAAGGATCATCTGTGAACAAAGCAAATCCAGAAAATTCTGGCTTCCTCATGCCTGTGTCTTTGTTCAGAGTGTCCAAAAATTCTTCCACTGTGGTGGATGCATCAAATCCAACTACCTAAAGAGAAAGAATACTCATTTTCATAAAATGTAACTTTCAAACTTATATTACAGGAAGGAAACAGGAAAAAGTTGGTGCATGATTAATGAAAATATGTTTTAAAACAACCATGAGATATCATCTCACACCAGTAAAAATAGCAAAATTTGATAGAACAGCAAGCAACAAATGCTGGTGAGGTTGTGGCAAAACTGGAACCTTTATTCACTGTTGGTGGGAGTGTAAAATGGTGCAACCACTGTGGAAGGCGGTATGGCACTTTCTCAAAAAGTTGCAAATAGAGATACCATTTGACCCAGCAATTCCACTAATGGGAATATACCCCACAGAGACCATAACTGACATCCAAGCAGATATATACACACCTATGTTTATTGTGGCTTTGTTCACAATTGCAAGGAGCTGGAAACAACTTAAGTGCCCAACAAAAACGAATGGATAGAGAAGCTATGGTATATTCACACAACGGAATACTATGCTGCATTGAAAAACAAGGAACTAATGTAATATTATTCAAAATGGGTGACTCTGGAGGACATTATGCTGAGTGAAGTATTTCAGTCACAAAAGCACAAATACTGCATGGTGCCATTGTTATAAAACCATGGAGTTGGGGAGAGACTGAGAAAGATGGTTCAACAATGTATACTGCATTGAAACAGATAAGGGAGAAAAGTGTTTAAAAGGGATATGTGATTAGGTATTTTTGTCATGACAGGAGTCTAGAGAAAAAGCTACATGGTGGAGCGGACCTGGGGGAGGGTTTATAAAACAATGAAAGAATTTTTCTTTTATTTTTCCAAGAGGGCAGTGTACTAGGAGGGGAGGGTTGGGAGGGGAGAAAAGTGCAACTATGAATGAATGAAAATCCAA
>NW_006399769.1:7555911-7559582 GCF_000299155.1 Elephantulus edwardii
AACAAAACCAACACTGTGTGTGTGTGTGTATATATATATATATATAAAACGGAATATCTATCTCTCTGTTAATATGTTAACAGTGCCTATGAAGCACCACTTTCTACTATTATATAGACCAAAATTTTTTTTTAAATAGAAAGACCGGAAATCTGGCTTCCTATTACATGCCCAGGTATGTGTAAAGTTTCTGGGTTGAAAAGGTATGTGCTCCAGCTGCACCAACACACAAAAAAATTGTTTTTCCATAATTCCTGAAACAAGATGTGCAATCTCTCTCCACAAATCTTTGAACGTTCTGTTCTGCTCTTTGATGCTTTTTTTCCTCTCAGTTCCTTTCTGACATCAGAGGTTGGCTCAAACACCATTTCCCCAAATAAGGCTCCCAGATGTCTCCAATTACGGTCATATAGTTATGTGCTCTCAAAGAACCAGATTCCCTTTCTTCAGAGAACTTAACATGTGATTAAATAATTAGACTGAAAATATGATTAGCAACCATCTTCTCCCCTAGTTTGTAAATTCCGGAAGATCACAAATTTTGTTTTTATCACCATATTGCCCAGAGCATCTAGCTTAATATCCAACTTACAGTTAAATGTCAACAAATATATAAAGAACTGTAGAGTAAAAGAAATGGAAGGAATAAAATGAGGGTGGGGAAATACAAATGAGAATGAAGGAATATGGATGTGTCTCTTTTAAGAGACTTGGCTAAACACTTAAAACAGATCTGCACTGGAGCATCAAGAGTATTCTGTCTTTATGAATAATGTAATAATGTTAAAGGAAATGCTAAAAATGAAATATTTACCCTTACAGAAACAACTCTGAGGTAATAGCTATTTTTCATTCTACAGTGCTTTTCAAATTTTTGTCCAAATTCATATTTAACTTTTTTTATTGTGCTCTCTACAGGCATTCATTTTCATTACATAGCATTCATTTATATTGAAGGTTTGCTTTAAACATGGATTTTTACAAAATACAATTCATGATCTTAAGATATTAGAACTAGAATTGATAGTTTATGTACATTTCCTCCTACAGAAACAAATATAATTTAATGCAAAATAAGTATTATATCTTTCAAGGGTATTCAAAAGGAAACTAAATTATAGGTTCATGATTTGAACATAACTTTGGAGATCTATTACACACCTCCTTTTGTAAGTCAGACGAACAGTCCTTGTGCCTTCACATTTCCCAGGCTGCTGTTCTTTGGAAGCTTGCTCCCATCTAGAAATAATGTCACAAATCTAGAGGGAAGCAGAAAATGCAAGTTTACAGTACTCCTAACATTAACATTAACATTTTTTTAAAAGAGAAAGTATGCCCATAAATGGATTTAAAATGCTCAGCACAATCCAGCCAAATGTACCGAACTTTTAAGTGTCTGTGGAGCTCTGAGTTTAGGCTTTAATTATGCATTATTCTTTGGTCCACTTCTCCTGTGGACACACATTCACTTTGGAACTTGGCTATGAATGTTTCAGGAATCTTAATGCAGGACAGCCTGAGACTGCAAACAAGATGATTCCAGGAACTTTTCATGTTTGGTTACTGAAAAAGCAACACCGACTTCTGAGTTTTTAAAGACTGGAATACATGACGTTATCCCAAGGAATCTGGAATATAAACTCGAAATTCTTTGACTGAGAAAGAATAAAACTTCTTCAGAAACCAAAGTACTTTTTTTATGCTGGTTATTTATGGAATGGCACATAAAAGTTTTAAGAAAATATGTAGTAAGGCCACTTAATTATTCATCAAAGACCAAAGTTATTTATTCAACACAATTCAACCAAAATTACAAGCTTAACTTGTTGAGAAAATACTAAGAAAAGTGTTCTAGGAATGTTCATCTCAAAAATTTACCTTAGAACATGTTGAACTATACAGGAATGGAGGAGAAAGGATTTATCAAGATTTCTTAACAAAAGAAATGCAGCCAAAGAAACCGAGGGGAAATACTATGTACTAGCTAAACACATCCAAGGAACAAACATCAGTTTTCAAAAGCATTTGGTGGAACCCTAGACAGAGATTATTTGCATCTGCATATATGCTTTAGGAGTCGGATCAAAGTATGGACGTGTCATATAGCTTGATCTAGACCACAAGGTATTATTTACAAAACCAATTGTTTTCCTCAAAGCTCCCCTCACTCCCATTACCAACCATCAGGTCTCTGAAGCTCTGAATGGTGATGGGAGGCATTGCCCATTTTTCTCCCTTGGAGCCCCTGGTGGATTTGAACTATCAGAGAGGCATAGTGTCTGGGTTAGTAGCACAACTCACTATGGATTGTGACACAAGACCTTTTATTTATGAAGCCAGGTCTTTACCTTCTTGATGATGTTGTTGTTGTTGTGTGCTGTTGATTCAGAATTGACCCAGAGCTGACCCTACATAACTGGGTTTTAAGAGACAGTGAGTCACAGGGGAGGAGACTGCTCATCCATCTCCCCCAGAGCAGCCAATGGATCCAAACTGCATTCCTCTGAGTTGGCAGCTCAGGCTTTTACCAGTACGCCACCATAGCTCCCTAATTCTTTTCCTATTCCCCTCAAATTCTTTTATATTGGGAAAATTAAACAGCCTTTCCCTTGTAATAAAGTACTTTTCCCCCAAGAGCAAGCTAGGACCCCATTTTGAGTAAGGAAATGATTGAGACCAGTTCTAGCTGTCTGATGGTTGCCGTTACATACCACTGGGCTGGACTGACTTGACACTGACCCTCAGTCAGGTGTCTGGATGGGAGTAAATAATTTCCTTCTCTGTGCCACAGTTTTCTCATTTGTAAAGCAGATTATTTCTCATTATTGTTAAATGCTGTCGAGTCAGAATCAACTCATAGCTCATCCTGCAGTGGGTTTTCAGAGGCTGTAAATCCATAGGAGGTAAGGAGACTGCCCTTCCTTCTCCCAGAGAGCAGCTGATGGATTTGAACTATCTGTCTTCAGGTTGGCGCTGCAACTCCTTACCCACTAGTCACTAGAGTTTTCTCTTTATTAGTTTTCATCAAGTCAATTATGAATCATGGTGACCCCATGTATGTCAGAGGAGAATTCATTTCTACAGTGGTTTCAGTGGCTGGTATTTTGGAAACGCTAGGGCCCTCTTCTTAGGTGCCTTGGGTGGACTTCAACAATTGATTTCTCATTTAGCACCCAACTGCATTGACTGCGTGCACCAATCACAGACTCCCTAAATCTTCACCTGGACCTAAAACTCTTCATTTCTTATTTTGCTATTTCTATTAAGAAGCTTTATTGAAATTATTTTATCAAGACCTAGAAGAGGAATATCTCTTTTTAAAACCACAGATTGATTATCAATTGAGCCTTAGCCTGCTTTCATCAAATAAATAAAATATCTACCATTAAAAAGAATATTTTTAAGACAGACTAGAAGAATGATTGGCCATCCACTTCTGAAATGGCAGGCCTCTGAAAACCCTATGTACAACACAAGACATGTAGACGAACAGAAAGGGCAACCTAGGTAGAACTGACAAGCATGGAAATACAAAGAAAGAGGAGCAATTGTAAGCAGACACTAGTAATTGGAACATGGAATGTGAGAACCATGAATGTAGGAAAATTAGAAATTGTTAAGAAAGAAATGGAACACATAAATATTGACATACTAGGCATTGGAGAGATGAG
>NW_006399769.1:7565172-7645911 GCF_000299155.1 Elephantulus edwardii
AATTTAAAAAATATGTTTACTAATATTTTCTCTTTTCCCCAAAGCTCTAATGAAGAAAGGGAGCTCTGATGGCCTAGTGGAAAGAAATTGTGCTGCAATCCTAAAGTCATGTGGTTCAAATCAAGCAGCTGCTCTGCAGAAGGATGGGCAATCTCCTCCCAGGTGATTTACTGCCCCTGAAAATCCACTGGAGGGTCAGCTCTGGGTCGTTTTGACTTGACAGCACAACAACAATGAAGAAAATGAAAAGTGTAACCTCAGTATAGAGCTTGATGCAAGAATTCCAAAATCTCAGCTTCAGCCAACAGATCTGATTCATAGAAAAAGATCTTTTGAGAGGTACAAACAATGTGTATAGATATGCCAATTTATTAAAAGAAAATCAAGCAGTCTAATAAACATGTAATACTTAATGAAAGAAAAAAGGAAATACATTTTAAAGACATGAATATTTTTATACGCTTAATGTTTCTTTAGCAGGCACTCAAATATTGGAATTCTGTAACAAAAGACCTATGACTACAATGACTCCTAGCATTGGAACATATTTGCTTCTAATAAGCTAGCATCTAGATCTTCTAGTTAGAAGGATGAGATGTTTTATCAGATAAAGCTTGAAATTGAGAGACTTTTAAAACGTTTAAAATTGTCCACACCCAATGTTAACAGTAATTTTCTCAATTAACAGGTGCACCGGTGGGAGACAGACACAACACCAAAGTATTTTTCATTTTGTCAACTAACTTCCATGCAGTTCTTGGTTGTTGTTAACTCTGGCTCACAGTGGCCCCATGTACAACAGACCAATCCTGCACCATCGACACAATGCGTACTAAGCTTAAACTCATGAGGCCATCACTGTGTCAATACATCACTTTGAGGGTCTTCCCCTCTTTCACTGACCCACTACTTTTCTGAGCATGATCCCTTTTTCCAGTGAATGATCCCTCCTGATGTGAGCTACCCCAAGCATATGAGCTGAAGTTTTACCATCCTTGCTTCTAAGGAGCAAGGTGATGTATCTAAGCTATAAGTATATTTAAGTTAAAGCCATTTCACCCATGTGAAATGTTGCTCTTAAACCACAATACACTGAAAGCTTTGGATGCATGCTGAGAAACATGCTTTTCTGTAAAATGCAAATATAGAAGCTGTGTCTAAGATTCAAAATCAAAACATTTGAACATTTGGCATGTTTGTTAATTCTAGCTTTATGGTTTAATATCCTGTAAGGGATGTGAGTGTACACTTTCACTTTTTTTAAAAAAAGATCTGGGACAACTTTGAGAGTAATACCAATACATCAGCAGCGTGGTTGGTGGTGTTTGTACGAAATCCTGAGGCTTTATCTAAATCTTTCCTTGTATTGTGATTTTTACTTAGATGTGTTGTACTAAGTGAAACTTGTTAAATAAATCTTCCTTTTAAAAACTGGGAAGGAAAAGAAATGGAGCAAGATGAATGTAGTTCTTCGAAGAGATATTTGTTCTTTCGATAGTCTATGATATGTTCAATACTTGTTGACAATATCACAAAACATCAATTCTTCTTTGACATTCCTTATCCATTGCCCAACTTGAGGAAGTATATGAAGCAACTGAAAATACCATGGCTTGAGGCAGGTACACCTTAGTCTTTAAATTGACAGCCTTGCCCTTCAGCACTTTATAGAGATCTTGACAGAAGATCTGCTCAATGCAATATGTTGTTTGAAGCAGACTTAATATCAGTGTATGTTGCTTATTTGCTGGCTGCTGACAAGGTTAGGCAACCAGGATTACTTTTCTATTCCAGAGAGGATACATTTGGACATGCTAGACTAAGCAAATTTTGATGCACGTGATACTGTTATGTGCCATCAAGCTGACTCTGACTCATAAACCCCTGTGATAGAGAAGAGCTGCCCCTTTGGGTTTCCTAGGCTGTAATCCTACAGAAGCAAAATGTCACATCTTTCTCTTACTGACCGCGTGGTGAGTTCTGGTTAGCAGTTGAACGCTTAATTATTTTAACTCCAATCTACCTGATATATCCCGTTCATGAAGTGCACTGGGATACTGAAGGGCAAGGAATGATGATAAGGATTTCGAAGAAGGGTTGAAAGAATCTCCATTCGTGAAGGTCTTGCCTCTCGAAATCCATTCTGTATTGTTCTCTCAACACATCGTTGGCAGTAAATGGCATATTTTCCAAATTCTGTCCTACAACACAAAACTTAGGTTAAAACCCAAGTATAAGTTCAATCAGGCCAACCAGACACACAAACCATTAAAAAAGCTCTCTTTGCTGTACTCTGTTATGCATTTATTTTGCTATTTCTGACAGTCATTGTCTTCTAAAAATTGCTGTTATTTTTCCTCAAATTCCAATTTCTTTACTATTGCCACCTCTCAAACCTACCTATGAAAGCATGTTTCATCGCTATTTTATTTCTTATTTACACTACGAACTGAATTAAAAATTAACAATCATTTAAAAAAATAGAAAAAGAATTGTATCAATAAATATAAAGAAAAGATTGGTCTAAATAACAGTACATGATTTCAAACGAAACCCATTATGGCGAATAGTTCACCTCTGAGGCACAGAGAAGACAGCACTTGACAGTGAGGGGAAGCGAAGAAATATTTTCAAACAAAAAAAAAAATCCATTTTCCTTCTTTATCCTAAAAAAATACTGTCTTTCAAACAACAGTAAAAGAAATAAAATTTTAACGTAATTCAAATACATACAAAGTAAAACAAGAAGTAAGACCACACAGGTAGTCTTCCATATAAAAGAGCCACTAACACAAAATAACTCATACTCAAAACATACTGGACTTTTTACTCAAAAAAATTATTATTATTCTGTTGTAATCTTCTATAACAGATTAAATAACAAGAAATAATTATTTTTTAAAGTCAGATAAATGATTACCAACGGCTTCCAATACCAAATAGTTTCAGACATTCTTCTGAAAATGTACTTGGTAGGCTAGTAAACATTCTCGCCTTATTGCTCGTTCTCAGAGGTGAAATCAATAACTCAGCTGGCTAGTTTTCTGCACACCTGGAATCTGAATTCCTTCTTAGATGGAGCCTGAGGAACCACAGGAAAGGATGATTGGGAAGGAAGAGGCCAATACAGAGTGCCAAGAGCTGCCAACCCTGGACAGGGAGAGGTAACAGGTTAGATTCTGCATGCCAGGCCGAGGTTCCAGTTGGGACGAGTGTGACTGAGTGTGAGGCTGTGGAGGCAATGAGCACCGACAGTCCCTCTTAAATCTAAACTTTGTTTCTTCCATACAGACATTCTCTTTAAAGCACTTATAATCCATAAAACTCTACATTTAGTCATATCCATGATCCATCTCATTGTGTACAATTATCTACATCAAGATTTCAAAAGCATGCAGATATGACTGTCGTATGTGGACATCACACTCAGTAAAAGCATTAGGAAAATTGCTCCTTTTTGCTAATTTGTGTTTACTTATTCATCAAATGTAATACATAACAAATTTGAGAAAGGCTACATGTTAAATATAAATACAAGGACCAAACAAAACAGCGCCCTACCCACTCACACCTTCCTACTTATATGCATGTAGATGCTTACAAATACACACACACACCCACACACATACACACACGCACACACAAACGGGAAATATAAAAATACTGTTGCTGTATGCCACCACATCAGAACTGACTCCTCAGCAGATTTTTAGAGACAGTAAGTCACCCAGGAAGGAATACCTAGCTTTCTCCCATTGAGCGGCTGATGAATTTGAACTATATACCTTTGGGTCGGCAGCAGTGCTCCTTACCACTAGTGCACCAGAGTTTGCTATAAATATATAAGCACAGGATATCTTGATTTAATAAAATTGTCTATTATTTTTATTCTTTCTTTAGTCTGTATTCTTTTTAATGCTAATTTTAAAAAAAACAAGTATGACTTCAGTAAGGCTTTTTTAAAACTTTTTTTTTTATTATTATTTTGTGTGTGTGTGTGTGTGTGTGTCCTGTGAAATCAGATCTGATTGGTACAGGAAGAGATTGTCCCTCCTTCTCCAGCAGAGCATCTGGGGGATTTGAGCCACATATCTGGGATTGTAGTGTAGCTTCTTGCTACTAGGCCACTAGAGCTCCCGACCTCAGTAGTTTTTAAGAGTTATTTACAAAAGGAAGAAGGACAATTCAGCAAAGTTGTAGGATACAAGATCAACATACAAAAATCAACTGGATTTCTCTACAGTGACAAAGAGAATACAGAACTGGAGCTAAGAAAAACAATACCTTTCACAATAGCTAACCACAAGATTACTTAGAAGGAAATCTAACTAGAAACACAAAAGACCTATTCAAGGAAAGCTACAAAACATTACTTGTTATGTGCCGTTGAGTTGCTTACGACTCATAGCGACCGTATGTATAACAGCCCTAAACTCTGCTCTGTCTGTGCCAAGGGTACCGTCTCTGATACACCCATCCTGATTACCCCAGTCATTCAATCAATCCACCTCCTAGAGGGCCTTCCCCTCCTGCGCAGTCCCTCCACCCTCCCAAGCAAGATGTCCCTCTCCAAGGATCGGTCCCTCCTTACAACATGTCCAAAGTATGTTAGATGGAGCCTCAGAATCCTTGCCTTCAAGGAGCCTCCTGGTTTGACCCTTTTCAGGATGAAACTGTGTTTTCCTAGCAGTCCATGGTACTCTCAATTCTCTTCTCCAACACCACAGCTCAAAAGTATAAATTCTCCTTCTATCTTCCTTAGTCATTGTCCAACTCTCTGATGCATAACAAGTGATAGCAAAGACCATGGCCTATATCAGATGCACCTTAGTCTCCAGAGAGACACCACTGCTCTTCAGTACTTTGGAGAGGTCCCTAACAGCAGACTTTCCCATGGCAATACGCCTTTTAATTTCCTGGCTGCTAGTGCCGAGAGTGTTGACTGTGGAGCCAAGCAAACTAAAGCTGTGAACAATCTATCTCTTCACCATCTACCCTGATGCGGCCAATTGGCCCAGTGGTGAGAATCTTTGTCTTCTTGACATTGAGCCTCAATCCATATTGGAGACTGCAGACCTTGACCCTTTGCAGCAAGTGCTTGGTATACATAGGAATCAGATTGGTTACATCTGCGGAAAGATCCGTTGGAGAAGCTCAATATCAGCTGTGAAAACTAGGCCAGGAGCTGATTGTGGAACAGACCACCAACTACTTATATGCAAGTTCTAGCTGAAGCTGAGGAAAATTAAACCAAGTCCACGGGAACCAAAATATGAGTTTGAGTCTATCCCACCTGAATTTCAGAACCATCTCAGGAACAGGTTTGAGGCCTTGAACACTATTGAGCGAAGACCAGATGAGTTGTGGGAGGATATCAAGGGCATCATCCAGGAAGAGTGCAAATGGTCATTGCAAAGACAGAAGAGGAAGAGAAGACCAAAATGGATGTCAGAAGAAACTCTGAAACAAAACATTAATACAAGAAACAAAAAAGAGGCCTGGAGAAATGGAATAATATACTATGCTCATGGATAGAAGTCTCAACATTGTAAAAATGACAATTCTACCAAAGACAATCTTCAAGATCAATGCAATCCCAATACAAATACCAATTCCATACTTCAATGAGATGGAAAGGGCAATTTCCAATTTTATCTGCAATGGAAAGAGACCCTGAATAAGTAAAGCACTCCTGAAAAAGAGAAACAGGATAGGAGGCATCTCACTCCCTGATCTCAAATCTTACTACACAGCTGTGGTGGTCAGGACAGTGTGGTACTGGTACAGTGACAGACACATAGAAGAACAGAACTGACAACCCAGAAATCAAGTCATCTACCTATGGTCAATTAATCTTTGACAAGGAGACAAAATCAGTTAAGTAGGGAAATGAAATATCTTTCAGAAATGCTGTTGGACAAATTGGAAAACTATTTGTAGAAAACTCAAGCAAGACTCACACCTCACACCATACAAAACCCAATTCAAAATGGATAGAAGACCTAGGAGTAAAACCAAACACTATAACCTTCCTCAGAGGAAACCTTGGAAGAACTCTAGAGGCCCTAATCCACTATATGAACAATGTTCTAAGCCTCTTGAAAAACCTACAACCACGAGAGGATAGAATAGCTGAATGGGATCTTCTAAGAATCAAATCCCTCTGCACATAAAAAAAATTTCTCCAACAGGGTAAAAAGGAAATGCACAGACTGGGGAAAATGTTTGGTAATGAAATATTTGACAGGTGATTCATATCTAAAATGTATAGAATACTCCATCACCTCAGCAAGAAAAAGGTAAAGGACTCAATTTCAAAATGGGCACAGGATATGGATATGTCACCAAAGAAGACATTCAGATGGCAAACACACACATGAAGAAATGTTCAAAATCCCTAGCTCTCAGAGAGATGCAAATAAAAACAGCTAGGAGATATCATCTCACCCCAGTAACAACAGCAAAGTTCAACAGAGCAACAAACTACAAATGCTTGTGATGTTGTGGAGAGATTGGAAGCCTTATTCACTGCTGGTGGGAGTGTAAAATGGAGCAACCCCTATGGAAGGTGGTGGGGGGCTTTCTCAAAAGGTTAGAAACACCACTGTTATAAAGCAGGATTGACAAAGGGGTTGGAGGGAAACTAAGAAAAGAGGAGGTAAGTAATAAAACACTACATTGGAATAGATGAAGGTAAAAACTGTTTAAAAGGAGTAATGATTAGGCATAATCTGTATGACAACAGTCCAGAATAAGAGGTGCATAGCCAAGTTTACTGGGGAGGGAGGAAGTGTGCAACTATTACTATTTTTTTTTAAAGTGAAAGGGAGGAAAATGTGCAACAATGAGTGAATGAAAAGGCAACTTTAACTTTTGTCTTTGTTTTAACTTTAACTTTCGTTAAAATCACAACTAAAAAAAATTTTTTTTTTTTAAAAAAGGAATAAAAATAGTGTTGTTGCTCTTGAGAATATTTTAGTCTTGGGGGAGATTTTATATGCTTAAACAGTGTTTTAAAACACAACATAAACCAAAACAAACCCAGTCTGTAAGGAAGGAGCAGAATATATTCCAACTCCTAGTACCTATCTAGTGTGTAAGGCTACACACTGTTATGGAAAGAAGACTGTCCATCTTTCTCCAATGGAGTACTGGTGGACCGGAACAGCTGACCTTTTGGGTCAACAGAACAATTCTTAACACATCATGCTACCACAACTCTGAAATAGTTAACAAAAATTTAAGCCCAGTTAAATGGAAAGAAGAGTTAACTGTTAAGAATTCATGGCTGAAATGCCATTTGCACTGCATCGTAAATTCTAGAGATGTGAAGGAGAAAGGAGAATCCAGGACACAGGAATAACACTAGGTGCAAAGATGGCAGTAATACAAAGGCAGGTATGTTTGAAGGATAGAGAGCAAACTGAGGCCCCTGAACTAGGTAATGAATGGTCTGTGACAAACTAAGCTTTAGAACCCAACCTTCTACCAGCCCCTTCAAAGGCCCTGGAAAGGAATCTATCAATAGGATCCTCTCAATCATGTCAACAGTGATTATTTTTTTCTTCTTGTTTTTGTAAGTAAGATAATTTTGTATTCTTTTTCTTAAAAAGTGTTCTCTAGGTTGTATATATCCCAATTTCCATGAAACCTGGATCCACACTTAAGGGCCATGTATGTTAATGTAAGGAATTTCTATTTTAATTCTTCAGCAGGGAGTCTATAACAAAGGTTATAAACAAACATTAAACAATAAGCACAAAGGACTACGAAATACCTGGAAAGTATATCCATCATTTGTAATTTTTAAAAATATCATAAAGCAAAATAGTACATTTTATCTGGAAATAATTTAAATTTAAAATAATTTAAATTTCATTTCACGGAATATTTTTGAAATTACATAGAAATTCTAGAAATTAATTCAAAGAAACTAACTGCACACAAGCACACATGAGATGTGGGCATAAAAATATGGGAAACACTGAAGTTTTTAATAGGTAAACTGTAAAAAATAAAAATATCTAATAATTGACATCAATGCAATCAGTAGTTTTCTGAAGGATGTTTTAAGACTATAAAAGAAACGTTAATTGCTCAGTATTTTAAAACAGTAACATATACACTTTTACATACAAATATGAAATCAAAAGAGTATACATTAAAATATGAATAGTTATTGTTGTCTTCGCACAGGGAGTTCTGGTGGGAGTTGTGCTGCTGACCCACAGGGATGCCTCCCCGGCAGGAGGAATCCATCAGCAAATCCACAAGACAGAGATGGGCAATCTCCTCCCATGCCATTTATAACCTAGGAAGCTTGTTGGAAGGAAGGCCTCAAGTCTGTTTTGACTCAACAGCAATGAATGAGTCCTGTCTCCTAATTCCTCTATTTTCCAAAAGCCTCTATTGAAAGAACATGATTTTTTTGTGTGTACTATTGAACCGGCTCTAATTGGCACAGGAGGAGATTTCCCCTCCTTCTCCAGAGGAGCATCTCGTGGGAAAGTACATCATTCTTATCATTGCTCAGTGCCACTGAGTCAGCTATGATTTATAGCGACACTATGAACAATAGAACTGAAGCCTGCCCTGGCCTATGGCTTCCTCATCAACTCTGTCATGCTCGAGCCCACTGTTACTTTCACTGTGTCAAATCATCTCCCTGACAAATCAAAACACATCCTTTTAAACTACATTTATACATACAATCTATACCTGCAATGGTCCTGGTTGATTCTGTGGCTGCCTTTGTCTTGTCTGTTTAATGAGCTGACAGCAAATTTCACTCTGCAGCTCAGGGTGTGTCAGGCAGATCTGGAAAGCACTCTGGGCTAGAGAGACGTGGTAGTCAATGGCAGGGGAGTCAACCGCGGCATTTATAAAAAGCTGGCAGGTCTGCATTTAAAAAGAAAGATATATACAAGAAATAATTAGATCTATTCTGCATGAATCCTACTGTCTTTACTTAGTACTGTTTTTAGACTCTGGATATTGACCCTACAAACAACAGATTGGAACCCTGCTCTATCTCGCACCCTCCTCACAATCTCTCATGCTCAAGAACCATGTTGCAGTCACTGTGTCAAACCACCTCTACTTTTCCTAGAATGATGTCTTCTTCCCAGAATTGGTCCTTCCTGATAACATGTCAAAAGTTATGTGAATACCCTCACTTCCAAGGGGCACAAAGGTTGAACCTCTTCCAAGATATACTTTTTGTTCTTTTGGAAGTCCAAGGAATAGTCAATACTAGTCACCAACATTGCACTTTTAAGGCATTTTCTTTGAGTTTCCTTATTTACTGTTAAACTTTTACACGCAAAGAAAGCAACTGATAATGTTGTTACTGTTAAGTTCTGCTGAGTCAACTACAACTCACAGCAAACCAAGAACAGATCTGAATCCCGTCCTATGCTGTGCCATCCTCATCATCTTTGATCTATTTGGCCCACTGATACAGCCACTCGATCTTGTTGAGGGTCTTCCTCTCTTTTGCTGACCCCTCCACTTTTCCAAGCATAGTATCATTTCCCAAAGACTGGTCTCTCCTAACAACATGCCCAAGTGTGTTAGACATGTTTCATGAATGCTGTCTCAAAGGAGCACCCTAGTTGCACTTTTCTTCAAGAAATGATTGGAGTTTTTTTTGGCAAGCTCAATAATACCATGTCTTACCTCAAGTGATGTTCACTGTGTTCATCATGTTATAACCATCACTTACAAACTATCCCACCACTATTAGCAGAAACTTAGTGTCCTTTTAATAATGGCTTCCCCTTTACCCATCTTCTCACACCTGGTGACTATGAATAATTTTTGTCTCTAAACATTTATCTATTACATATATTTGTTCTTTCATGACTGGTTTATTTCACTGAACATAAGTTTTCATATTTATCTATGCTATGTCAAACATTCTTCTAGGTGGTATAGCACTGGTCTGTGCGTTGCTGTACAGAGGTAACTCGTGGTTGCTGTGATGCTGAAGCCTGTGACAGTGATGTGCCAATCGTGGTAATGGGTACCCATGGTGGACAGTGTTGGCTGGAGCTTCCCGACTAAATCAAGCCTGGAAGCAGGAGCAGCATCCACTTCCAAAATGGCTTGCCTCTGGAAACTCTATGTACGAACAGTGCTCAGGCTGTTCATTCATAGGGTCGCTATGAGTCGCCTACGACTCGACGGCATTAAACAACAACAACAAAACATAGAATATATGCATCAGGACCTCATGTCTCTTTGTGAAAGAGGAGCATCTTTGGGTCATATTTTTTGCACACCTTCATCTGTTAATGAACACATAGACTATTTCCATCTTTTGGCTATGGTGAACAGTACTGCAGTGTACACTGGTGCACGGTTCCATTTGTCTTCTGATGGATTGTAGCCTTCAATATGGATTGAAGCTCAACACCAAGAAAACAAAGATTCTCACCACCGGGCCAATTGGCAGCATCATGATGGATGATGAAGAGATTGAGACTGTTGACAGCTTCAGTTTGCTTGGCTCCACAATCAGCACTCTTGGTACCAGCAGCCAGAAAATTAAAAGACTAATTGCATTGGGAAACTCTGCTGTCAAAGACCTCTCCAAAGTACTGAAGAGCAACAATGTCAGTCTGGGGACTAAGGTGAGCCTAAACCAGGCCATGGTCTTTGCAATTACTTACTATGTATCAGAAAGCTGTACAATGATTGGGATGACAGAAGGCGAATTGATGCCTTTGAGCTTTGGTGCTGGAGAAGAGTACTGAATATACCATGGACTGCTAGGAAAACAAGGTTTGTCCTGCAGAGGGTGAAGCCAGGCTGCTCCTTGGAGGTAAGGATTCTGAAGCTCTGTCTGACATACTTTGGACATGTTACAAGGCGGGACCAATCCTTAGAGAGGATGTCATGCTTGGGGGGGGTGGAGCACAGGAGAGGAAGACGCTCTATGAGGTGGACTGATTCAGTCACTGGGGTAATGGGAGTAGGTATGTCGGAGACAATAAGATTGGCATGGGATAGAGCAGGGTTTAGGGCTGTTGTGCATGGAGCCGTTGTGAGTCACAGTTGACTTAACAGCACATAACAACAACATCTACGATTAGATTGTTTTCCCATATCATAGGTCTGTTAAACAATACTATCAGTTCAAAAGCAAGTAAAATCCTGCTGAAAAATACTAAAAAATCTTGGAACAGTTCACTGACAGGGAAGTGCCAGGAATTCAAGTTGGATTCAGAAGAGGCTGTGGCATGAGTGGTACCATAAGCTGTTATCAAATGGAGCTTGGAAAAAAGCAGAGAATTCCAGAAATATTATTTACTTGTGTTTTACTGACTGTTCAAAGATGTAGAAAATAATAAATTATTTATAGATAACACTGAGAAGAATGGAAATCTCAAAATGCTTAATTATGCTTATATCAAACCTAAACCAAGCAACCTTTGCCTGAACAGAACAAAGGAATATGGCATGGTTAAAAATGAGGAAAGTTGTGCATCAAGACTGCATTTTTTCTCCACATTTATTCAATGTGAATGCTGAGCCAATCATTGGAGAAGCTGAACTATCTGAAGAAGAATATGGTACTAGGATTGGAAAGAGACTCAACCAGGAACAGTATCATGCAGACGATAAGAACCTGAAGCACCTACTAAAGATCAAATACTGAAGTCTTCAGTATGGATTACACCTCAACATAAGGAGGGTAAAGTCTCTACTATTAGACCATTAGGCAATATCATAATAAGTGGACAAAGATTGAAGGGTTTTCTTTTACTTCAATCCACAATCAACAGCCATGAAAGCAGCTGCTAGAAAATCAAGTGAATTGTTGCACTGGGCAATTCTGCTGTCAATGAACTCTTTAAAGTTCTAAAGAGCAAGGGTGGCACTTTAAAAGGTGACGTGACTCTGATCCAAGCCAGGATATTTTCAATTGTCATATGCTTGTGAAAGTGGGACAATGAATAAGAAAGACTGTAGGAGAATTCATGCCTTTGAATTGCAGTGGTAGCGTATTGAATAATTATGTCTTGCCAAAAGGACAAATAAAACTGCTTTAGTAGCAGTGCAGGCAGGGCGCTCCTTATATGCAAAGATGGTATCTATTTATTTCTCATGTCCTGGGCATGTCATTAGGAGGGGCTAGTCCTCAGAAGGGACTGTGCCTGGAAAAGTGCAGGGTCAGAGAAAGAGATGCAGACTCTGCACCAGAGAGACTGGCCCAGTAACCACAACAGTTTAAGCCCATTGTGGTGATCGTAGCACAGGATCAGAGAAGGTGCCAATCAATCGCTTGAGCACAGAGTCACTATGATCCGGAACGGACACACTGACATCTAACAAATCATGTCATTTAAGTCTTACAGAAATATACTTCCACTTCCAGTTTGTACTGCTGTCATACACTTTACTTCTACATATATTCTAGATCCCTTCATACACTGAGCAGCGCTATGGAGAGACCGAGGTCTCTCGTTAACAGCTTCTTGAGAGAGTATAAAATTTCTTAGTCCCAGTCAAGTTTGCAGCTAACTACAGACCATGCCAACAGTTTGACTGAATTCTCATGGAGACTGAAATAGAACCACTCAACTAACCTCTTCCAGATTCCTGACCCTCAAAGATAAAGATAATATATGTTTGTTTGCTAAGCCATTAAATTTTGAGGCTATTTTTGATGCAGTAACAGAAAAGCAACACATAAAAATATAATCTAGTAGTCTATATATCAAACATATACAGACCAAGACACATATGCCTAAAAAGAACAAGGGAACAACACATGGTTTAAAATAAAAAAAGATGTGCATCATAGTTGTATCCTTTTCCCACACCTATTTCTGCATGTTGAGTAAATAATTTGAAAAGCTGGACTATTTGAAGAAGAATGTGGCATCAAGATTAGAGGAAAATTCATCAACAACCTGTGTTATGCAAATAACACAACCTTCTAAAAAAAGTGAGGTAGTCTTGAAGCATTTGCTACAGAAGATCAAAGACTATAGCCTTCAATATGGCAATATGAATTATATCTCAACATCAAGAAAACAAAAATCCTTACCACTGAGCCAACATGCACATCATGATAAAGATTGAACTTGTCAGTGATTTCCTTTTACTTGGATCTACAATCAATATCCATGGTAACAGCAGTCAAAAATATAAAAAAAAACCCCCTGCATTTTACAGTTTTAAAAAATTTGCTGTCAAGGACCTCTCCAAAGTACAAAAGAGCAAGGATGTCAGTTTAAAGACTAAGGTGTGTCTAATCCAAGCCACAGTATTTTCAAAAACTTCCTATGCATTTTATGTTGGATCCTTTCAGGCAATGATGGTAAAACTTCCTCTCACAATACTTTGGAAATACTATCAGGAGGGGCTAGTCCTTGGGAAGAAATACCATGCTGGGAAAGGCTGAGGGTCAGAGAAAGAGAGAGGAAGAACTTCAATGAGATGCAATGACACACTGACTACAACAATAGGCCCAAGCATATCAAAGACCATGAAGATGATGCAGGATAGGACAAAAAGCTCTGTTGTTCGTAGGGTCACTATAATTTATAGTCAATGTCATGGCTCCTAACCACCACAACTACAATCTGTAGAAATTCTAGTTCTGTTCCTGATTTTTCTCATTTTATGTCATTCTGTAGGGGGTTTTTGTCTATAAATATTTTTAACTTTGTTCTTAGATATAGTTTAATCACCTAAGAAGAGGATGATTTTAAACTTCATGAAGGTGAACTTGAAAAGCTATTAGGAATATTCCTGACCCCATTACTGAGGTAATAAGGGGAGCTCTGACAGGGTAGGAGCTGAACTGCTAACTCAAAGGTAGAATCTCTCTGGTAATTGCAATTTACCATTGACTCCAAGGGAGAAATATGGGGAAGCTCCTCCCCTGCCATTTACAGCATTCTGAAAAGCCCCTCACAGGGTCAGCTATGGGTCGGTTCTGCCTGGCCATGCTGAGTTATTCATACCGAGGTAATACACTTTGAGTACTTAATGCCATATGTCGGGAGCTCTTTCTACTCTGTGTGATGAAAATGTGAACTATTTCCAGACATGTGTAAGCTCCAGTAACTTTTCTACACAGACCAAATATACAATGAGTCTTTCTTTTTCCCAGCCTTAGAGCATGTGCTCACACAAATACGGTTATCAGTTCTCAGTTGAACATTAGAAGGGTGCCCTTTGCAGACTTCTGGAGTTGTTTTATCTATACTTTTCACCTCTTTGCTGTGTAGATTCTAACCATCTTGACCTGCTCACGTTCTGAACTCTTTCTCTGCAACTTAGAAAGACTTCCTTCCAGGCTGCATTTGAGCTCCTCTTCCATGCCTCTTTCCCAGACAGCAGGATGCAGTAATCATAATACTCATTTTCTTTCTTTCCCTGGGGATTTATTTCACTGAGGATTACTGGCTTGCATTTCTAATTATTCATTATAGAAAACTACTGACTCCCATTCCCCCACCTCTGGTCTTTTAGTTGTTTTAAAAAACCAAACCCAACCCATTGAGTTTACTCACAGGAGTCTTGCAGGACAGAAAAAAACTGCTCCATGGGACTTCCAAAGCTGTGACTCTTTTTAAATACAGGTTACCGTCTCTTTCTCTTGCAGAGCATCTGGCATGTTTTCCATTAGCAAATGGGAGTTTAAAGGAAGGTAAGTAAATGTCAGGAAAGTTGTCTCTGCTATTCTATCACAACCAAAAATTGATGTTCTTTTTTTCTTCTGTCTGGTTGTTTCTTGTATATATACAAATTTTGGTTTCTGCTTATTAATTTTGTACTCCACTAACTTGGTTACTATTTTTTTCTTTTATAGTACTTTTGCACTTTGTTCTTTTGCATTTCCAGGTATATAATTATCTATAAATGGTGATATTTTAATTTCTAATTTGCACATCTCTCATTTATCTCATTCATAAAATTGCACAGGAATTACACCTAATGCCATGATATAAACTCTATGCAAATTATACATCAACTTCTCCAGCTGATGTCAGTCATTTAAAAAGAGACAAATGGAGAAAGGATATCCTTTCCTTGTTCCTCATTTTAGTAAAAATATTTCTAGAGCTCCCTGCAAAGAATGATGTTTATTTTTTATATATGTGTTATTTTTTGAATGTTGACTTTGTCAAGTACCTTTTTAGCACCTGTAGAGGTAATAACAGATTTCCAGGATCTACTAAGATAATAAGTAATAATATATTATAATGTAATATATTAATATTCCTGGTATTTAGCCTTCCCAATTTCCTGAAATATATATCCAGAAGTTGCACTGCTAACCCAACAGCCATACGGCTCTGTAAAACTGAATCCACAGTGGCTCCCGTGGAAAGATGGGGAGTCTCCTGTGCCAATTTGCAGCCTTGGGAATCCAATAGAAGATCAATATAAATTGCAATCAACTTGACAGAAGAGAGTTTAGGTCATGGTTTAATATTTGTTATATTCTTTTTCTTATGGTGAGAAAACTTTGTATTTAGAATGAGCCAGCTGGACTCAGTATAGATGATCCCAATTTTGTTGGCAACATCCAAAGCATAATATTCAGGAGCAAGTCAAACATAAGCCTTCTTCCCTCCATCAGGCCTAATCAAAGTGTTGACCTTAGCCACATCAATGTCATAGAGCTTCTTCACAGCTTGTTTAATTTGGTGTTTGTTGGCCTTGACATCCACAATGAACACAAGTGTGTTGGTATCCTCTATCTTCTTCATGGCTGACTCAGTGGTCAGGGGAAATTTGATGACGGCATAGTGGTCAAGCTTGTTTCTCCTGGGGGTGCTCTTCCGGGGGTATTTGGGCTCCCTTCGGAGTCTCAGCATCTTAGGCCACCGGAAGGTGGGTTAGGGTTAGGGTTAGGGTATTTGGGCTCCCTTTAGAGTCTCAGCGTCTTAGGCCGCCGGAAGGTAGGTGACGTGCAGATCTTCTTTTTTTGTCTGTGGATGCCCTTCAGGTCTGCCTTCTTGGCCTTTAACGCCTTTGCTTTGGCTTCAGTTTTGGGAGGGGCGGGGGCTTCCTTCTTTGCTTTTGGCACCATCTTCATAGAAAGGCTAATATTTGTTATATTCTTAACTGTTTGATTGTATGTGATATTTGTTTTGCATAAAAAACATTTTGTACACTTTTTGCTGAGGTTTGTAAACAAAGTTATTTTGAATTGATAATCTAGTTATTAAGAGAATTCCTTAAAAATAATCCAGTGTAATGGACTAATGTTGTTGTGTAGTTGCTGACTGCCATCGAGTTGAGCATGTCACAAAGCAATCCTAGGAACAAAAGGCCTGAAGCCCTTCTACAACTAACAACATTTATCAAAGTTCATAGAGTTTCCAGAGGCATGTTGTTTAGGAAGTGGATGCCACTCCTGAGGGTAGAAAGTGAAAAACACAATTAAACATGTGTTACCAAGAGCTTTGGAGCAGAAGGACACAAGAGTTATTGGTTAATAGATACAAGAGCTATGTTTGGTAATGATGAAAATCTTCTGGAAATTGCATAGTGGAGATAGCTATATAACACTGAATATAAATAGTATCACTAAACTGTATGCCTAATTTTATGGTACATATATTTTACCACAATAAAAAAATTAATCAAGTGTTAATGACTATGGAGCTAGGTGATGGGGTGATGGGTACACATTGGGGTTCAGTAAAATAATCCCTTTACACAGTTGTTTTTAATACTTCAATAAAATGTAAAGAAAAATCACTAGGACTCAGAAATTTTTTTTTCTTGGTACAGTTTCAAACAGTAATGGAGTTATGTATAAAGTCTAATATGGTCTTAGAAATCTAAAGCAGCTGTGTTGTTGTTGTTGATTGCAAGTGAGTCGAGCACAACACATAGTGACTCTATGAACAAAACACCTAATGCCTTTCCTTAACTGTCGTCATATCTCCAAGTTCACAGAGTCTCCAGAGGCATGTGGTTTAGGAAGTGAATGCCACTCCTGCTTCCAAATCTGTTTTACAACTGGGAGCTCCACCAAACACTGTTCACATTAGGAAGCTATTCTGGTATTTGATACCCCAGTGGTACAAGGTTCAGCATCACAGAAACTCAAGTTACTTCATACAGCACATTAACAAAGAGTGACATTAACAAAGAGTGGAAGAGTGTTCCTCCACATATAATAGCACTTGTTTCACTTAGCAAGGTTAAGTGTCATCAAGTTGAATATGACTGAGAGTAAGTTTTGAACAAAAAAACCCCTAAATTCTATTCCATGACTAACGTAATTTCTGTACATTTATAGAGTTTAAAGAGTTTGTAGAGTTTTCAGAGGTATCTAGTTTAGGAAGTGGATGCCACTCCTGCTTCCCAGCATAAATCAATCTGGAAGCTCAGCCAAACACTGTACACAATGGGTAGCCATTATGGTATTTGACAAGACTATGGAACAGTGTGCAGCATCACAGCAACACCAAGTTGTTCAGTTCAGCAAATAGACAGAAGATTGCTCTGTCATTCAAGAAATATTTTGAAAATTAATACATTTTTAAAATTTCTGTGGGGTTTTAAGCCAGCGTCTTTAAGCAGTCTTAAACCATACGCAAAGCCTCAAAAGACCCTGCTCTTAGAGGGGCAGGGAAGAGCAGTACTACACATCAAACACGACCCAAAAAAAGCACATGAACCCCAAAACTTCCCTTTACTTGTCCATCCAGACCACCATGCACAACCAGCAAAATGCCACAAACTTCCCAAGTGGAGTCATCCAGTCGCCTGGCCACAGTCTCCTCCCCTCCCCAACCCCCAGCTGGCCCTCCAGTGGGTTTTCAGAGGGAGTTAATCATATGAGAGAAGATTGTCCATCCTCCTGTGAAGCAGCTGGTGGATTTGAACCAGCTATTGGGGTTGCAGCACAGATCCTTACTACTAGGCCGGCAGAGCTTATATACATTTAATATTATCTAAATTAACTGAATATCTTTTAGAAGAGTCCATGACACCAGGAATGTCAATGCTAAGATCAATGGATCTTGGCTGAAAGTGGAGAAGATGAGAAAGATGTTTACTTGTATTGAGAAGAATGGGAATCACAGAAAAATTAATTGTGCTCTGATGGCTTAGTGGTAAGAGTTTTGCTGCCAACCCAAAGACGTGATCAGCTGCTCTGCGAGAAAAAGATGGGCAATCTCCTGTTTCATTTACTGCCTCTGAATATCCACTAAAGGGTCAGCTAAGGGTCAGTTCTGACTTAATATTACTTTAGAACAACAATGAGAAACATATTGACTAAGGAGTAGTTACTACACGGTTTAAAATAAAGAAAGGAATGTAGCAGGTTTGAATTCTTTCTCCATATGTATTCAGTCTGTATGTTGAGCAAATAATTTGAGAAGATGGAATATATCAAGAAGAAAGTTGCATCAGGATTGGAGGAAGAATCATCAACAACCTGTATTATGCAGATGACACAACCTTGCTTGCAAAAAGGAAAGATAAATTGAAGCACTTGTTGCAGAAGATCAAAGACTATACAGCCTTTGATACGAATTATATTTCAACATCAATTTAAAAAGTCTGCACTACTGGACCAACCAGCAAAATCATGTTCTAAGAGAAAAGACTGAAGTTGTCAGTGACTTCCTTTTACTTGGATCCACAATCAACACTCATGATAGCAGCAGTCAACAAATTAAAATGTATACTGCACTGGGGAAATCTGCTGTCAAAGGCCTCTTTAAAATGTTAAAGAGCAATGATATCACTGTAAAGAGTTAGGGTGAAACAGATCCACTCAATGATATATTCAACTGATTTGTATGCATCTGAAATAAGCATACAGAGGAAAAATCTATGCCTTTGAATTGTGATGTTGGAGAAGAGTAGTGAATATTCTTTTACCTACCAAAGACCAAACAAGTCTATGTTGGAAGAAGTAAAAGTACATGCTCCTTAGAGGCTAAGATGGTAAAATTTTGTCATGCATACTTTGAACATACTGTTAGGAGAGATCAGTCCTTGGAAAACAGACATTATTCTAGAGAAGGTAGAGAGTCAGCAAAAAGAGAGGGATAACTCGAAAAGAGAGGGGTAACTCACTGACACAGTGAATATTATAATATGGTCAAACATTCAGAGTTGGTGTGGATTGGGCAGGACAAGGTAAGTTTCAAATTTGCTGTTCATACAGTTGCTATGGGGTCATACTGGTGGCCTAGTAGTAATGAGCTGTGCTGCATTCCTAAAGGCACACAGTTCAAGGCCACCAGCTGTTCTGTGGGAGAAAGATGGGCAATCTTCTCCCATGTGATTAATTGCCTCTGAAAACTTGCCAGAGACGGTCAGCTATGGGACGGTTCTGACTATACAGTACACAACAACATGATTGCTATGAATTGTAACTGACTTGATGGCATCTAAAAACAATAAAAACAACAATCTAATTAATAAACAGCCTTTTTTTTTAAGTAGGAAAAAAGGTCAGCAAGGAGAAGCCTAAGAAAGACAGCGGATGCAAGTCTAGGAGACCAAGACAAAGAAAATACCATGGTTAGTGTGTAGTCACCAAACTGTTCAGCCCTATGATTTTACCCCTACCTACCCTTACTCCTTCACTCCCCCTCCCTCCCCTTGAGTTCCTGTACATGTTTTACTAGTTATCCTTCTATTTTTACAATAATGGTTTTATGCCGTATTTGTCTTTATAATACTGCTATAGTTCACTCAGCACAATGCTCTCCAGTCGCTCCCAAGTTACATATTGTTTTTCAAAA
Organism: Elephantulus edwardii; assembly: GCF_000299155.1. Lineage (NCBI taxonomy): Eukaryota > Metazoa > Chordata > Mammalia > Macroscelidea > Macroscelididae > Elephantulus > Elephantulus edwardii. The sequence continues at coordinate 7,584,918 of NW_006399769.1, forward strand.
TCGTTGCTCTTGAGTGCTACATACTATTCCATTGTGTGAATGTACCACAATTTCTCAATCCAATTGGTTGTAGTTGGACATATGTGCTGTTTCCATGTTCTTGCAATGGTGACTACCACTGCTATGAACACTGGTGTATAAATCTCCATTTGTGTCTCAGTTCTAATTTCCTTGGGGTATATTCCTAGTATAGCTGGGTCATACGGAGTTTCTATGTTCAACTTTTTGAGGAAATGCCAAACTGTATTTCAGAGTGGTTAGACCATTTTACAATCCCACCAACAGTGTATAAGAGTTCCCACCTCTCCACATCCTCTCCAACATTTATTGCTTTCTGCTCTACTAAACGTTGCCACTGCTACTGGGGTTTAACACTTACTGTAAAGAGGTCTTGGACAGATGATTTCCCCAGTGTAACATATATACCATCAGTGCTGATTGTGGAATGAAGTAATATGAAAGAATTGACCACATTAATCATTTGTTCATAAATCATGATGTTGTCTATTATCCCAGTGGTGAATGAGGATTTCTGCTTTCGTGATTATAGTCTTTAATCTTCTGTAGGCAGTGTTTTAAGTCCTTCTCACTTACAGCAAGAAAAGTTGTGTCATGTGTATAATGAAGGCTGTTGATGAGTCTTCCTCTAATCCTGATGCCACACTCTTAATCCAGTTTCTAAAATTATTTTCTCAGCATACAAACTGAATCAGTATGGAGAAAGAGTAAAACCTTAACACAAACTCTTCCTGATTTTAACCCATGCAGTATTCCCTTGTTCTGTCTGGACAAGTGTTTCTTGGACTATGTGTAGGTTCTCATAAAGACAATTAAGTGTTCTGTGATACCCATTCTTCTCAATGTTAGCCATGCTGTTGCTGTTATGTGCCGTCAAGTCGTTTGCGACTCATAGCGACCCTATGTACAATAGCCCTAAACCCTGCTCTATCCTGTGCCAGTCACACTGCCTCTGACACACCCATCCCGATTACCCCAGTCACTGAATCAATCCATCTCACAGAGGGTCTTCCCTTCTTGCGCCATTCCTCCACCCTCCCAAGCATGATGTCCTTCTCCAAGGACTTGTCCCTCCTTGCAACATGTCAAAGTATGTCAGCCGAAGCCCCAGAATCCTTGCCTCCAAGGAGTAGCTTGGTTTAACCCTCTCCAGGAAGAATCTGTTTGTTTTCTTGGCAGTCCATGGTACATTCAATACTCTTCTCCAGTATCACAGCTCAAAGGCATCAATTCTCCTTCTGTCCTCCCTAGTCATTGTTCAACTCTCCGATGCATAACAAGTGATTGCAAAGACCATGCCCTGTATCAGGTGCACCTTAGTCTCCAGAAAGACACAGTTGCTCTTGAGTATTTTGGAGACTCCCTAACAGCAGACTTCCCCATCGCAATACGTTTCTTGATTTCCTGGCTGCTGGTGCCAAGAGTGTTGACCGTGGAGCCGAGCAAACTGAAGCTGTGAACAATCTCAATCTCTTCGCCATCCATCCTGATGCTACCAATTGGTCCAGTGGTGAGAATCTTTGTCTTCTTGACAATGTTAGCCATAGTTTGTTATAATCCACAGAGTCACAAACATTTGCATAGTGAATAAAAGTAAACGTCTTTCCAGTATTCTCTGTTTCGGCCAAGACCCATCTGACATCAGGCCCACTTCCACAGGTTCTTCTGAATCCAACATAAATTTCCGCAAGTAAACTGTTGATGTACTGTTACAATCACTTCAAAATAATCTTTAGAAAGATTTTACCTTCATGTGCTATTAATGCTATTGTTTGTCCATTTCCTCACTCTGTTGGATTGCTTTTTTTTTTTTTAAATCAATGCAAATATGGATCTCTTTCAGTCAGTTGACCAGGTGGCTATCTTCCAGATTTCTTGACATAGTTTAGTAAGCATGTATATAGTGCCATATATTGGTTGAAACACTCAATTGGTAGCCGATCAATTCCTGAGCCCTTATTTTTTGCCAATCTCTTCAGTGCAGATTGAACTTCTTTGTCACCACTGGGTTTTTATCATATGTCACTTCTGGAAATGATTTAGTGTTGACCAATTACTTCTGTCAATACAGTGTGACTGTGTATTTTTTCAACCTTCTTTTAATGTTTCTGCAGGACAGGTCACAGTTCTGATCGACTGTTCATATGGTTGCTCTGAGTCATAGCTGACTCAGTATTTTGCACATAAGACTCCAGCACTGCACCTTGCTTGATGCTTGAACTGGTTCAGTTCCTTCTTGCAAAATATCAAACATGCTCTTCCCTTTTGGTTTTTTAACTTTTTGTACATTTTGTTGTAATACTTTGCTTTGACTCCTTAAGTTGTCCCATTCTTCTGTTCAACACTCCTATTTCAGCATTTCCCCTTCATTTGGCTTCTTTATGTTCTAGTGCAAGTTTTAGAATTTATTCTAACAATCTCTTTGGTCTTTTCTTTCATTCCTTAGTAATGACCTTTTGCTTTTTTCATGGATGATGTCTTTGATGTCCTCTCACAACTCATCTGGTCTTCATCATTTGTGTTCTATGCATTAAATACATTCTTCAGATGGTTTTAAAATTCAGTTATAATAGACTCAAAGTCGCATTTTGGACTTTTATCTTTTTCAATTTAAGCTTCCACATGAGTAATTGATTATTTCTAATACAGTTAGCCCTGGGCCTTATCTTGACTGAATAAATTGTGCTTCTTCATTAACTCTTTGAAAACTGCATTGGAATAAAAACATCCAAAACAAGTGGAATGAATGCTGAGGTAAGAGAGCTGAACAGAAGGTTTCACAAAGTGGCTCTAGACGACAAGCAAAGTAGTATAATGAAATGTGCGTAGGGATGGACTTAGAAAATAGAAAAAACACAAACCAGGAACTAATGGATTACCAACTGAGGTGTTTAAAGTGGCAATAGATGTAAACAAGACACAGGGAAAAGTGAGTGCTGCAGTGGAAGGCTATTGGAAGGTCATTAGATGAAAATGATAACAAGCTCCTCGCAGAAGACAGTGTTAGCCAGATATAAAGTTCTTGCTGGGTCAAGAAGGTGCTAATGCCCTTAACGCTTAAGCTATGAAACCCTTACCTGTTAAGCATCTGCATTGATAGGCTTGTTGTGGTGTTGTTATGTGCCATCGAGCGACCCTATGTACAAGAGCCCTAAACGTGGTCCTATCATGTGCCAACCTCGCCGTCTTAAACACATTCATTCCCACTGTGCTACTCACAGAATCAATCCATCTCGAGGGTCTTCCTCTCCTGTGCTGTCCCTCCACTCTCCCAAACATGATGTCCCTCTCCAAGGACCAGCCCTTCTTGCAACATGCCCAAAGTATGTCAGATGAAGCTTCAGAATCCTTGACTCTAGGGAACATTCTGGCTTCACCCTCTCTAGGACGAACCTGTTTGTTGTCCTAGCAGTCCACAGTATATTCAACACTCTTCTCCAGCACCACACCTCAAAGGCATCAATTCTCTTTCTATCAGCCCTAGTCACTGTCCAACTCTCCGATGCATAGCACATATTTGTGAAGACTAGAGATAGCCTAGATCAGGCGCACCTTAGTCTCCAGCCTGACGTCGTTGTTCTTCAGTACTCTAGAGAGGTCCCTCACAGCTGACTTTCCCAGTGTAATTTGTCTCTCCTGATTTCCTGGCTGCTGTTACCAAGAGTGTTGACTGTGGAACCAAGTAAACGAAAACTTAACTATCTCAGTCTCTTCACCATCCATACTGATGCTTTAGAAAGGATAAATTTTACTCATGTAGGCAAATATGATGATAAAAGATAAAATACAATGCATTTTCCTTAATCTTGAAACTACATATATTACTAATATTAATGATCACAAACTATACATTAAATGCTCAGTTTTTATCCCTAAAGAGATTAAAAAATTCTTAGCATACAATAAAGATACAGGAAAGGCTGAATTAATTACTCTAGTTACATAGATACTGTTCAGCAGCATGGTGAAATAGAAGAATTTGTAAAAGCTAAGAATAAAAAGAAGTGTTTTTAGTGCAACCACTGTGGAAGGTGGTATGGCACATTCTCAAGAAGTTGCAAATAGAGATACCATTCGACCCAGCAATTTCACTACTGGGAATATACTCCAAAGAGACCATAACTGACATCCAAGCAGATATATGCACTCAAATGTTTATTGCGGCTTTGTTCACAATAGCAAGGAGTTGGAAACAACCTAAATGCCCATCAAAAAACTAATGGATAGAGAAGCTGTGGCATATTCACATAATGGAATACTATGCTGCATTGAAAAACAAGCAACTCATGCAGTATTATTCAAAATGGGTGAGTCTGGAGGACATTATACTGAGTGAAGTATCTCAGTCACAAAAGGACAAATACTGCATGGTGCCACTATTGTAAAACAGGACTGACCTCAGGGTTGGGAGGAGACTGAGAAGGATGGGTTCAATAATGTATACTGCACTGAAACAGATGATGAAGAAAACTGTTCAAGAGGGAAAATTATTAGGGATTTTTGTCATGACAGGAGTCCAGAGCAAAGGCTATACAGTGGAGTGGACCTTGAGGGAGGGATTGTAAAACAATGAAAGAATTTTTCTTTTACTTTTCCAAGAGGGTAGTGTACTGGGGTGGGAGGAGGGTTGGGAGGGGAGAAAAGTGCAACAATGAATGAATGGAAATCCAAAGTCTCTGTAAATTTTCATTGACATTAATAATAAAAAAAAATTACAGAAAAAAAGTGTTTTTAATTATAAAACGCTAGAGATGATAGATTGATATAAAAATAAAAGTTATTTATTATATTTGTTTTCTGATCATTTCATTTTCTCTTATGACACCTTTTTATTCATCCATTCATTTATAATTACAGCATTTACTACAAAGCAAGTATCTAAACTAAACTATCAGCTGATTAAGGCAAAACTGGTAGAAATCAATTTTTCATTGTGGGAGATCAACAGGACCTTACATTGACAGTTAAAACAAGGAGATTCACTGACTCAATTTCTTTGTTGTGGAATATATGGAATATTCTTTTCCTAGAAAATGTAGCATATATTAAGAATCTTAGTACCCTGAATCTGCTTAAAATTTTATACTCCAATAAATCTCATTTCTGAAGTGGTATACCCACTGTTATACTCGATCACATATTAGTCACATTTGAAAAGAAATGATATCACGAATAGCTAAAACAGACAGACACACACACACACACACACACACACCCCTCTCACATATGTAACTCAAATACACCACTGAGATATATGAATTAGCAGATGAGGCACCACAGCACAGGGCTCTTGCATGTCATTATTTTGCCTTGACTAAACCCTCTCTCAATTCTGAAGGAGCTGTGATGTGAGAAAATTCTCTGTTTAAGAAGTCAAAGGGCAAATGTTATCTTCTGAACACTTGTGAGTTTACATGCCTACCAAATCATACAGCTTATTCTTTTAGTAAATCCCAAATCTTTATCCAGAAATCATGTTAAATGTATCTAATTTTCTTTCAGTAGATTTTGTTAATAATCACATTTGAAGTTTTCTTGAAGAGGGCAAAATTTTATAATTCAAATGAGTGGGTTACTTTTTTTATTAGTTTATTTATTTTTCATTTCAATGAACATCTACAGAGATTTTGGAATTCCATTCATTCATTGTTGCACCCTTCTCCCCGCCCCCTCCCCTTTGCTCCTCTCCCAGAAAAGCAAAAGAAAAACTCCCTCATTCGTACACAATCTCCCCTGCACATCCCCCAACCCCACCCCCAACCCCAAATATAATCCACTCTGCAACCCTCATTCCGTACTCTTATGTTAAACATAATGCCCTAAAATATAATACTTTTATTCTCTCCCCCATAGACTTTTTAAAATTAAATTACCCAGAAATGTACAACCTCATAAAATTTTACCTTAAATAATTTAATTGCTTCTGTCTGAAGGGCTTCAGAAGGCAGTGACGTCAAAGGGGCAGCAATTCCTTCTTTGCTGTGGCACAGGGTGGGGTGTCTCCATATCTGAGAGGCTAAATGCAGAATAAAGTATGAGCAGAAAACAAAAGCAAGCACTTATTTTGATTATCAGTAAATTAATACGTTAGGTCCGACAATCTGAAGCCTCTAACCATAAGTCACAAGAAAAAGCCAGAAAAATCTTTGGCAACAAATTTTAATTTAGAATTTAAAATAATTATTTTCCTTTGATATATGTCAATTGTTATACTAGGATCTGAATATAAAGTTTTGAACAAAACCAGACAAGGTCTCTGCTCTTCTAAAGTTTATGACCTCAGGATTGTTTTTAATTTTCAGATGATTATAACTCTTGTTTCTGTTCAAGAAAATTGAACTTAATAGAATTTGGCCTAAATTATTAGGCTAATAAGAAATTACCAGGGCACTATCACATTGCTAAAATTTGTTAATGATGTTGTTGCTGTTATGTGCTGTCGAGTTGCTTGTGACTCATAGCGACCCTATGTACAACAGCTCTGAACCCTGCCCTGTCCTGAGCCAACTTCATCGTCTCTGATGGGCAACCCATACAGAAGAAGCAGCTGCATGAAGATGTAAGAGAGAAACCTAAGGAGAGGCACAAAGTAACTCCCCAAAGAAATCATGGCTTCTGTTATTATAAATATAAAAAAAAGAATCCTGTCATTGTATTACTTGATATAGAAAAGGCATTTATTTGATAAAATCTAACACTTGTTCCTGAAAATACTCTCAGGCAAACAGGGAAAGGAAAGAACACCCAAAAATATCTGACAGAATCTATGCTCTCAATGGGTAAAATGTAAACATAAAAAATAATTTTCATTTTGATTCAAAGCAACAAATGCAAAAGAGTTAAATGGCAAAATGCATTGGAACATAATTTTAATAGTAAGGACCTTTTATGAATCAGATGCTGAGCTAGGTTGAAAAGGGAATCTCTAAGTTTCTATTTAATTTCTATTAGACTGATGATGAATGGGACGGAAGGAGGGCATTCCAGGCAAAGTAGCTCCAGTGTGAGCAAAGCAAGGACAGAGGAAGGGTGGTGACAGAAAAAAGCATGGTGGTGAAGAATTCTTGGAGCACAGAAATCACAATGACAATTCTGACTCCTCACTAGCAAAACCAACAAAAAGTTAGGTAAACATTAATCCACAACGTAAAGAACTCAATTAAGGTTGCAGTTTGGAGTACATTTCATAAACCAGAAAGTCTCACATGCTCTGAACTTACAAGATTCTCCATGTATCTTTAGTAATTTACAAACAAGTTGTTCAAATTCAGACCCAACATTTCCATTGTTAATTCCAGCTGCAAAAGTCAGATGAAAAAGCCAAGTATCCTAAAAACAAAAGCATGTTCACAAAACATTTAGCATTGTTTTACTTACTTAATGATAAACCCATTTTTAAAAATTATAAAAAGTTATGAGGCTAAAATCCCTGCTTTTATTAACTTTTTTTTCTCATTCATTATGTTTAATAAAATTAATCACCATTGAACTACGGCCACCATTACCCTGTCTTTTTAGGTCCCCACTAGATTTTTTTAAAAAATAATTTTAATGAACATTTACAGAGAATTTGGATTTCCATTAATTCATTGCTGCACTTCTGTCCCCGCCCAGCCCTCTCCCCCCGGCCCCAGTTCGCTCCTCTCTTTCAAAAGTAAAAGAAAGACTCCCTCCCTGGTACACAATCCCCACGCACCTCTCCCACCGTCCCAAGTACATTCCACTATGCAACCTTAATTGTGGACTCTTGTGATAACCATAATACCCTATCATACATCGCTTTTACTCAGTCCCTCATCTGTTTCAGTGCAGTATACACAATCTATCCATGCTTTTATTAACTTTTAAAGAGTAACTAAACACCATTTTGTCAAGGAATTCTAAGTTCGGCTCACTTAAATTGTGTTTATGTTGCCATTCCTCCAAATTAGGAAGGAATTGCCATGTCTCCTCACTGTTCATATTTTTATTATATTCTATGCAATCGTCTTAGAAAGGCATGATCAAATTAAGAACAGTAATAAGATGTTAAGAGATTAGGATACATATAACCAGTCCATTTTCTTTTTTTTAATTTTAATTCATTTAAATGACAGTTTACAGAAACTTAGGGTTTCCAGTCATTCATTGTTGCACTTTTCTCCCTACCCCCCCATTCACTCTTCTTGAAAAGAAAAAGAAAACTCTTTCATTGTTATGCAATCCCTCCCCGTAAGTCCACTCCACTATGCAGCCTTCACTCTGGAATTCTATAATGACAAGAATACACACTCATATGCCCTTCTAAAACAGTTCTCTCCCTCATCTGTTTCAATGCAATATACATCATTCCTCGCTCCTTTTCTGTCTTCCCTCAACCCTGATGTCAGTCCTGTTTTACAACAGTGGCCCTATGCAATATCTGTCCTTTTGTGACTGAGATATTTCACTCAGTATAATGTCCTCCAGGGTCATCCATTTTGCATATTTCATTAGTTCCATGTTTTTCAGTGCTGCATAGTGAATTGCATTGTGTGAATATACCAAAGTTTCTCTATCCATTTTTTTATTGTTGAGGGGTAGTCCATTTTATTTTAAGAAATATATTCTACTAAACTATCCAACTCCAAAACAAATACATACAAAATACTCAGGAAATCAAGAAATATTAAAGATTAAAATAATATTCCATTTTTACATTTTCCAAAGACAACTGCCATCTTATTTACTTCTGTTTTCCCCCACCTAACTACCATCATGCAAAAACATATGTATGTAATATTTTTATGTAATTAAAATTATACTAAAGCTAGATCATTAAGATTTCGGAATTTTAACTTTGGAAAAAACTTCCCCTTATGTTAGAAATTATTTATCAATGAATTTTAATGCCTATGGGTATGCTTCAAAAGGTCAAAGACTGTAGTCTTCAATATGGATTGAAGCTCAGCATCAAGAAGACAAAGATTCTCATCACTCGGCCAACTGGCGGCACCATAAAAGATGGAGAAGAGATTGAGGTGGTTAGCAATTATAGCTTGCTTGGATCCACAATCAACACTCTTAACACGAGCAGTCAGGAAATCAAAGGACAGAGTGCACTGGGAAAATCTGCTGTCATGAACCTCTCCAGAATGCTGAAGAGCAATGATGTCAGTCTAGAGACAAAGGTGTGCCTAATCCAGGCATAGTCTTCTCAACTACTTGTTATGCTTTAGGAAGTTGGACAATGACTAAGGATGACAGAAGAATAGAAACCTTTGAGTTGTGGTGCTGGAGAAGAGTCTTGAACATACCACAGACTGGTATGATGCCAAGAAAACAAATAGGTCTGTCTTGGAGAGGGTGAAACCAAGTCTCTCCATGGAGCCCAGAATTTTGAAGCTCTGCCTCACTTATTTTGGGCATGTGGCCAGAAGAGATCAGTTCTTAGAGGAGGACATCATGCTTGGAAGGGTAGACGGAGATCAAGACCCTGCATGAGATGGATTGATACAGTAACTGGGTCAATGGGGGTTGGTGTGTCGGAATTAGTGAGACTGTCTCAGGACAGGGAAGGGTTCTGAGCTGCTGTGCATACGGTCGCTATACATCGCAGGCGACTCAATGGCACATAACAAGAACATACTATGACAGGTTTGGAAGCAGGAATGGCATCCACTTCCTTAACAGCATGCATCCAGAAACTCTACGAACTTTGATAAATGTTGATAGTTGTAGAGGGGCTTTAAGCCTTTTGTTCATTGAGTCACTATGAGTTGTGCTCGACTCACAGGCAATCAACAACAACAACATGGGTATTCTATTACATGGACATACCACATGTATTTAATCAATCTCCTGATGTTGAACATTTAGGTTGTCACTAATCTCTCATTTGAAAATGAACATCTTTGGATATATGTGTACTGATTTTCTGTGTATGAAATATCTCAGAAATAAAAATAAAATTATTTCTAAAATAATACTATCTTCAATAAACTTACATGTATATCTTTACATTTATCATCATGTTCTGAGTATATATTTTTTGAACTAAAACAGTGAGTCATCACTTGTGCATCAACATGAATTTCTAAACTCCCAAAACACTGACTTTTGAAACTCTTAAACCTTAACTCTTGAAAAAGATTTGCAAATTACTTGCCTAAGAATTTATACCATCAACATCCAGAGTCTGAGTAGCAAAACTATTCTACTAGACTTACTTGGTGCCCACTATCTTTTCTTTCCCTGCAATTTCTCCCAGTCATAATTGCATATCAGCTTTGTGCCTGTTCTACTATTGTACTTTGGAAACATGACTTGTGTCCTAATTTTCATATGCTTGTTCATGAAGAGAAATTTTGCTGCAGGATGAAAAATGTCCCAAATCATACCTGTATTTAATTTTGATGATTCCGAAAATTAGATTTTGGACTTGGAACTGATTAAAGACTTTGGAGATGATACAATGGAGATGAGTATGTTTTACATGTGGGATGAATATGGATTTGGGTGAGTCAAAGGGTGGAATATAAAGTATTATATATCCGCTCAAATATATGTCAAATTAGCAAAGCCATTATTCTCAGTATTGTACTCTGTTTTGTGATCTGAGTCATTATTCTCTATTTTGTGATACTACATGACTGTCATCTATTTTATATATTGTAAATACAAATCTAGTAAATACATGCTAATAAAGCAAAAAAAAAATAATTTATACCAAACTGTAATGCCAACAGCAATGGGGAAGTGCTCCAGTCATTATATCCTCATCAACTTATACCTTCAAATTTTTTATAATTTGGTTGTGCTCCTTTATATCATTTTAATGAATTTTATTAGATAGAAAGTATTTAAGTTTTTCTGTTGACAAATCTATCACTGTTTCCACTGTGACTCCTTAACATTGCTTTGTATTTTGTAGAAAGTGCCTTCTATCTAAAGATTAGACTAAACATCCCTTTAACTTCCCTCCAGACTTTTATCCTCTCACTTCTTTAAATGTATCTGAAAGTTATTTGCTTATATGGTGTAGTATGAGAAATGAAAACTAGTTCATTTTTAAATTGCCCATCTCTTCAATATAATACACACACTATTATATACTGATAGTCCAGTCCATCATCTTTGTGATGCTTTCGTAATAAAATGTAACTAAATATGCATGTTGTTATCAGGTGCCATCACGTCAAGTACAACTCATAGCAATATGAACAAAAGATCTGAACTCTGTCCTATCCTCTGCCATCTTCACACCTCCTGACACACTAGAACCCATTGTAACAGTCATTGTGTCAATCTACCTGTTTGAGGGTCTTCCTCTCCTTCACCAACTTTCCACCGTTCCCAGCATCATACCCCTCTCCAAGGAATAGCTCTTCCTACCAACATGCCCCAAAGTATGTGAGTTTGTTCTCCTGGTTGTCCATGGGATGTTCAGTGCTCTTCTGCACCACCACAACGAAAAGGCATCAATTCTTCTCTTATCTCTATTCATTGTCCAGTTCTCAAATGCATAGCAAGTGATCAGAAAGACAAAGGCCTGAGTCAGATAAACTTTAGTCCTCAAACTGACTTCATTGTTGTTGTAAAGTGTGGTCAAGTCATAGATGACTAATAGCAACCCTATGAATGAAAGACCTGAACACCTGTATAATTTTGATCATTTCTCCAAGCTCATATGGTTTCCGGGGGCAAGCCATTCTGGAAGTGGATGCCACTCCTGTTTCCAAGCTTGCTTTAATAGGGAAGCTCCACCAAACACTGTCTACCATGGGTAACCATTACCACATTTGACACGTCAGTGTCACAATATTTACTATCACAGCAACCACAAGTTACCTCTGTATGCAAATGGACAGACCAGTGCTATACCACTTAGAAGAAAGTTTGGCAAAAAACAATTAAAAGCAGGCCTGAGGGCCGCAGATTAAAATCACCCACCTTTGGCTTGGTAGCATCACCTTCTGTCTACTAGGCCAAATGAGCTCTCTCTATGATTTACAACTCAATAATTTGGAGAGGTCCCTAACTACAGACTTTCCCAGTGCAATGCGTCTCCTTATTTCCTGACTGCTGGTACTGAAGGTACTGTTGCTTCAGTTTTGTCCATAGAAAATATAAATAGAATATGTACAATTCACTTTGATTAAATAAACAAAATTTCATTGAAGTAAAAAAATTATAAATTCGGAAACTTAGATTCATCACCAAAATTGATCTAGTCTAAGAGATCCCTTAGTTCTCTACCTTTGCACTAATTTCAGCTTTGAGATCACTTTTAGCTGTAAGACTGAATAATAATGCATTCATATAAAGGTCGTCTGCAAAGATGTAAAGTCTTTAGTAAATTCATCATTCCCATAAAATAAATATAAAAATAACTCTTAATGCCTAAATAATATTAGCAAAATAATTTCTAATCAAGCATTCAAAAGCAATACCTTTTCATGTTTGGGTCCAATTAGAAGGTAAGTTGGACCTTGGTCTTTGGGGTGAATAACAATGGTGTGGTGTGTAGATAACAGACTACGCCCGCTGGCTTCATAATCTTCATCTGAATCACGGGATCTGTCAACCTCTTCAATTTTAGCCTCCCAGAGAGTGATCTCACCTAAAGGGAACTAAAGTAAATATTAGTGATTGTGAGGAGGGTACTTTCTAAACCGTTCCCTGCTAGAATTCTTCACAGTTTCCTTCTATTCTTAATAATTTAATTATCTATATGCAGTAACAACAACAAAAATGTCCAAATGTGATAGAAAAGAACAATATGGATACTGAACATTTAATCTTTAAGAAAGAAGAAGAGGGTATTTCTGAACCAGTTACTGTAATGGAAACTGTAGAGGTTTTATTATGAATAACTGCTGTCATTTCACCAGTTCATAATCATGGTACATCACGGTATGGCATGGGAGAATTTTGCTTCATAGAGTTTTAAGAGCTGATTTTTCAGTGGTGGATTGCTTGGCCTTCTTCCTAAGTATTGCAGGTGGACTCAAATCTAAACCCTGGCTTAGTCGCCAAGTGTGTTAACTGTTTGCACCATAGTCTGCTTCATATTTTTAACTCCTAAAACATTTGACCAAGTTTGAAAAAAAGTTCATTCTGACTCCAAGGATACTTATCGTTATACATTTCTATTGCTAGGACTGAGTCTCCAGGCTTGATTCCCTCCCTCCCCCCATATACAGTTATGGTTTAAAAAAATCTTATATATCAGTTTCTCCAAAATTTACAACTCAAAACTCACTATCTCTATTTACATACCTAACGCTCAAAACCCTCATTGTTTTCTAGTCTGAACTGATGCACAGCTGACAATCCAGTGGGTGTTCAGAGGCAGTACAGACTGTCCATCTTTATGCCACCGACCCACAGCTAGCTTTAAACCCCTAGCGAGGTGCCATCTTTGGATTAGCAATGCAACTCCCTCATGCATTGTGCCACCACGTCACTGTCAGGTGCCACTGAGTCAATTGTGACTCACAGCAATCCTATGAACAACAGATCTCAATCTTACCCTATCTTGTGTCATCCCCGTTATCCTCGATATACTTGAGCCCTCCGGTACAGACACTGCATCCAGTCGATCTCATGAGAGCCTTCCTCTCTGAGGGTGACTCTCTACCTTTCCAAGCTTGAAGTCTTTTTCTAAGAACTGGCCCTTCCACAGTTTCTACAATTTAACTTATTCAAGACTCAACTCGTAATTTCCTACTCTATCTAGTCTTGCTCATCTTAGTTGTTGGGAACTTTAGCAGTTTGCGCCACCATGGAGCCTTTCCTCCTTCTCACACCCCAAGTCTATTGGTCAGTAAATCCTGCCACCGAGGAAGACTTGCAGAATATATCGAGAATCTGCTAGTTTTCACACCTTCAATGTCACCTCCAAGTCACAATCATCCGACTGTCTGTAATATTGTAGAAATCTTTGTACTAGTCTCCTCCTTCCTCTTTCTATACATGTAAACAGTAGCCAGTGTTCCAATTAATCATAGATTAAATCATGCCATTTCTCTGCTTAAAACCCACTATTAGTTTCTCATCTCACTTAGAGTAAAAGCCGAAGTCCTTACTGTGACCTTGAAGTACCATTTTAAAGACTGGCAGTTCAAGCTCATGTGCTGCTTCACGGGAGAAAGATGTGCCAAACTGCTTACCAAAAGATGCACAGCTTTGAAAAGCCGAGGAGGAAGTGCTGCTTGATTCTCCAGGGTGGTGGTGGTGGTTAGGTGCCGTCGAGTCGCTTGTGACTCATAGCAACCCTATGTACAACAGCCCTAAAGCTTGCTCTGTACTGTGACAATCACACTGTATCCAATACACCCATCCCAATTACCCCACTCACTGAATTAATCCACCTCATAGAGGGTCTTCCCTTCCTGCGCTGTCCCTCCAACCTCCCAAGCATGATGTCCCTCTCCAAGGACTGGTCCCTCCATGCAACATGTCCAAACAAGTCGGAGTTAACTCAACAACAAAATCTGACTTCCTATTGCTGTTATGTGCTGTTGAGTTGAGGATGACTACAGTGACACTAGGAATAATGGAGCTGAACTTTGCCCTATTCTGTGCCATATTCACCATCTCTGATATACTTGAACCACTGGGACAGTCATTGTGTCAACTACCACATTGTGGGCCTTCCTCTCCATCACTGACCCTCAACTTCTCCATGCATGACACCTTTTTTCAAGGAATGGTCCCTTCTAACAGCATGACTGAAGTATGTGAGATGAAATTTCACCATCTTTGCCTCTAAGGAGCACTCTGGCTGCATTTTCTCCAAGACATATTTGTTTTTCCTTTCTCCAAAACCACAACTCAGACACATCAATTTGTCGGTCATCCTCATTTCATTCTCCAACTTTCAGATGCATAGAAAGTAACTGAGAAGACTGCGGCTTGGATCAGATACACTTAAGTCTTCAAACTGACATCACTGCTTTTAAGCACTTTGGAGAGGTCTTAGACAACAGATTTTCCCAAAGCAAAGTATCTTTTGATTTCTTGGCTGCTGGTACCAAGGGTGTTCACTGTGGATCCAAGTAAGATGAAATTGTTGACAACATCAATCTTTTCTCCATCTATCATCATGTTTCCCCACTGGTCCAGTGGTGAAGGGTTTTGCTTTCTTGTTGCTGAGATGTGATCTGTATTGTAAGGCCATAGTCTTTATTGTCTGCAGCAAATTGTTCACATAGTTCTCATTTATAGTAAACAATGTGTGTCATCTGCATAATGCAGGTTGTTGGTGATTCCTTCTGCGATCTTCATGCCACCTTCTTCTTTACATAGTCCAGCTTTTCAAATAATTTGTTTTCTATAGAGATTGAATAGGTCTCAAGAAAGGATACAAGCCTGATATAGGCTTTTCGTCATTTTAAACTATACAGTATTTCTTTGTTCTGTTCGCAGAACAGCCTCCTGGTCTAGGTACACATTTTGCATGAGCACAATTAATTATTCTGGGATACCCATTCTTTACAATGTTAACCATAGTTTGTTATGATCCACACAGTTAAATCCTTTAGCAAAGTCAATAAAACACAAATAGACATCTTACTACTATTCTCTACTTTCAGTCAAGATCCATCTGACACAAGCAATGAATGAATGATATTCCTGGTGCCATGATATATCTAAATTCAGCTTGAATTGCTGGCAGTTCTCTATCAATATAATGTTCAAGGCATCTTTTGAATAATCTTCATCAAGTATATCTGACTAATCTATCTAAAAGTGAAATATTATCTGCTTACTAGCTAATCATTAGTGAAAGACTATTGCGTTTATCACATGTGTTGCCTGGGATGCAACATATGGTTTTATGACATCAAATAAATAATAATCAGTTATTAGAAGTGAATAAATTACTATGAAATATCTACAATGTACAAAGTACTATGTGAGGCACTGAGTGAAGAACATTTACTTCTGAAGAAGAAAAGTAAAATTATTTTATACTTTCTGAAAAAAATCCATTTAAAATAAAGCAAAAGAATAAAGTAGAAGAATTAAAAATTATTTTTAGAAAACTAAATCTAACCTAGTAGGATATTTTAGTTGCATTATAGAACACAAGCTCCAACATAAAAAAAATCAATTGGATTTCTCTACAGCAATAAAGAAAGCATGAAAAAGCAAACTAGGAAATCAATACCATTTACAGTAGTCAACTATGAGGCAAAATGCATAGGATTAAATTTAACTAGAAACACACAAGATCTTTATAAGGGATTCGACAAATCACTACTATAAGAAACAAGACAAGACCTAACTAAATGTGAAAATATTCCCTGGTGATAGGCAGCTCATCAGTGAAAAATGTCAGTCCTATCAAAAGCAAAATACAAATCCAATGCAATCCCAATACAGATACCAAACTCATCCTACAAGGCAATAGGAAAGGCAATTTGCAATTTTATATAAATAAGCAAAGTTCTTCTGAAAAATTAAAAGGAAATGGTATTACACTCCCTCATCTCAAAACCTACTGTACATTTAAAAGTGATATATGATAGCATATTATGATTATCACAGGAATCCAGATTTAAGGTTGCATAGTAGAGTGCATTTGGAGGGGAGGCGGGGGCAGGGGAGATTGTATACCAACGAAGAAGTTGATCTTTTTCTTTTCAAAGACAGGAGTTGGGGAGGGGGGGGGGGAAGGAGAGCGAACTGGGGGGAAGGGAGTAAAGAAAAAAGTGCAACAATCAATGAATGAAAATCCAAAATCTCTGTAAATGTTCATTAAATTTAATAAAATAAATTTTAAAAAACCCCAACCCTACTGTACATTCATAATAACCAAAAAAGTATGCTATTAGTACAACTACAGAGATTTAGACCAATGGAACTTAATTTTGAGAACCCAAAAAATCAACCCATTCACCTATAGTCATTTGATAATCTGACAGGAAACAAAACTTGGTAAACAGGAAAATAACAAACTGACCCACATCTCACATCACAAAAACCAACTCAAGGTGGATCAGAAACCTGGAGGTAAAACCCAAAACTATAAAGATCATAAGAGACAAAATGAGAACTCTAGAAGTCCTAACCTATAGCATAAAAAGGCTTGCAAATACAGCCAGAGATGCAGATCCAGGAGAGGACAAAATTGACCAACAGGACCTTCTAAAAGTAATATCCTTAAGTGCATCAAACTGTGCCAATAGGGTGAAAAGAAAGCCCCAAAACTGGGAAAAACATTTGACAATGTCATTTCAGACCAGGATCTCATAACCAAAGTTAATAGACTCCTACAGAGCCTTTACAAGAAAAAGACTGATAACCCAGTAACAATATAGACAAAAGACATGGAAAGACTCTTCACAATATAGGACATTTGGAGGGCCAACAAACACATGAAGAAATGGCAAACACTGGCAATAAGAGAGAAGCAAACAAAAGCTAATGAGTTATTCTCTCACACCAGTTACAGCAGCAAAGCACTACAAGACAGAAAGTTATAAATGCTGGAGAGGATGTTGAGGATTAGAACTCTTATGCATTGATGGTGGGACTGTAAAATGGTACAGATACTATGGAAGGTAGTTTGGCACTTTCTCAAAAAGTTGAACATAATACAAACTTTTAAAGTGAACCAGTATTAAATAAAAAGTTTATTTAAAAACAAACAGCTGGACACAGAAATCCCATATGACACAGTCATCCCACTACTGGGACTATGTTGTTGTTGTTATGTGCTGTCGAGTCATTTGCGACTCATAGCAACCCTATGTACAACAGTCCTAAACCCCACTCTATGCTGTGCCAATCGCATTGCCTCTGACACACCCATCCCAATTACCCCAGTCACTGAATCAATCCACCTCATAGAGGGTCTTCCCCTCCTGCGCTGTCCCTCTACTCTACCCAGCATGATGTCCCTCTCCAAAGACCTGTCTCTCCTTGCAACATGTCCAAAGTATGTGAGACAAGGCCAGAATCTTTGCCTCTAAGGAGTAGCCTGACTTAACCCTCTCTAGGCTGAATCTGTTTGTTTTCTTGGCAGTCCATGGTACATTCAATACTCTTCTCCAGCACCACAGCTTAAAGGCGTCAATTCTCCTTCTGTCCTCCCTAGTCATTGTCCAGCTCTCTGATGCATAACAAGTGATTGCAAAGACCATGGCCTGTATCAGGCGCACCTTCGTCTTCAAAGAGAAACCGTTGCTCTTGAGTACTTTAGAGAGGTCCCTAACAGCAGACTTTCCCATCGCAATACATTTTTTGATTTGCCAAGAGTGTTGACTGTGGAGCCGAGCAAACTGAAGCTGTGAACAATCTCAGTCTCTTCGCCATCCATCCTGATGCTACCAATTGATCCAGTGGTGAGAATCTTTGTCTTCTTGACATTGAACCTCAGTCCATACTGAAGGCTGCAGTCCTTGACCCTCTGCAGTAAGCGCATGAGGTCCTCCTCAGTTTCAGCGAGCAGGGTTGTGTCATCTGCATAATGCAGACTGTTGATAGATCGTCCACCAATCCTAACGCCAAGGAAATCGGAGCTGGGACATGAATAGATATGTACACCTATATTCACAGCAGCGTTATTCATAAAAGCAAGAAAATGGAAACCCAAATACCTATCAATAAACGAATGCACAGAAAAACTATAGTATATTCATACAATGGAATATTATGTAGCACTAACAAACAACGAAATATTCATAAAGTATGACATAACATGGAGAGTCTAGAAAGCATTATGTTGGGTGAAATAACTCAGTCGCCAAAGGACAAATACTGCAGAAGACTGCTCCTGTGACAGTAGGAGAAGAACTGAGGGATGGGGGAGCAAGGGGAAATGGAAATGTAATAGGTTGACAAAGAACACTGTAAATGATCAAGACAGGAGGATCTATCTGGGAAGAATCTAGATAAAAATAATATGGTTACTGCAATTAGCAAACAGGAACAAGATATAGAACTGTTTAAAAGGGGAAGGGAAATGGGAGAAAGAGAGCAGAATAAGAAAGAAGAACTCACTAGGCCAGCAGACATTAGTGGGGGGATTTGTGGAGTGAATAAATAGGTAAGGTTACAATGGGGTTCTGAGGAGATAGGGATACAAAAGTAATCGATCAATAGTAATTAACTTTATAATTATATACAATGTACAAAAATTGTATAAAGCAAAATTATGTATATGTATAAAAATGAATTATATAAAGCTTATTTATAAAATTTTATATTGGTTTGCATACAAAATTCATATAGTGTTTCCTTTTCTTTCATTCACTTTGTGTTTCATTCAATCATTCCCACACATTGTGTTTTATAAAATTAATACCCATTGAATTATGCCCACCATTACCTTCCTTTCAGGTTCCCACCAGATCTTTCCCATTTCCTTTATTCCACCTATCAAATTGTGCGACACTCCAATTTCCCTCTGCTCACCCTCACCCTTCTGCTCACGCCCCTTCCCTGCCTTGGACCCCAATACACGTTTTACTAATTATCCTTATATTTTCACAATAATCATCTTATACAGTATTTGTCCTTATGAGCCTGAGTTCACTCTGCAGAGTATCACACCACTGGGACAATTGGTAGAATCATGACAAAGAAAAGAATGAGGTTGTTAATTACTTCATCTTACTTGGTTCCACAATCAACACTCTTGGCACCAGCAGTGAGGAAGTCAAAAGATAAATTGCATTAGGTAAATCTGCTGTCAGGGACCCCTCTAGAGTACTGAAGAGCAATGATGTCAGTCTGGAGACTAAGGTGCACCTGATTCAGGCCATGGTATTTGCAGTTACCTGCTATGCATCCAAGAGCTGGACATGAACCAAGGATGATAGAAGAAGAATTGATGCCTTTGAGTTGTGGTGCTGGAGAAGAGTGTTGAACATATTGTGGACTGCCAGGTGAAGAAACAGATCTCCTCTGTGTAGGGTGAAACCAGAATGCTCCTTGGAGGTAAGGATTTTTGAAGCTCTGTCTTACATAATTTGGGCACATGCCCTGAAGTGACCAGTCCTTGGTCTATTGACCATGCTTGGAAGGGTGGAGGGACAGCACAGGAGAGAAAGACCCAGGATGAAATGGTGTGACTCGTGACAGAAGAAATGGGATTAGGTCTACCAGAGACAGTGAGATTGGCATAGGATAAGGCAGGGTGCACAGCTAATGTACATAGGGTCACTATGAGTCACAGTCGACTTGACGGCATATAACAACAACAATTTAAAAAAGGAAGCCTAAAGATATGGAAAAAATAAAATTAGTTCTACTCTAACATGTAATAGTAGTCCTAATAATAATAGTCCTAATGATACTATAGGTATTCTTTTTACATAAGTATATAAATTTCTATTACATGTAAACATAATTATGTAACATAATCTACATGCAGTATTATATGCAATTACATATACTTTACATTGTCTGTTCCACTGGTCTCTGCCACCTTCACTCAGGTGGAAGCCATGCCCCTTGACCTTTCACCAGGCCTTGTGGACAGCTTCTAGGTGAACAGCAGGCAAGCAGTGGCGAGGAAGAAAGGATATAATCAAGGCAATATACATTCTATGTTTATATACAACATAAATTAGATATAATATATAATGAATAGGGAACTCTGGAGGCTTAGTGGTAAGGAATTGTGCTGCTGTCTCAAAGATACATGGTTTGAATCCACACCAGATCCTTTGAGGGTAAGATGAGCAATTACCTCCTGTTCGATTAACTGCTTCTGAAAACCCACTGAAGGGTCAGCTATGGTTCAGTTTCAATGACCACAACAATATATAATTTTCCTTTGTTTCCTTTGTTTGTCTATTTTCCTTTGTCATTTGACAATGAGTTGTAATTAACTCATAGCTGACCCTCCAGTGGGTTTTCTGAAGCAGTAAATCGCACAAGAGGAGACTGCCCATCTTTCTCCTGCAGAACAGCAGACTGATCAAACTGTATGCCTTCAGGATTACAGCACTGCCTCTTGCAACTAGGCCACCAGAGCTCCCGAGGCTCACATAAAAGATCAAATAAATCTGTCATGGCCAAGTGCAACCTAGGTGCTTCTTAGAGGCAAGGATGATGCAACTTCACCCCACATATTCTGGGTGTATAAGAGGGGCCAGTCCTTTGAAAAAGATACCATAATGGTAAATGAATATTGGTCAGAAAAGAGAGGAAGATCCTCAACAAGATGGAGTGACACAGTGACTGTAACAAAGCTTGAACATGTCTAAGATTGGGAGGACGGTCCAGGGTAAGACAAAGTTCCTATCTGTTGTTCACAGGGTCTCTGTATATCAACTTGACTGCACCTAACAGCAACAGCAAAAACAAGCATTAGTTCTGGTAGTCTTGAGGGACAAGGGAAAAAGATCTATCAGACTGAATCCCCTTTTCCTCTTAGTTTAGAAAGACAATTGGGAGAGATCATCTTATCAAACCAAAGACCTTTTTTGAATGTTTGTCTCTGTACCCTGCAATCTAGAACTGTGATTTATTCCTTTTCAGTCATGATATGTTTATGTGTCAAGGTATCTCCAGAAACTTGGGGAGACTGTTGTTATTGTTATGTGCAGTCGAGTCACTTGGAATTCACAGCAACCTTATGTACAACAGCTCTGAACCCTGCTTTATCCTGAGCCAACCTTACTGTCTCTGACACACTCACCCCATTTCCCCAGTCACTAAGTCAACCCATCTCATCTGCCGTCTTCCTCTCCTGTGCTCATCTGGGCCAAAATCACACCTGGACATGAGCCTACATCCTACTGTCCTGTTTCTCTCCTACATAAACCCTCAGTCTTCAGAGTGGGGAGACAGACTTGGGAAGCCTATAACCACTGTCTATTTACTAGACTATGATAAATAGTTCACTTTTTCTGTCCCAACTCCTGTCTCAAGGTTGCCTTTTCCCAGCAGAAAATGGAAGAACTTCTGTGGTAACAGCTCTATTCTAGTAATTTCCATCTATTCATTAATATTGGGAATAATGGGCATTTTAGACACAATTGGTCAGAACTAAAAGTGTGGTCTATGAATATAAGAAGAAATATGATTTGATTTATGAGGTAAATGAACTAAGAAGTTTAAGCTCATTTGCAAGTATTTTTGACCCACACTAGCTCAACTTTTAGCTTCCAGAATCTAAAGGTTATTCCAAGGTCACTTGACATAGAAGTGACCTTTGGAGTTATTCCTGCTTTTAATTCTGAAGATGAAGATAGTAATCTTCTTCTGGGGCAGAAAGTTTTAGAAATGAGTTAACAGCACATAAATAGGCAAATAAATGGATAGATGAGTCCTATCTAGGAATCTGAGGGCCCTGGATTCCTTTCCCTCCCCAATTTTTTCCTTCCTAGCTTGCTTTGTTGTTCCTTCCATTCAATCTGATCCAGGAAAAGATGGTTGGGGATGAGGATGAAGATGACTTTTCTCTTTCAGGTCTTAGAAAACACATTCATTAAAAGCTGCTAAGGCTTCTAATTAAAATTCATGATGCTTGTAGATGATAGGTACGTGATTATCTCAGTAACAGCTTTTCTGAAATTTTCAACCTTAAAAGAAACAATTAAGTTTGTCCTAGCAACAATAGAGTAAAAGAGAAAACATTAACGCCATAACAAAGAAAAGTATTTATTTAACTATAAAAGTAAAAAAATACATGCATACCTTATCTTCTTGACTTCGAAAATAGTATAACGTTTTTCCTATAAGTATACACCAGACTCTCTTAGAGTAGCCATGTTTGACCTGAAATAACATTCAAAGAATTACAAATGGAACGCAGAACTCTGCTACCTTAAAATAACACGTACCCACTCTATTTGTATTCCATAGTCAGAGTATGACTGCTATGCAACTGTAACAGAGAATTACATATTATAGAGGCTGACAAAGACACTGCTTTCATGCTAGGTATGTAACACTTAACAAATGCAGGGCAACCGCCATTTACTTCTGTTTTGATGACTGTCATGATGTCAATTCTGACTAAGGCAAATGTCTCTTTGTTTTAATTTTTATTGCCTTTTATTACCTATACATATAATCCCCATCTTTGAGGGATGATATCATCACATATAAAATGGTATCAGCAAAGTAATGTTGTATGTAATAAATATGAATGTTGGTAAGATGTAAAAACCAACCTTGGAGCCATATTACTATAAATGTGTTGTTAATTAACTCTAAAAGGGTATAAACTGGGTTCTCCCTGCACTTTTTGTGTGTCAAGTACTATGCCTAGAGCTGAAGACTCAGAGATGAGGAACACAAATCAGCAACTTAACAAGTATAGAGTTTTTCTATCTCAAAGACTTCAAATAATCCTGTGGATTTCTGAGTTAACATCAAAATGTTGCAAATGGCAAATTTAAAACCCAAAGAAATCTGTGATTTCTCAAATGTAAGGACCATTCACTAAAAGCATTCATTGTATGCTCCTGAAGTAATACTACTAATTTTAAAAGCATTACAAGTTGTTACATATACCAAGTATCTCCCACATGTCATGTATTATGTTAAATATTTGATGAAGACAGTTTTTGATTCCAGCTCTTAACAGTGACTGAGCTAGGTACTAAAGATACAGATATGAAGAAGATGCAACAAAGTTCCTGAAGAAGCTCACAGGCTTGTGAAGAAAAAAAGCAATTAAGTAAGCAGTATGCTATGTAACTTCACCAAGAGCAAAAAGGGCATTTATATGCAATTTTGTGCAAAAAAAATTTTATAAAGATTCTTACTGCTTCACATCTGCCCAGTTATAGACACAGAAGACCTTTACTTCATGGGCTGAGGAAATTCTCAATTAAGCCTAGAAAAACACAGGGAACCTTATTCCCAACCATAAGTAAGGTTTTAGAATAAGTCTCCTTGTTCGTAGCCTGTCGTGTGCCTGGCTGTGCCTGTCCAGTGATCGTCATTTTGCAAGAGTTCTAATGATCTAGACTTCCTTGGAGGCACTAAATTAGTGTAGGATTTAACCTGGAAAACAAGGCTGCCTAGTGACAATGATAGTCCCAAATTCTTGCCCTTGGTGATGAATATCATGGATAAATTGAAGCAGAAATGAGAGCAGAAAAGTGCTAGGGCATCACAACAAATACGAGATACCATCTCACCCCAGCAAGAATAGCAAAATTTAACAGAACAGCAAGCAACAAATGCTGGCGAGGTTGTGGAGAAACTGGAACCCTTATTCACTGTTGGTGGGAGTGTAAAATGGTGTTGCAAACAGAGATACCATCTGACCCAGCAATTCCACTACTGGGAATATACCCCAAAGAGACCATAACTGACATCCAAGCAGATATATGCACACCCATGTTTATCATGGCTTTGTTCACAATAGAAAGGAGTTGGAAACAACCCATGTGCCCATCAACAAATGAATGGATCGAGAAGCTGTAGTATATTCACACAATTACTACGCCACATTAAAAAACAAGGAACTCATGAAATATTATTCAAAATGGGTGACCCTGAAGGACAGTATGCTGAGTGAAGTATCTCAGTCACAAAAGGACAAATACTGCACGGTGCCACTGTTGTAAAACAGGACTGACCTTGGGTTTGGGGCAAGACTGAGAAAGATGGGTTCAATAATGTATATTGCATTGAAACAGATGAGGGAGAAAACTGTTTAAGAGGGATATGTGATTAGGTATTTTTGTCATGATAGGAGTCCAGAGCGAAGGCTGCATAGTGGAGTGGACCTGGGGGGAGGGATTGTAAAACAATCAAAGAATTTTTTTTACTTTTCCAAGAGGGTAGTTTACTAGGGGGAAGGGTTGGGAGGGGAAAAAAGTACAACAATGAATGAATGGAAATCCAAAGTCTCTGTAAATTTTCATTGAAATTAATAATAAATTATAAAAAAAGAAAGTGCTAGGGCAAGGAGTGTACATTGCAAGGAGCCTCACTGACATTGAGTAAACACTGTAGGAGGTAGACAAGCAGTAAAGTCATCTCAGAGAAGACTCCTGACAGAGAAACAGTGAACGACAAGGCCTTGAAACAGTTCATCTGGTGGCCTAGTGCTAAGGTACCATCTCTCTGCCTTTGCAGAGAGATGGTAGATGACAACACATCCTGTGTGATTTATGGTCTCTGAAAACCTGCTGGAGGATCAGCTACGGGTTGGTTTTGACTCAATAGCATATAATGACAAAAATTACAAGAAACAAACAAAAAGACCATGCTCACGGACAGGAAGACTGAACAATGTGAAAATAACAGCACTACAAATAGCAATTTATAGATTCAATGTAATCACAATTCAGATTCCACATCATTCTTCAAAAAGACAGAAAAAGCAATATCCAATATTATACAGAAAGGAAAAAAGACACCAGATAAGTAAAGTTCTACTGAAGAAGAAAAAGTAGGATGCCTTACACTTTATGATCTCAAAACCTACTATATAGCCATAGTGATCAAGATAGTGGTACTCATCCAGTAACAGACACACAGATCAACAGAACAGACTAAAAAACTCAGAAACCAATTCATCTATAGTTAACTGATCTTCACAAGGAAGTTCTTTAACAAATGGGACTGGCAAAACTGGGTTTATCTATGAACAGAAAACTGAAACAAGATTCATCTCATATTATGCACAAAAATTAACTCAAGGTGGTTCAAGAATCTAGAAGTAAAACCAAAAAAGTTTAAAGGTAATTAGAGAAAAACAGTAACAAATTTAGGAAATTTTATCTAAGGTATAAATAAATAGACTATCAAACATAGCTAAAAATAAAAAAAAAAAAACTAGGAAAGGATAAAATGGAATACTGGGATCTTCCAAAGAGTAAATACTTATGTGTACAAAAAAAATTTCTCCAAACTAGTAAAGAGATAGCCTACAGATTTGGATCAATATTTAATATATGAAATATATAGAGAGTTCTAGCATTTCAACAAGAAAAGATTCTTCACCAAGGAAATTAAGATAGTCAACAAACACATGAAGACATGCTCAAGGTCATCAGCCATTTGTTGTTGTTGTTGTTAGGTGCCATCAAGGACGATGCACAGTAACCCTATGAACAAGAGAGCTGAACCTTGTCCTATCCTGCACTTCTCTCCTCATCTCCAACAAACTTTAGACCATTGCTGAAGTCAATGAGTCAACCTATTTCATAGAGAGTCGTCCTCCCACTCATCAACACTCCACCTGTATAAGCGTTATATCTTCGTCCAAGAATATCCCTTCCTAACTAAGAGGCTGTGGCACCAGGGATATCATTGCTGATGTCAGACAGATCCGGGCCCAAGGTAAAGAACTGCAGAAGAATGTCTATCTGTGCTTTACTGACTATGCAAAAGCTGGCTGTTAGCCTCTGGGAAGAAAGTATTACTGGGACAGTACTCACATTCCCATATTATTAAGCCTATAATTCCACTACATCTAAATTTTCCAACTCTTAAATAAAAGACCACATGAGTCAAGAATAACCTGGCAGAAGTTAGTGCGTGTGCATGTGTGTGTGTGTGTGTGTGTGTAAATATTTTGTCTTTTTATGAAACGACCAACAGGTTTTTACAAAATTAAAAATAACATTTTCATTTTTAAATAAACCATACTTAGTAATTCTTTTTAAAATTTTTTTTTCTTTTTATTTTATTATTTGTGTGTGTGCGTGTACCGTCAAATCAGATCTGACTGGTACAGGAGGAGATTGTCCCTCCTTTCCTGGCAGAGCATCTGGTGGATTCGAACCATGCTCCTCTGGGATTGCAGTGCAGCTTCTTGCCACTAGGCCACCAGAGCTCCCCAATACTTAGTAATTTTTAAACATCAGAAAACAAAATTAAGCAAAATAAAGTACAATCACATAATCAATATAGTTGTTGTTCTTAGGTGCCATTGACTCATGAACAACAGATCTAAACCCTGTCCTATACTGTGCCATGATCACACTTCATGACACACTAGAGCCCAATATGACAGTCACATCAGTTCACCTGGTTGACGAGCTTACTCGCCTTCACCGACCCTCTGACTTTCCAAAGATCGTGTCCTTCTGCAAGGATTAGCCCCTCCTAGCAACATGCCCAATGTATGTGAGGCAAATTATCACCTTTGCCTCCAAAGAGCATTCTGGTTGCAATTTCTTCAAAACATATTTGTTCTTTTGGCAGTCCATGGATATTCAATACTCTTCTCTAAAACCACAGCTCAAAGACATCAATTCTTCTGTCATCTTAATTCACTGTCCAGCTCTCAGACACATACCAAATGATCGAAGACTATGACCTGAATCAGCTGCACTTCAGTCCTCAAACTGACATTACTCCTCAATAATTTGAAAAATTTCTAACTGCAGACCTTCCCAGTGCAATGTGTCTCCTTATTTCCTGACTGCTTGTACCAAGGTTGTTAATTGTGGACCCAAGCAAGATGAAGCTATTGACAGTTTCAGTCTCCTCTCTGTTCATCATGATGTTGCCTGTGGTAAGTCCTGTGCTAAGAATTTTTGTTTTCTTGACATTGAAATGCAATCCATTTTGAAGACTGTATTCTTTGATCTCCAACAAGTGCTTCAAGTCCTCCTCAATTTCAGCAAGCAAGGTCTGTCATCTGCACAATGCAGGTTATTCATGAGCCTTCCTCCAATTTTGATGCCATGTTCTTCTTCATAGAGTCTACCTTCTTCAATAATTTGCTCAGCAAACAGATTCAATAGGTATGGAGAGAAAATACAACCCCGACACACTCCCTTTTCATTGTTAAACCACACAATAGTACACACAATAATTGTTTGCACAATAGTCTCTTGGTCTAAATACAGGTTTTACATAAGCACAATTATGTGCTCTGGGATTCCCATTCTTCTCAATGTCAGCCACAGCTTGTTATCAGCCACAGATAAATACCCTTGCAAAGTCAAAATAGCATAAATAGACATTCATCTAGTATTCTTTATTTTCAGCCAGGATCCATCTGAAATCAGCTATGATATACCTTGTGTCATGGTTCCTTCTAAATCCTGCTTGAACTTCTAGCAGTTCCCTATCTATGTACTACTATTCTAGCCATTTCTGAACGATCTTCACAGTATTTTGCTTGCATGTGATATTAATGATATTGTTCAATAGTTTCCACATTCTGCTGGAATATAATCAATATACTTTGATACATTTCCCATTCAGATATTTTTCTATAAACAAATAAAGCAAAAAAAAATGGGATAATGATGTGGTAACATACTGTGCTGATCTTATCTGCCAAGAAAAACAGATAAATGAAGGTGAAATCAAGTTTCTAGGATTTTGACACTCCATGCCACATACTTTGGGCATGTGGCCAGCAGGAACCAGTTCTTGGAGAAGGACATCATGCTCGGAATGGTGGAGGGACAACACAGGACAGCAAGACCCTGAATGAAATGGATTGATACACTAACTGGGAAATAGGAGTAGGTGTGTTAAAATCAGTGAAACTGGCTCAGGATAGGGCTTGCTTCAGAGCTGTTGTACATAAGGTTACTATGGGTGAGATAGGGGTCAGTTCTGACTCTATGATATTCAACGCAGTAAGTAAAGGCTACCTGTTATCATCAAGTTGATTGTAATTCACAGTGACCCTACAGGACAAAGTAAAACCATCCCATCGAGTGTACAAGGCTTTGTTCAGTTCAGATGCTGACTGTCAAACCTCTCCCATAAAGAGGCTAGTGGGCATAAATTGGAAAACGCGTGGTTAACAATCAAGCGTTAATCACCAAGCCACCAGGACTCCTGGAGTTTAGTTAGACAAGTGTGAGCAGATGTTAAAACGCATCAAACTCATTAAGACCTGTGGGTTTCAGGGTATGTAAATTCTGCCTACTTAAAAGGGGGGGAAGAACTAAAACACTGTTGCAACTCTGCATTCTTTAAAGATATTAGGGGTTTTTTTCCAAGAAAATTCCTGGATAAATGGTAAACTAGGCAGAAGATAACCCAGATCCTCCTCAATAAGACACCAGGAAAGAAAGATAACAGGTTCAGATAAAAGAACTGGAACTCTAAATTTCAAGGGAAACACTAAAGAAGTAGTTCAAACACCAGCTAAAGAAAGAAACTGAATAAAAACATAGAATAAACAGACAAAGCAGCCAACTGTAAACGGGGTGCTACTCCATGTGGCTATTTTACATCTTCATGGGCGGCACTCACGTGGACCATGGAATACAGAAATGCAGAAGTGTCTACACCAGCAGCTGGCCGACAGCAAGGAAAGCAGCAACACTATTCACAGTCCAGCCACACATACACCTCTGGCAGCTTCACCCACTGGGTCAGACTTAAGATTAGCTCATGCTTGACCCAATGACAAAAAAAAATCAGAAACATAATAAGACTACAAGGTTTTAGAGGGAACAGATAACTTTCAATCACTCAAAAAATTAGGATAAAATGGGACAAAAAGTGACCAAAAAAGATACACAACTAGAAAACTCTCCAGAGGGAAAAAAAAAACTTTTGGAATTTCCACATATAGTTGTCTAAAGAATAATAGTTAAGTTATAGTTCGCACTTCTACAAATGAAAGAAAACATAGGACTGAAAAAAAAAATTCCAACTACGCAAGACCAAACAGATAAAATAAATGGAAAATGAGAAGCTATTTAAAATGCAGCAAATTAAAATTAAGACTAAAACTTCAGAAAAGGATAACATATTGGAAAGAAATGAGTATATATGAAGCAATGTTATTGTTGTTGTTAGGTACCACTGAGGCAAGTACAATTCATAGTGACTCTACGAACAAAAGATCTGAACCCTATTCTATCCTGTACACAACAGGACACTGCAGCAGTCACTGTATCAATCCATCTAGTTGAAGGTCTTCCTCTCCTTCTCCGACCCTCTACCTTTCCCAGCATCATGTCTGTCTCCAAAGAATTGCCTGTCCTAGCAACATGCCCAAATATGTGAGGTGTAGCCTCTTCATTCTTGCCTCCAAAGAGCAATCCAGCAATAGAACATAGAATTAGTGAAATGGAGGGTAAATCATTCAGTACGAATTGGTTACAGATACAATCAGAAAAAGAGACATTGGATGAATAAGGTAAAGAACTTATGTGAGATACAATTAAAAGAAGTAAGTTTACATATGATACTGTTCAGTAATTTCTGTACTCTTTCGGCTCACATTTGTTTGAGAAAGGAATAAACCTGGATGACGTAGTCAGCTTGCATAGATTAATTAGCATGGCTAGGATTTCATCTGCTTGGTAAAGAACCTCAATTGCTATTTCAGGAACTGTTGGGTCTTATTTTTTGCTAATGCCTTCCGCACACCTAGAGTGTCTTCTTTTATTACCATTGATTCTTGATGGTATGCTAATCCTGAAATGGCTCAGTGTCAAACAATTCTTTTTGGAACAGTGATTCTGTGTATTCCTTACATCTTCTTTCAATGCTTCTTACATCATTCAAGATTTAGGCCCTAGAACCCTTCAGTATTCCAATGGACTTGAATTTTTCTTTTTTTTTATTCATTTGCTTACAAAGTTCGTATACATTGTTTTTCACAATATTATTCATTCACATTTTGTTTTATACAATTATTCTCATGCATTATGTTTTATAATATTAACCACCATTGGACTTTGTCCATAATCACCCTGTACTTTTGCCCGGATCCTTCCCATTTCCTTTACCTTCTCCCTCCATCCACCAAATTGTGCAACTCTACCCATCTTCTCCGCTTCTTTCCTATCCATCTTCTTTCTCTGCTACCCATCTTCAGCCCTCCCCTCCTTGAGTTCCCATACATGTTTTACTAGTTATTGTTCTACGTTCACAACAATGTTCTTATGCAGTAACAGAAACTTATGACACCTAAGAAATATTGAACATTTCCCTCCCTTTGGGTTTCTTATTCTAGGTCTTTGGTCATTTCATATTTTGCTTTTTTGAGGCTGCCCTTTGAAATCTTCTGTTTAGCTCTCTCATTTCATAAATTCTTACTTTGCTTTTACTACCCTCAATTGAAGAAGAAGCTTCAGAGTCTCTTCTGACATCCATTTTGGTCTTTTCTTTCTTGTCTTTTTGATGACCTTTTCCCTTCTCCATGAGTGATGCCCTTGATGTCATCCCACAATTCATCAGGTCTTCAATCTATAGTGTTCAAAACATCAAATTTATTCTTGAGATGCCTTTTAAAATATGTTGTTGTTGTTGTTATGTGCCATTGAGTCACTTGCGACTTATAGCGACCCTATGTACAACAAACAGCCCTAAATGCTTCTCTATCCTGTGCCAATCACACTGCCTCTGACACACCCATCCTGATTACCCCAGTCACTGAATCAATCCACCTTAAAGAGGGTCTTCCCCTCCTGCGCCGTCCCTCCACTCTCCAAAGCATGATGTCCCTCGCCAAGGATCTCTCCCTCATCACAACATGTCCAAAGTATGTCAGAAGAAGCCCCAGAATCCTTGCCTCCAGGGAGTAGACTGGTTTAACCCTCTCCATGTTGAATCTGTTTGTTTTCTTGGCAGTCCACGGTACATTCAATATTCTTCTCCAGCACCACAGCTCAGAGGCATCAATTCTTCTATCCTCCCTAGTCCTTGTCCAACTCTCTGATGCATAACAAGTGATTGCAAAGACCATAGCCTGTATCAGACACACCTTAGTCTCCAGAGTGACACCATTGCTCTTCAGTACTTTGGAGAGGTCCCTAACAGCAGACTTTCCCATGGCAATACGTTTTTTGATTTCCTGGCTACTGGTGCCAAGAGTGTTGACCGTGGAGCCAAGCAGACTAAAGCTATTAACAATCTCAATCTCTTCACCATCCATCCTGATACTGCCAATTGGTCGAATGGTGAGAATCTTTGTCTTGACATTGAGCTTCAATCCATACTGAAGGCTGCAGTCCTTGACCCTCTGCAGCAAGCATTTCAGGTCCTCCTCAGTTTCAGCAAACAGGGTTATGTCATTTGCATAATGCAGACTGTTAATAGATCTTCCACCAATCCTGACGCCACACTTCTCCTCATAGAGCCCAGCCTCTCGGATAATCTGTTCTGCATACAGGTTGAAAAGGTATGGAGATAGGACACATCCCTGGCGTACACCCTTCCCAATTTTGGCATAATTTCTGTCACCAAGGCCATACATATTTCCTACCTCTATTTCCCACTATTTTTTGATTGTTTTCCTGTGTTTCCAACTTTGTTATTTCAGTAACCAATTATTATCAATGTAGCTTCAAAGCATATTCATTCAATTTCAGACTACAATACTTAACATAAATCTTTAAGTTCTTCATCTTTTTTCTTTTTTATTTGGTGTATATACCTGAATAATAGCTGTATTAACAGATGTTCCTTGAATGTGTATGGATAGTATCCTATCACTCACAACATTGTATTTCAGGATAGATCTTGAAATGTTCTCTTTGACTATGAATACCATTCCTCTTCAAGTAATCATTCCAACATAGTAAATGATATGACTGTCTAATTCAAAATATCCCATTTATCAGTACAACTCAGCTAATTCCTAGGATGTCAACCTTTACGTGTCCTAATTAATTTTTTTACAACTTTCAGTGTTCCTCAATTCCTATTTTGTAAATACTACATGCCAGTCATGAACAGATGTTTACAGCTCTTTCTCCTCATTTTGAGTTGTGCCACATCAGCAAGTGGAGATTCTTCACTGGGTGAAAATGTTATTATCCAGGTCATTAATGGGACTTTGAGGAGGGATCTCTTCCACATTTGCATTTTGCAAGCCTTCTAACCCGATCAGCTCAGCTTCTGATTCTGTATCAAACAAGGTTATGACATTATTTAGTGGTTTTACAGTGGTTTGTTATTTCAGAAGTCTCGGGGGCAGTCTTGTTTCTTAGTCTTGGTCTAAAGCTTGTTAAATATCAAATATTGTACCTTTTCCTCATGTTCAAATTTTTATGTTTATTTTCAAAATTTCTTATCTGATAGAATTATTCTGATAAACTTTTTGATAGTTTTAATATATATTTTTATCTCTAGTAGTCAAATTTATAATTTTTCATCTTTATGGGTTTTGTTCTTAAAAACACCTTCCTCATCCCACAATGACTTATATATTTAATATATAGATATTCTCTGACACCCACTTTCCATGATCAGAGCTGCGAATTCAAGTTGTTTCCATAGACACTGGTATGTACGTGAAGTTCATACCTTTGTGAGCATTCCCTTCACAATTGGTCTGCCCACAGGTTGCAGCAGAAGTGGGTTGGCAGCTTGGGCTCGAAGAGCATTCTGTAACACTGTAATCCATTCCTCCAATATATTGGGAGAATCTGCAGTCAGATAGTATGTGTGTTTTTCAGAGATCAACTGAAACAGATAGGAAAAGAAACTTTGAATATTTAAGATTGAAAAATACATAAGAAAGTGCTAACAAACATTCTAACATTACTTAACATAGAACATGCCACATCTGTATCATAGTTTCCAAATAAGTATGATTCCATAATAATATATATTATTTTAGCTATTTTGTATGAATTATACTAATTTTTATGAAATAATTTTTCACTTAAGTCTGCTTAATAATTTTTCATCATAATAAATTTTTAGTCATGATTTTTTATCTTATCTATTCCTCACATTTTTTTCTTTGTTCCTTATGTTTAGTTTTGTTGTGGTTTTCTTGTTGTGTTGGTTTTTTTTTTAATGGTTCAACTCTTATTTTTTCTTTGGCTCTTTGTTATTAAAATGAAAAGCAGAAAACTGGAAACTATACTTAGGAGAACTTATTTTGAGAAACTAAAGAGGTGTTATTACAGCAATGAAATATCAACATAGAAATAAAACTTTGCATATTTAAGGAGAAATTCTTAGAACATATGGTCAGAATTTTTTCACTCATTTTCACTGCCACTGAGTCAGAACCAACTCACAGCTGACCCTATGGAGATTTTTTTGCTAGTTTTAAATTAACCACACCACACATTTTCTATGTATTTCACAAGTTTTACAAATGATTCCTGCCTGTCTTTCTCCAAGATACTGCCTAATTCTCTTTTTTAAACTTTTGAGCAGTTCTTGTCCTAGACTCCAAAGGCACAAGATAAAAAAAAAACAACACAACAACAATCGTTGACAGCAATACAGAAAGTGTCTGACATTACACTGCACATCCCAGATAGCCTCATCAGCCTGTGTTTTGAACTGAACAAGTTTCTGGACATACTGGTCTCATGGATGGGTAAAACAGGCAGAGCCTCCCTCTGTTGTGTAAATCCAGCAGGAACTCAGATGGCCTCTGACTTGCCAGTATCTATCTTCTTTAGGTGTTAACACCATTTGGAATTTGTAATAACTGACAACTTAGAGCTTTGCATTAAAATGAAAACATTTTCTTTAATACTGAATTGGGAATAATTTACCACATAATCCTCCCTAAAACAGGTTAATAGTTTGGGAGTTAAGACTACTTGAGAACTTAAGTATGGAGAGAAAGTAAAGTGGGCAATTATCCAATTCAAACTTCACTTATATTAATGGTTTAAGAAATTCTGGACTTTCATATACTTTTAAGGGATCAATCTGAATCCAACATGAATGAAGAAATATGGTTCATCCAACCTTCTCTCCAATAGGATGGATGCTCAAGTGTTAGTGGAGTTTTATATATGTTCACCCATCACCAAAAGAATTAAGTAAATAAAAGTTTAAGAAAATAATAAATTAATACCTGAACTGTTTGTTTGTTATCCCCTCTTAAAATACTGCAGGATGCACTAAGTTCAATATGGCCCTGTGGTTTTCTAATCACATCACTCTGTATGAAAGAAAGAAAATAAATAAAATATAAAATGACTGCTTATAATAGTAATAGTGCAATGGCATAAAAGGATTTAGGTGTGTCGGAGTGAGTGAGACTGGCTCAGGATTGGGCTGGGTTCAGGCTTAGGGTGGCTAGGAGTCGCAGGTGACTCAATGGCACATAACAACAACAACATAATCTTAACAAAAAGAAATGCGTTATATTATTATTACAAAAAAAGTTTTTCTTTTACTTTTCAAGAAGAGTGAATTGGGGGGAGGGGGCGGGCAGGGAGAAAAGTGCAACAATGAATGACTGGAAGCCCTAAGTCTCTGTAAAATTTCATTAAAATTAATAAGAAAAATGAAATTTAAAAAATTAAAAAAGAGAAACAAATAAACAAAAAAGATAATACATTAAAAAAGGGGGGGGAAGAAATCAGAAGCACGAGGGACTCAGTTCTAAGTAGCAAGCACTTTATACTTACTGGAGATTTGTAATAGAGTAATTCACCACCTTTAAGAATAAACCACTTCCTCTTCCAAGTCTTGACTTTTCCACTCATCTTTAATAAGTAACCAGATTTTTCCAGTGGTTCCTAATTTAAAAGATTAAAAGAAACCCAAACACATTAAGTATCCTTTTAAATGTTCAAACTAACTGATTCACTCATGTGGGGGAAAAAATAAAGCCTCAATTACATTTTTCCCATTTTCACTGGAAGACAAGCTCGTTTTCAGAAGCTTCTGCTCGGGCTGTGAGCATTCGGTGTCTGTGGAGTAAGCATCCGGAGGAATTGCATAGTCACTTTCAGAAGTCACAGAGGACAGAGATACACCTAAAAGAAGAAGTAAAGAAGTCGTATCAATAGTGAATGCTGGGGTGGTACAAATTCTAGTTGTTAATTCTCCTAAGTAATATAACTATTCCAAATCCTACATTTTCCATGACTGGCTCTATTTTCTTGGCCTTCACCATGAAGAACTAGATTTAAAGCATTGAAAGAGTCTAAAAAAAGTGCAAGAATTACAAATAATAAAAATATTCTGCATGATTATAACTATGTCGTTTTTATATATGTAAATAATATAAGCAATAGTCTAGCAATATACTTCTTATTAAGAATTATAAAGAAGTATAACTGACACACAGGCAAATGTCAAACCTTAATTTATTGATTTTTGGCAATCACATTTTAAACCACTTAATTTTAGTAATCATTTTTTACTCACAGTATGAAGATTTATCATTTCCAGACCACTGTGAAAGGAACTTGAGTAATTTATCAATTCTGTTTTCTACCATATGTCTTAGGAATACCTCACTAAAACTGCTATCTGACACAATAGAATGATACTTGAAATAACACTGTAGCGCGGACATTGATTATTACAGAAAAATTTGAATATTAAAAGGTCATGTCTTAATTAGATACTTATATTTAACATTGGTCCAATAACATAAAAAAAGAACAGGAGCTAGACATGTAATTCACTTAATATTCAGACAAAAAGGGTAACCATTCTGTACATTATTCTCTGCAGATTAGTCCTTTTTTTTCCTCGTGCTGAAATCTGACAGCAGTTAAATCTCGGCATTTTTCCAAGCTATTGTGTGAACAGGATGCTGAAGACCATTACCACACAACACAAGGCAACATAAGGACTCTTCCGTTAACCAATTTAGGCACCCTTCAAAAATATACTTTACAATCCTGTTTTATTTCTGTCTAGGACACTGGATGTCAGAGGTCAGATATAAATAAAGGTATATATAAGCAGCAAGATTACAGTCAAAAGACTCCGAAATTAAAAATTGCAGACATAGTGAGGCTGGCGAAGCCCCAGCCACATCACTCTTCAAGGCTCAGGGTGGAAAAACAAATGAATTTGAAAGTAATCAATGTTACACATTAAAGAAACAAACCAACCACCAACTCCAAATAATATGATTTCAGTAGTATTTCTCATTTACGTTCAATTAAACATGAACTCATTTGGATTTTTTTGTCGTTTTCATAGAAGCAATAAATCCTAAAGACATATGTAAACTAATTTACTTGCTAACAGCAATAAGGTAAAAATCAATGGGATAGTCGAATAATAATTTACTAGCCTTTATTAAAAAACCATTTGGAAGTTTCAAGCTATTATTTGGAGGATCACTAAATAAGTTTGGAGATAAATTATTTTTTAAAGCAGCTTTACACATGATTTTTAATACAATGAATAAAATAAAGAGCTTAGGTCATTACCTATTATTCAATCATTTGAGAACTAGGTCATTTCAGTACTTTAATAAAGGACATATTATGACAATGTAGGAAGATGACACAACCCTGCTTGCTTAAACTGAGGAGGACCTGAAACACATGCTGCAGAAGGTCAAGGACTGCAGTCTTCAATACGGATTGAAGCTCAATATCAAGAAAACAAAGATTCTCACCACCGGGCTGAGTGGCAGCTTCTCATGATGGATGGTGAAGAGACTGAGACTGTAAACAGCTTGGCTCTACAATCAGCACTCTAGGCACCAGCAGCCAGGAAATTAAAAGACATTGTGTTGGGAAAGTGTGCTGTCAGAGACCTCTCCAAAGTACTGAAGAGCAATGATGTAAATCTGGAGACAAAGGTGCACCTGATACAGGTCTTTGTAATCACTTGCTACACATCAGAGAGCTGAAAAATTATTAGAGATAATAGAAGAACTGATGTCTTTGAGCTGTGTTGGAGAAGAGTATTGAATATACCATGGACTGCTAAGAGAACAAACTGATTTGTCCTAGAGGGAGTGAAACCAGTCTGTTCCTTGGAGGCAAGGATTCTTAAGCTTCCATGTGACATACTTTGGACATGTTGCAAGGCGAGATCCATCCTTGGAGAGGGACGTTATGCCTGGGAGGGTAGAGGGACAGCACAGGAGAGGAAGACCCTTGATGAGAAGGACAGATTCAGTGACTGGGGTAATAGGGTAGGTGTGTCAGAGACAATAAGATTGGCACAGGATAGAACAGGGTTTAGGGCTGTTGTACATATAGTTGCTATGAGTCACAGGAAACTCGATGGCACATAACAACATCATGACAATGTTAATATATCATTCTGAACTACCCATTCATCAGTGTGTCCTAATACGAAAGCTCATGTGCTTGTAGTGATGCTGAAGCTATGACATGGTATTTCCAACACCAGTGGGGTCACTTATGCTGAGCACATTTCAGGGAAGCTTCCCAACTGAGACAGACTACAAATAAAGGCTTGAGGATCTTTTTCAAAATTAAAATCTTGTGGATCTAAATAGAACACTGTCATACTAACTTGTGATGTAAAGGTCGGGAAGAGGGATTAATTAATCAAGGAAAACATTATGCTTGGTGAAGAAGAGGACCAGCCAGGCATGGGAGTCCAGCAATGAGACTGACTGGAACAGCAGTTGTAATGGATTCGAACATCCTAGCAATTGTAAAGAGGACACAGGATTGGGCAATGTTTCAGTCTGTCATACCTAAGGTCACTGGAAGTCAGAGTAAACATGCCATCAGCTATCTTGTCTAAAATTTTCCTCACCTCGTTTCATGGCTCTGGGACTGCCTGGCCCACTCCTGCTGCGTGTGTCGGACTCAGATGTTCGGGAGCTGGATCTGGAGCTGTCTTCTTCTTCAGAGCCAGAGGAGTCATCCAGGAAGGGGCTGCTGCTAATCTGGGTGGCCTTCTAAAGCAAAGCAAAACAGTTTCTCTGTAGCCATCATCAAAGTTTCCCCTCTCTTTAGACAGACATTGTCTTAACAAAGTCATGGGAGAAGATTTTTTTCAAAGAATACATTCTGCATTATAGAAGTTACATGCTGTTAAGCTTCCAATACCAATCAGGAAAGCATCCATCAATAATAAAAGATTCTAGAAATACTAAGGCTTCTAAAATGTGGCCATTCTTATTTTAATTAGTTGCCTCAAGCAAGGCACTGACCTTGGCACTTGCACAAAGATCTAACACTTTAATCATTACATCACTAAGAATATATTTTCTTTAAACAAAAGTCTCACTGGGAGAGAGAAAAAAGAAAATCACACAGGACACAACAGAACTGACTCCGACCTCTAATATGCTGTAAGTATCATCTCAAGACCCTGCCATCTCCTCAGTTTTCAGTCTCTTAGTTTGAACTTTTAACATACTGCAAATTCAAAGGCTGGGTAAAGGTCAAGAATGGAATCTGGAGCTGAAATAAACAGTTGTCTTGATTCATTATGAAGAGAGCCATATGTTTAACAGCAACATGAATGAGTTACCCCCTTCAAAGTTGTGTATACTGGGGTTGTCATATTCTTGTATATCAAAGAGGTATAAAGTCCTGATGTATTATAGGAAGGCATCACAGTAGAACCTGAAACAGAGGGAGAGGGGGGAAAAACCAAATTATTTAGTATTCATTCATTTTTAAATCTATTTTTAAATCACATTGGTCTTATTACTATGAATGCGAATTAACAAAACTTTTAACTAAAGACCAAGTGGACTGACACAGGCTATAAAATCTATCTCATGAACTATTGCATGTCTAAGTTTATTCATCCTCTCATATGGTTTATTATTTCATAACATATGCTAGCTTCTCAACCAGACGGCAGGCTTTTTCCAGCACGAATCACAGTTCTTATTCCCTTGGCATCTACAGTCCACACTTACCTCTGGATGATCACAATTGAAGAAAACACCTGCCTACTAACTGATCCAAGTAGGTAACACCCTATATAAAAACAGTCTGACTTTTCATAGTCTTACTACTGATACGATATCAAAGTAACTTAATTCTTGAGCTTTTACCAAGAAAAAGTCATGTGGAAAAGCTAGAATTTCTTAAATGCTAAGAAGAGAGGACAGGTGATAATTAATCAATAATTACTTAGAATACAAAATGGTATAGATATTGCGGAAAACAATCTGGGGTTTTCTTAAAAAAACTCGAGCTATACTCCCTGATTTCAAATCCTACTACACTGTCATGGTGGTTAAGACAGCATGGTACTGGTACAATGAAAGACACATAGATAAATGGAATAGAATTGAAAACCTGGAAATCAGGCTATCTACCTATAGTCAACTGATTTATCTACCTATGGTCAACTGATTTTTTACAAGGAGATGAAAGCAGTTTAGTGGGGAAATTAAAGCCTTTTTAACAAACGGTGTTGGCAAAATTGGAAAACTATCTGCAGAAATTTCAAGTAAGATCCACACCTCACTCCATACATAAAAACCAACTCAAGGTGGATCATGGACCTAGGACTAAAACCAAAGACTATAAACTTATAAAACTTATTAAAGAATAGCTTGGAAGAACTCTAGAAGTCCTAATCCACAACATCAATAGTCTTCCAAGCATCCTGAAAAATTTACAACCAGGAGAGGATAAAATAGATGAATGGGCTGTTCTAAGAATCAAATCCTTATGTATATCCAAAAAGCTCTCCAACAGGGTAAAAAGGGAAGCCAGAGACTGGGAAAAAATATTTGGTAATGACATGTCAGATAAGGTACGTAAATCTAGAATTTCTAAAATACTCCAGCACCGCAACACGATAAAAGTAAAGAACCCAACTGAAAAATGGGCACAGGATATGAACAGACACTTCACCAAAGAAGACATTCTGACAGCCAATAAACACATGAAGAAATGTTCAAAATCCCTAGCTCTATGATAAATGCATATCAAAACAACTCTGAGATATCATCTCATCCCAGTCAGCAGGAAGCAACAAATGCTGGCAAAGTTGTGGAGAAACTGAAACCCTTATTCACTGTGGGTGGGAGTGTAACATGGTGCAGCCACTATGGAAGGCAGTATGGTGCTTTCTCAAAAAGTTGCAAATAGAAATACCATTTGACGGAGCAATTCCACTACTTGGAATATACCCCAAAGAAACCATAACCGCCACCCAAGCGGATATATGCACACCCATGTTAACTGCGGCTTTGTTCACAATAGCAAAGAGTTGGACACAACCAAAGTGCCCATCAACAAATGAATGGATAGAGAAGCTGTGGTATATTCACAAATGGAATACTATGCTACATTGAAAAACAAGGAACTCATGAAATATTATTCAAAATGGGGGACCCTGGAGGACATTATTCTGAGTCAATTATCTCAGTCACAAAAGGACAAATATTATGTAGTGCCACTGTTGTAGAATGGGACTGACATCAGGGTTGGGGTAAGACTGAGAAAAACTGCATAAATTATGTATAGTACATTGAAACAGATGAAGGGAGAACAGTTTAAAAGTGATATATATTGTAAAACAATGAAAGAATTTTTTCTTTTACTTTTTACTAGGGGGGAGGGTTGGGAG
Source organism: Elephantulus edwardii (assembly GCF_000299155.1). Classification (NCBI taxonomy): domain Eukaryota; kingdom Metazoa; phylum Chordata; class Mammalia; order Macroscelidea; family Macroscelididae; genus Elephantulus; species Elephantulus edwardii. The sequence continues at coordinate 7,626,009 of NW_006399769.1, forward strand.
GGGAGAAAAAGTGCAACAATGAATGAATGGAAATCCAAAGTCTCTGTAAATTTTCACTGATATAATAAATTTTGAAAAAAAAGAATTTAAAAAATACCAGAATAGACAGAGAAATGCATACATAGGGAAAGATTATACCATGTGAAGACTTATCTACAAGCCAAAGATATCAAGGTATACCCAGGGTTGCCAATAAGGAAGGGATTGACATAGCAAGGCTCTGATTTAGACTGTTAACCCTCAACATTGTGAAAAAATAAATTTCTGTTCCTTAAAGTTAAAAAAAAAAGTATATTATGGTTATTACAAGAGTTCAAGAATGAAGATTGCATAGTGGAGAGTACTCAGGGCAGGGAAACTGTATACCAATGAAGGAATTTTTCTTTTACTTTTCAGAGAAGAGTGAACTAGGGGGAGGGGTGGGCAGGGAGAAAAGTGTAACAATGAATGGAAATCCAAAATCTCTATAAATGTTCATTAAAGTTAATAAAATTTAAAAAACAAAACAACACTCGAGCTCGACTTGCCATACGATTTAGCTATTTCACACCTGGGTCCGTAACTTAGGGACCTAGTAGAACTAATACACAAATATGCACACCTATGGCCATTGAAGCACAATTCACAACAGCAAAACAGATGGTAAAAACACTTTTCAAAAATGCAGTACATGCATACAATGGAATACACCTTAATGATGAAAATGAGTTCCAAAAATATCTTACAATGTGAATGAACCTGGAGAACATCATGTTGAATAACCAAAATTTCATGTTCTCCTTTTTATGAAATTACATGAATAGGTAAACTTACAGAAACGAATATTCACCAGTTCTTCTTAGGGTTGTTGAGTTGTATTTGACTCAACTGCGTGCAGCACTACTATTCACTCATTTGTGGTTATGATGGATGGGATGACATGTAAGCTGGAGAAGTACCCTCTAGGCAGTATTCACTTTGCTTGTATAACCTAGTTTTATAACCTAGGTTTATAAACTAGATTTAACTAGTAAAACCTGTGAAAGTCAGCATCTGAATATGTTTTAAACCTGTTAAAAAAGTGTAATTCTAATATTTTCCACTAATAGCAAAATGACAGCAGTGAAAGTTCACCCTGCCAAAGATGGAAACCCTGAAACATAAAAAGTATTGTTTTGTTGTTTAAAACTGCATGGCTTGTAAATAAACTAGTGTATGATAAATAAACTACCCCCGCCCCCCATACAACCCTGCATGGTTTAAAATCAGAAAAGGTGTGTGTCAGGGTTGTATCCTTTCTCCATACCTATTTAGTCTGTATGCTGAACAAATTATTCAATTCAATGGACTCTTTGAAGAAGAATGTGGCATCAGGATTGGAGGAAGATTCATCAACCATATGCACTATGTTGATGATACAACTTGGCTTAATTACAAAAAGTAAAAGACATGAAGCATTTGCTGCAGAAGGTAAAAAAACTGCAATATGGATTACATCTCAACATCAAGAAAACAGAAACCCTCTCCACTGGACCAACAGGTTACATCATGGTAAGAAAAAGACTGAAGCCATTAACAATTTCCTTTTGCTTGGATCTACACTCAATACTCATGAAACCAGCAGTCACGAAGTCAAACAACATGCTGCACTGGGACAACTGCTGTCACGGACCTCTTCACAGTGCTAAAGAGCAACAATGTCAGTGTGAAGACTAAGGTACACCTGATCCAAACCATGGTAATTTTAATTGATTCTTACGCATCTGTAAGTTGGACAATGAGTAAGAATGATAGAAGAAGAATCAATGTGAAACTGCATTTCACATACTTTGGCTGTATTATCAGAAGGGGTTAGTCCTGGGGGAAAAAAAGACATCATGCTGGGAAAGGTGGTGGGTCAGCAAAAGAAAGGACACCCCTCAATGAGTTGAAATGAGATCAGATAGGTCAGAGATTGTGAGGATGGCACAGGACAGAACAAAGTTCAGAGCTGTTGATCATAGAGTCTACGAGTTGGAGAGGACTTGAAAGCACCTAACAACAACAATTACCTTTTGAATTCCAGATCTCACAGGTTCACTGCAGGAATGGAAAGATGGCATCAAATACAGAGGGAGTTCACACAGCCTCACTGATATAACTGATGTAAATCACTTTGTACATTTTTTAAAAAAGGATGAAAAGGTAAATACTAAGTTGTCTATAACTGTGCCACAATTGTACAACCAAAAGAAAACGGCTAAGTGGGTAACTACAGATGCTGATACTAGTTAGACATAAGCAGGCACCTCTTGGATTAGTTCTCTTGATTCAGGGTTTGGGGCCATGGTCTCATAGACAATCCAGTCAGCTAGGCTAACACATGTTAAAGTTTATGCCTATCTTCCTGTATGGGTAGAATCTACAGTATTAAATGCTCACAATCGACCTTGTAAGACAGAGCTATAGGCCTTTATCTGGAGAAAAAGAGAAAGGAAGAAACACAAGAAACAGAGAAGAAAGTGGACGACAGTACTGTCTATGTGAACCAATGCCTCCTCTCCCCTGTAACTAGATGATACACACCTACCACTGCTGAAAATTCTGTTCAGAAACAGGATACACAAATCCTGATAAAAAGGGAGAAAAATGTGACAGAATTTCAAATCCTTAAAAGACTTCTGAGTTACTGGACCTACTAAAGTGGGAGAAGTTTCCAAGTCTATTGACTTTAAGTTCCCAAGTCCCTGAATTGTTATTCAAACAATGAGTTGAAACCACCCCCTGAAGTCACCGCTAAATTAAGTAAACTATTTAAAGGGTTCATCATCCATAAACATTGCATTAAAAAAGAAATTATATAAGACCAAAGACTCAATAGCTATTTCACAGAATGCGGAGGGGCAGGGCAACTAAGTAAATAGAAGAGAAACAACCAAAACAGAAATAAAGAGAATATTCACACCACACATTCAATGCAATCACTGTACCTAGAAATACTGCAACAGGACTGAGTTTTACTGTGCATATTTTCAATATAAAATAAAATTTTTCAAGGAAATAACCCACTGTTACTTTTATTATTTTTGAGAAGTGATTATATTATGAAAATTACTTGTGGGTAGCAGCAATGTTTAAACATTCTAATTATTATGAAAAATTTAACAAGAGGACAAAGATTGAGTTTTGCCAAGTTGTGCAGCAGTATTAAAGAAATATTAAAATGCTTTAAATGCATTTGATACATATTAAAAACAAAATCTACTAGTGTGAAGTCCATATGACTCCTGGTTACCCTTCACAGGGTCTCCAAGGCTGTAAACCTTAACGGGAGCAATCATCTCACCTTACTCCTGTGGGTCTGAACCACTGACCTGGTCAATAGCTCAACGCTATGCTACCAGGCCTCCAAAGATATTGGTACTAAATCTATGAAGCACAAAAGTTTAACCTGGATCTGCTGGTTGTTTTTGTTTTTCACTTTAAAAAAGTGAAGGCAAAGTTTTAAACTAAGTACTTAACCTTTCTGCCCTGAAGAAATGAAAGATTCTAAATTATTACCAATAGAGTAAGTATTACTTTTAGGTGTGTTACTGGGCTATGCTGACAAGACACAGTAGTCTCCATTTTATGTGAAAGTTGCTATGGAAATCCACTACAAATATTTAGCCTGAAAGTTGCTACTGTAAAGATTATAGACTCAAAAGAATGGTAACAGTTACTTATATACAAATAGAATACCTAGAAATGGGTTTAAGTGGAACCTGTAGGCAATTTTATGATACTCATTAGCAACCTGTTCTCACAGATATGGAAGGCTATAGTTTTAATACAAACTAGGAGTTTGAAAACCATAACCCCTTGATGCTGTCAGTTATCACACGCCATAAACGAAACACGCAAATAATTTCACATGGTCACAGACACCATTAAGGCAGACGTCTCATGTGTCAGTACTTTTAATGTTGCACACAGCCAAGCAGACAGCTCGGGACACCCTGTAGCCTTCGGGTGTGTTGCCAGCACCGCTCTACAGCAAACCCCGCTTGTACCCACCATCGAGTGTGGCTCGCCCATGACTTCACTTTGGGAAGGATCATTAAGAATATCTTCAAATCCAATGGGCTCATCATTTCCCCTCAAAATATCAGGTGAGAGGTTTGAACTTGGAAGAAATGGGAGACACTGAACCTGCTGCAACGGCCTTGAACTCCATCTGCAGCTTCAGGGGGGCAAACAGACCCTGGATGTTCATCAGGGTGGAAAAGTTCATTTTATCTTGGTTGAGCTGGACATTTTTTTCTGATAATTCAAGAGGATGACTTGGCAAAGGTTCATTTTTCACACAAGAAAACCTTTCCAAAGAAGATCATGGCTTTCAAAAGGACCACCGGCTGATAGTTCAGTTACTGGGATGCTATCTTTTAGCTAAGATCCAAGTCCACAGGAATTCATCTTGAGCCACTTTCATACAGCTGCTCAGCTCCTCTGTGCTCAGCCAGCACCCGAAAAGAACCCACTGTTACTCCCCCGCCCCGTTACTTTTAACAGATGGATTAGCAGTGTGGGTGGCACAGTATAAAAGGAGTTGTGCTTACCCATAGACCGTGCCTCTCTGACATTTGAACCACCAGCAGATACAAGGAAGAAAGATGGGCAATCTCTCCCTGTACTGCTGACAGTCTTGGAAACCATAAGTGATTCCAACTTGACAATAATGAAAACATGTGGGTTAGGGGACGTACAGCGAGGGGCTGGTAGAATCAACCATAGAAAAATTTCTTTTTTTATTCCTGATAATTCTGGGTTCATATGTTTTCATTTTTGTAATGAACATGTGTCTCTTTTAAAATTTTTTTGGTGGAGAGAACAAGTGGAGGTAATGTGTTTAAGCTCTGAATATAAGACTATAGAGATCAATGTTTCTATAATTTTAAAACACTCAAACTTGAGTTTATTTCTCTTTCAGGTAAAAGCCTAATAATGTACTCCTTACATAAGAGTTTAGTATGTATATATCCCCATACCAAGATCAATGAATTTCTTTTTAAGATATAAATCAGCAATCTTAAATACACACAATCACTTACTTTTATTAACATTCTCCATATTAAAGGCCTCAGACATTCGAATACCTGATTTGGCTACAGCATAAATTCTGCTTTCCTAGAAGAAAGATTTGAACAGAGTAAAAACAATGATTAATTTCAATACAGGTTTCTCATTTGTTCTTTATTCAATATTAACCAGAATATAGACTTATTATGGGACTAATGACTAGGGCAAATCAAATAGCCATTGTGAATGGTCCTGAAGAACTTTTTCCCCCACTCATTATTTTTTTATCTTTGTTGTCAAAGATATTTTGACCCATATTTTGGGGGGGAGTATTTTAAATTCATTTAAAGAGATGAGAAAAAGGTAACAAGATTTACAATCACTGTCACACAGCAGCACTGTCTTTACTAGTCTTTAATAAAGCTAAAGGAGAAAAATCCTTGAACTAACACTAACACATTCTCTATCTCTTTATATCAATGAAGTAGCCCTGTTGGTGCAACAGGAAAGCACTCTGTGGCGCCAGGCACCCCTGGGAGAAAAGACAGCAGTGAGCTGTCGCAATTAGAACCCTGGAACCCCGGAGGCAGGCCTACTGCACCCAGAGGAGGCCGGCGAGTATACACTGACTCCCTGGCAATGAGTTTGGGGGTTTATTTCAATGAACATTTAATTCAAGTAGGAAAAAAGAACACTGAAGGAAGAACAATGAATGAAATTTAAGAATTGCAAGGGAATTTATAATACCATCTTACTACCAAAGTAGCCTTATTTAATTTTCTCTTCTTTGAGCCATCTTTGAACATCTCTTCAAACAGAAAGGCCAATCATCTTGCTGCCGTAAAAGGAAAAAAGGACCCGTGTAGCTCCTAATGCATAGAACACCACATCCTGAATGTTCTAATGTGTCTAAACTAGACATAGTTGATTGGACCAGGGCGCAGCAGGCAAGCTAACACAGTCCACCCAGGGGAGCCAGTGGTCTACTAAGTAGCTGGCATAATATCTCTATCATCAACAGGTCAGACTGAAGAAGAGTGGTCTACACAAGTCAAATCCTATCTCTATGAGAAGGTGGTATGATACACACAAAGAGACTCACAGGAGGGGGCAGAACAGAAAGCAGTAGGCAGGTGAGAGGAGGGAATCTGAAACCACGAAAGAGTGAGGAGATCACTTACCAGCAACAGGAGAAAAGACAGGCAGTATAGACAAGATGAAACACTGGAGCAGGGCACTGGGTGCCACCTACTGGGTGCCACCTGTTTCTATGATGCTAACAGTCAGAGATGCTACTGAACCATCTAATGTGCCGTATTTTGAATGATAACCAATTAGGAAGTGATAATCTTTAAAATAAACTTTTCTTGAGGTAACTAGAAAGTCTCTTTTCCTTAAAATGTTTAACAAACTCAGACATAAAATCAGCACTATTTGGCTAGGAGGCTTTTGAAAAGCAAGACAAGTTTTGTAGCTTGAACAGAATCAGAAGAGAAAAACAAGTATTTTCCTCTTTGTAGCAGTGAGAGAACTAGCATTCTAGAGATCTGAATGAGAATAGAATATCATCAATACTTTGAGTTGTTGTTGTTGTTGTGTACTATGGAGTCAGAGATGACCCACAGCTGACCTTCAAGCAAGCTTTCAGAGGCAATAAATCACAGGGAAGACACTGTCTACCTTTCTCTTATGGAGTAGCTACTAGATTCAAACCACTAACCTTTGGATTGACAGCATAATTCCTTACCATTAAGACACCAGAGCTCTATACTTTTTAGTAGCATTCAAAATTACATGACATGTTTCCAGACAGTTTGATATGGATACATTAATGAAATGATCCCTTGAAATCAAGTAAGAGTAGACAAATCTTCAGGTCTAAATTTATACCCAGAAAATATGGCTGCCTTAACTTGTTGTTGGGTGTCATCAAGTTGACTCTGAGTCATAGCAACATTATGTACAAAAGAACAAATTTCTGACCTGTGCCATTTTTATAATCTCTATGGTGCTTAAACACTGTTAAGTAAGTGTGCCAATCCATCACATTGGTTTTCCTCTGTGAGGACTTTAAAATTATATCAATCTCTAAATTTATAAATGGAAATGAACTCAAATGAAAAAATTTTGCAATCTAGATGGTTTAAAAAAAGCCAGAGGTTAAATGATGCTAATATGTGAAGGAAAATTCAAATCTATTAGATAATTTCATTTTGTTGAAAATACAGGAATTCTTTCCAATCCAGTCACAGAGAAGTTTATAAAAAAGATAACACAACTGATGAGTTAATTATTTGATTAATCAGAAGATCCTTTTAGTTAAGGCAATAGATTGCTGAACTCATGAAGAGTAAAAGTCAGTTTCTTCTAAAGTAACCTAAGTTCAAAATACTCAAAATTATGTCCTTAAGAGGAAGCTCTCATCTCTGCATTTCCTCTACACACACAAACACAGAGAGAAAGAGAAAGAGAGAGAGAGGGAGAGAGACTGAGAGAGAGAAAAGGAGAGAGGGAGGAGAGATTTTCCATGTGGTGGTGTTGGTGATTGTGTACCACAGCTGACCCTCCAAGAGCCATAAATTTGGAAACAATATTTTTAAAACTGACATCAGGGCACAGCTGAACAGGAAAAGAAGTTTTAAAAAGCCCTGAAAATGAGTGCCAAAACAAGCATGCAAGCTAAGGTATATGCACTGAACAAAGTTCTAGAATTACCCAAGAGGGGAACCGGTGGAGGGGCGGGGTCGGCGGCTTGTTGCACGTGGCCTTCTTTAGCAGGTCACAGGCTTCCTGGTCGTCTGAGCATGGGGATTCCAGAGAGTCATGGGAGAGTGATCTATCATCACAACTAGTGTCCATGTTCTCCAAACCCTCTGGACTGTCCCCATCGAGGAGATCCAGATCTGTTTCCTGAGGTCTCAGAGGTCGTATCATGCTTATAGCGTTTCTGTTCATACCAAACATCCTATCTGAACTTAACTGTGGCTGGCTTAAGTGTCTTTTGGCTAGAGCTACACTTATACTGAAAACATTAGGAATCTTTGGCTTTGAGGATGGCAGGTTTGACGAAGGAATCATTTGTGCTCCTTTTCCCAGGAATAAATTAGGATGCTTTGCAGTCAAAGCTGGGGTCAAAATGGGGCTTGGCGTGTTGGCTTCACTTGATGAAGAGGAATACTGTGGTCTTTGAGACTGAAATTTCTTATTCAGTTCATCAGAAGAACTATCTTGCTCCTTTTTACTTGATTCAGAATTTCCCTTTCCAAGACTATTCTGAGCCTTCCATTGTGCCTCCTGTTGCCAAGAATATAGTTTCTTGTGTTCTGATAACTTTATGCCAAAAGCCTCTTCTTCAAATATAGAACTGCTGTCATCAGATGCTGTCAGATACGCTTCACTTCCCATTCTGCTGCACCTGGCCCCTTCCTCTGATGTATGACTAGAAAGAGTAGACGTGCACCTGGACTTGGATCTTTCTTTGCTTCCCTCTTCATCATCAGAACTCCAGTCACTCACTGGAGCCCCAGAATTCTGAGACGTATCACCATCTGTTGCAAAGCTTGCTCGTGCTTTTTGATTCTGTGTTAAGTCACAAGTGGTCTGATGCAATGACCTTTGAACTTGGCTGTTTTCTTCAATTTGGTTATCAACAGATTTTTCTGTAATATCCATTTCTAGAAAAACAAACATCAATTGACTAGATGGCTTTAATAATATAATATATAAATTTAGATTCAACTACATTTTAGAAATTGGCAGTTTCCTATAAAAAATTAGTTTACATTATCCTTTTTTAGTTTTACCTCATCTTAAAATAAGAGTTTGTTGCAACAATGAATGAATGGAAATCCAAAATCTCTGTAAATGTTCATTAAAATTAAAAAAAAAAAAAAAAAAACCCCCATCAGTTTGAAAACTATAAGCTTTATGTAAGACATGGAGCCCTGAACACTCAATGGAATAGTATCAAAATTAAACAATTTTTTTTAAAAGTGGCATGATGGAAAATAAAACTAGCAATAACCTAAGGAGAGATAATAAAAGCAACAAAATGTGAGGTTGAACAATTCTGTCAAAGAAAGTAACTCCCTCCCCCAAAAAGCCCACTTTATTTTAGAAGCAGAACAATGACAATTTTCTTTCACCTAAATTTTATAATAAATTAAAATATAAACTTGATGTTTATATTTAAGTAAAAAACCCCCTAAGTCCCAATATAATAAATATGAAAAACTATAAACTGTAAACAGAAAAAATTTACTTCCTCCAATTCTGGTTTAATCCTAACTACAAAATTGTCATAAGAATAACACTTTAAGGGAGCTCTGATGGCCTAGTGGCAAGAAGCTGCACTGCAATCCTGAAGGCAAGTGGTTCTAATCCACCAAATGCTCTGCTGGAGGAGAGGCAATCTCTTCCTCTACCAGTCTGAGCCCATTTGACTGTTCACAACAAAGTGGGGTATATATAGACACTATTTAAAAAAAGAATTACACTTTTCAAATGTCATTCTTGTTGTTGTTTACCGTTGATTCAGAACTGACCCAAAGCTGACCCTCTGGGTGATTTTCAGAGGCAGTTTAACTGCATAGGAAGAAACTGTCCCTTTTTCTCCCTCTTCGTAGCTGGTAGATTTGAACTACATGCCTTCAGGATTGCAGTGCAACTTCTTACCATTAAGCCACCAGAATTAGATGTGGCTTATTTTATGTTATGTTGCTATTTTGGGGAATGGAGTCTCCCTCCAGTCTGGAAGTCAGCCAGCTAAGCGGGTGGGATGGCTGGCGTCTCCATGGTGGCTCCTCTTGGTGGCAGTCAGGCAATGGAAGTTTCTGGGGTCTTTTTTTTTGCGTTGTGTGTTACTGTCCTGTTTGGCCTTCAAAAGTGGGTGGGTGGCCCTTACCCCTTATGGGTAATTAAGGGTGGGGTCGAGCCTAAGGAGCCTGCTCCAGACTCTAGTTTCAAATCCTATCAGGCCCTGGGGCTTGTGGCCCTCGGGCCAGCCTTTAATTGTTTTTGGTGAAACATTCTTCTACATTGTGTAACCCTGGTATGTACACTTGCTGTACAGAGGTCACTCGTGGTTGCTATGAAGCTGAATACTGTTACCCATGGTAGACAGTGTTTGGTGAGAGGCTCCCCGATGAAAACAAGCTTGCAAGCAGGAGTGGCATCCACTTCCACAATAGCTTGCCTTTGGAAACCCTATGAATCTGGAGAAAGGACGAAAGTTATACAGGAGGTGTCCAGGACTTTCATTCATAGAGTTGCTATCAGTCACCTGCAACTTGACGGCACTTAACAACACAACAACATTTGTTACGTGTCATTGAGTTGGCATGAACTCACAGCTGATCTAGCAGGTTTTCAGAGGCAGTAAATCACACAGTAGGAGACTCTGACTCTCTCCCCCAGAGCAGCTGGTGGATTCAGACCACCTGCCTTTGAGCTGGCAGTGCAGCTCCTCACCACCAGGCCACCAGAGCCCCCCTCCTCCCTTCTTTTTGTTTACAGCACAATTAATAGATATAAAAAATTGGTTTAACCAACAATGAACTAAAAGCTTACACTGACATGAAAATAAAATAGAAAAGAAACTGAAACTGAAACTATGAAAAAATAGATAAGGCTTTTATAATTAAGGAAAAAGAATCTCAACAAAAAACTCTAAAATTCTCTTTCACAGGTGGTTTGTTGAATTTGAAAGTGAGCAAGAGCTTCAGCAAGGACAATCAGAACTGAAAGTGACACACGATACAATGATGGTCAAAAAATGGAAAGAAAATTAAAATGGTTACTAAAAAAAAAAAAAAGCCAAGTTAGAAGAACATAAAGGAAAATAGCAAAGAGACTCCGGCTGGTCAACCATTATGCAGTTTTCATAACATTTTATGAGCTATACATTTTCTCTTTTATAGGAAGGAAGCTGGAACAGAAATAAAAAAAGATGTAATGCAAACTTAATATCTCTAAATATTTGGGAAATGTCTTACAAAGGAAATCACAGTAGAGTTGCTAAAGTAAATAGGTGCAACCCAAACAAAATTTAGAAAGGCTTTAAGACAAAAGGAAAAAAATCTACTTGCCTAAACATTCAGGTAAGTATTTTCCTCTTGAAGGACAAATGGGAAGTACTTAAATTTATTAAGTAAAAAAGGCATTAAATTTTTCCTTGCTTTAATTTTCTCTTTAGTATATTTCATGTCATTCAAACATATAATACTTTTTATAGCTTATACAAATAAAGAATAGAAAATGGATACTTTTGATGTGAAACTCATTATAATCAAGTATGGAATAGAAATACAGACATGACAGAGTTCTGATCTGACACGCAGCTTAAACAAGTACCCTGGAGGTGGAGCTGCAAAATTTTTATTATCAATATTACTGTAGGAAAAGATATTAAGTGAGGAACAAGTATCTTCTCTTATGTTTCATGGGCAAAATACCAAGAAAATTCAAAATTACTAGGTATAATGTATCCGTACCTGCTGTGCTGTATTGCTGGGGGGAAACAAAGGAAAGCTGGGATAAATAAAAAACAATGCATTTAAACAGATGAGTGAAAGAACTGTCTAAAAGAAATGTAAGATTAGGTATTATCTGCATGACAACAGTCCAGAACAAGAGGTGCATAGCAAAGTGGGCTGGGCGGGAAGGGGGGAGATGGGAAAAGGAAATTGTGCAACAATGAAAGAATCTTTTTTTAAAGAGAAAAGCAAACGGGGCAAGGTAGAGAGGAAAATGTGCAACAGTCAATGAATAGAAATCCAGATTTTCTGTAAACTTTCATTAAAATATCAATAAAATTTTTAAAAAATTCTATTATAAAACACCAAATTATCAAGAAAAAATAAACATACCTTTAGATTAATCCTAGCAAATTATTTTTTCCTTCAAAATGATTCCAAAGTAAATTCCCACAGTTTGTAAGTACCTTCGATATTGTTTCTTTCAGTGAACTCAGGCTCCTCCGGTGAGATCTTGCTCACTTCCTCTGATTGTACTACCTGAGGAGGACTCCTTGCTCTAGATGAAAAGCACCCAAAGGTCAAGCTGCTCAGGCGCTGGCCTTCCGAAAGCTTGGGTGTGGAGACAGCAGAGGTCTTCTTCCCTTGAATTTCTGCAAGACTGGCTATCAAGTCAAATTCAACACAAAGGCAATGAAAATCTCAGCAAATATAGATTTTTTGTTGTTGTTGTTTAAGAACTTGGTGAGGTATTTCTAAAGTTAGATAGAAATGAAAGGCTCTAGAGTAACCAACATAATTTAGAACAAAAATAACATTAAGATATTAATTTAACTAAACTGCACCATTAGATTCCAGTACATACCTACTGGCCACCACATCAGTTGCTGTTGAACACATTTTGACTCAAGGAAACACAGTTTCAATGTCTGGCTACAGAGTTTGTCTTTCAATATGGCTTTTCTTTTCTAGCATTATTTTAATGTAGATGACTGACCATGTGGGTGGGCAGGACTGTGCGAATGAGGCATGTTGGTTTATCCACAAAGGGATTGGCTGTCTACCATTCCCCAAGAGGACTGGCCAGTCTCAACAATCTACAAGAGGACTAGCTAGTCTTACCAATAAACTGAACAGCTCTAGTTGCAGAGATGGGATCTTCTCCCACTAGAAGAGGAAAGAGACCTCTCTCAATCAAGTGAAAAAAGAAGCAGATGTTTTGAGACAATAGCACCAGCCATGGTCAAACTAGAGACTTGATGTGAAATAAGACCTTGGGGGCCAAGGGTGGAGAGCCAATATTGGCAGGACTGAGAATTTGGGAACACTGAGAGCTACAAAGCTTAAGGCTAAGGTGCCTGTGTGCCCATTTTGGGAGCTCTATTAGCTATATTGTTATTAATATGGATTACAATTTTTTGGCTTCTTCACTACAGTTCTGTGTGGTCTGTAAGCTATCATATCGAATTATGAATCAAGCAAAGCAGTAAGATTGGAGTTGAGATAAATAGGAAGAGGATGGGAGTGTGGGGAACATATCTGACCTCACTGGAATTAGTTTTGTGTTACTAATGTTGTGTTGATGGGGAACAGTTTCCCTTTGTGAAGTTGATAAAGGTCAGACATCGTAGTCCCCATGTGGCCCTTGCACTTTTTACAATGACTTTTCAGAATTAGATCTCCATGGAACTCTAGGGGTACCAAATTGCCAGTCACTCAATAGCAGCAATGTAGTCAACCACTTGTGCCACTCAAAGACTCTACATATCTATTCGAATAATAAGGAATTGTCCCTGCCAACCCAAACGTGTGAGATTCAAATCCACCAGATATTCTGCAGAAGATGGTGACAATCTCATCTCATGAGATACTTTGCCTCTGAAAATCCTCTGGAGGATCAATTACATGTTCATTTTTACTCCTTGGTGCACGACAACAACAACTACAATATCTAAACTGACTGGTCATATACCATGTAAACTTTACAAAGCCTAGAAGGAAAAAAGGTACTACTATCTGGAAAATAGTTTTATGTCTTCTTTTTTAAAGTTTAAAATACACTGCCGTATGATTCAGCCATCCAATTCCTATTATGTATTTTAATTTCCATTCCTATATATTCCAATTAATAAATAGAAATAAAAGCATGTCTCTATACTTATACACAAATGTTAGGAGCAGTTTTATTTGTAGTTGGAAAAAACCAACCCAAATAGGGATAAACAAATTATAGCATACCTATGTAATGAATACTATTCAACAATAAAAGTAAACTATTGATATTGATCCACCAATATGGATATAACTTAAAATAATTCTATAGAATATAAGAAGTCAAAGAGTAAACACTTTATATTTGCATTTATATGAAATTCTAGAATATACAAACTAACAGCAAGGGAAAGCTCATCACTGATTGGTGGGGGACCAGGACAGTAAGGTAGGGAAGAGAGTTCACAAAGGGGCAGGAAGACACAGCTAGAAGTGACAGATATATATGTTTACTATCATGAATATGGCAATGATGTCATATTCACATATACCTGTAATAACATATAAAACTATACATTAAATATGTTTTTATATATAAAATCATACAATTTTACATCAAAAAAGCTGTACAAATAAACATATGACAACACTCAAGGGCACATACAGAAATGGGCCTCCACTGTTCCCTTCGGATTACGCCTTAAACCTGCAGACACAGCTTTTTCCACATCAGGAGGTAACAACAATTTCTACCCGCTTTGCAGGAGCTCCAAGTGCCATGTGTTAGGCTATTAACCAAAGAGCAGCAATTTGGATCCCCGAGGTGTTCCATGAGAGAAAAGCAGGTAGTCTCCTTTCACAAAGATTTACAGCCTTAGAAACCCAGTGCAGGGTCACTGTGACACCCAATTTGACAGCTCTGGATTTGGGTGGGTTTGGAGGGCATGAGTATATTGCATGGAAGTTCTAAGTTCAGGCTAAGAATCAGTCTTAAAAAAGAAGCAATTAAAAAAAAGAAAAGAAAGGAGTATTTATGTCTAAAATCTTTCACCGTTGAACTTGAAAATTTCTGGATTTTAATACAGATGCATCTCATGCTTAGGAGTTTTACATAATTTCTGTGATGGTAGAACCTCGTTATAAGTAGTTTACTTCTAACTTGTCTTAGACACCTGATGAGTTTAGCAATAAACAGAGCAAACTTTCCTTCATGAAAAAGTTGCAGAAAACAGATTTTTCAGACAATATAAAGTTTTTTTAAATGGTCGCACAATTTGATTGGTGGAGGGAAGGATTGGTAAGGGAAATGGGAAAGATCTGGTGTAAAAAAACAATGCATAGGAACTTTATGAACTCTATATATAAAACCAATATAAAATAAAATTTTGGGGGAAAAAAGACATTCACTGACATCAAATTAAGTCCAACTCATGGTAATGCTCCAGTGGGTTCCCAAGGCTATAAATCTTAATGACAGGAGAAAAACTATCTTCTCCTACTGAGCCGCTGGTGGATACAAACAGTCGACCTTTCATTTAGTGGCACAGCGTGTAACCAACAACATCCCAAGGGCTCCTTGTTGCTGTTGTGTACCATGGAGTCAGAACCGACCCACAGCTGACCCTCCATCAGGTTTCAGAGGCAGTTAATTGCATGGAAGGAGACTGCCCACCTTTCTCCCTTGGAGCAGCTGGTGCATTTGAACTGCATGCCTGTGGGAGCACAGTACAATTTCTTACCATTAGACCACCAAAGCTCCTTTCATCAGATAAAATCTGATTACATCCTTTCCCTCAACAGTGACCCTGCCTCTCAGCAGAGCATGCTGGTTTCAAATTCTATCTACCCATCCCTGACACTAGACTAAGATTAGGGAAGGGAAACTACATTTTTTAAAACAGGAACCAATACTCTGTAAAGCTGTAAGTCCATGTTAACTGATCTGAAGTGGCATTCAATTGGGTGCTCACATGCCAGAACGTCAAGAAGGCAAAATTATATCTACTTTTATAATTAAGTCCAAATTGATAAATGGGTGATTCGGAAACAAAGGGAGGAGGTTCGAAGGGCGACAGATGCTCAGTCAGGCCTCTCCAATTATCTCTTTCTAATCCTTGCCGTCCCTTCTCCACTTGCAACTTGACCTTGCCTCTCCAGGTTGCCTCTCCAGCAATGCAGAAGAGCACTCTTCTTGCCCTTTCTACTGAAAACAGATCTCATCAGTCTTGTTGGCTTCAATTCTTCCACAGATGAAAATATCCTCCTGGACTTGTCTAGAGCTAAGGTCCACGAGAATTTCTTGGTTGATCCTGTCATATTGGTGGGCCCGTAATCATAAATCTTTACATCTTCCATTCACAGATCTACAGATTTATAGAACATTTACCTGGATATAGGAACTTGGGATTGATCAGAAATTTTCTCTTTCATAACATAAATACTAAATACTAAATAATTAAATACTAGCAAAAAATTATCCACCAAAGCCATCATAGACTAAGTATTTGTACCTTGTAGTGTTCTTAACTCTTCAGTTTGGTTTTGGTTGATCAAACGAAGATTCTGATTCTCTAATTCCAGCTAAAAGAACATAAGAATAACCTTATGAGAAACCCCTGTAAAATGAACTAAATTATTATATTTAAAAGATATTAATACATACATATGGTATACACAGGCAAGAGGAAAAGGCAATTATGATAAATTTCAGATTACCATCACAGGCTATCAACCTAGAAAATTAAAGCTTCAGTATTTTTTTTCCAAATCTCAGAGTTTTAAATTATTTCATGCCTTGTATCTTTCTTCTGTAAAATTCTTTTAAATCAAACTATTTCATAATTTGACCTGTCACATTAATATGTGAACTTTTGTTACACCAAAAAGTTCATCTTTTAAGAAATAAACATACATACTATAATTATTTTAAATTAACAAATTAGAACAAAAATTTACATTGATACCATGTGTCCATCAGTGTTTTTCATTCTAGAAATATACTGAATATTGACGTGAAAGCTACTTATTCAAAAGACAGCAGCACCACCAACTGATAAGAATTTTATTCCCGTTTGAATGATATGTTCTAATGACTTATCTACAATTTAAAAGAAAAAGGTAAAACAATAGAAGAATAAAGCAATAAATACCTCTTTTAACTTAGCTGTTATCCAGTCTTTGATCCTGGCTGCTTTCTCTTCTACTATTTTAGCTTCTTTTATTCTTATCTGTTTCTGAAATAACATTAGCAATTAGTTTAGTAATGTTCAAATACAAGTTACTGATCTGAAAATATTGTATCATTAGTAAAAAAATAAAGTCCACTTGAAACCTACTACCAAGTTGATGTAACCACTCACAAATTACCATATAGAAGAAAAATTTTCAGAAATCCAACAGGTATATAATAAATAAAAAAGCATGTGCAAGTATTCTAATTTTAAGAGCAGCTACTCATTTTCTCACCAACTATAAACACCAAAACAAATCAATTAAGTCTAACAACAAATTAAGCATTTCAGAGTATGGTTTAAGGTTTAGAGTAGGACCAGTCAAGGTTCAGAGAGTACTATAATGCATGGCTTTTTAGTAATCCTATGGAGCAGTTTTATTCTTCATGTACAGGCCTGCTATGATAACAATTAGCAATGACAATACCTGGTGATGACTACTTCACTATTGAGAATGTGACTATCATATAGTTACATATAATAGTCACATCATATATCTCCCAATGGATGGAGCTTGGGCTGTTGGAAATCAATGTTAAAGAAAGAGTAATCCTCAGACAAAACAACAGAAAAAGTTCAAAACAATAAAAATGTAAAAAACTTAACTAAAGTATGAACTTAATCTTCTCTCAACTGAACATAAAAATCATCTCAAGGACGAATTTGATGCAGTGAACACTAACAATCAAAGACCAGAGGAGCTGTGGGATGACATCAAGGATATCGCCCTTGAAGAAAGCAAACACTGCAGAGAAAGAAAAGACCAAAATAGACATTAGAAAGGACTTTAACTTGTCTTGAAAGTTGTTGTTGTTATGTGCCGTCGAGTCGCTTGCGACTCATAGCGACCCTATGTACAACAGCCCTAAACTCCACTCTGTCCTGTGCCAATCGCACGGTCTCTGACACTCCCATCCCGATTACCCCAGTGACTGAATCAATCCACCTCATAGAGGGCCTTCCTCTCCTGCGCTGTCCCTCCACCCTCCCAAGCATGATGTCCCTCTCTAAGGACCAGTCTCTCCTCACAACATGTCCGAAGTATGTTAGACGGATCCTCAGAATCCTTGCCTCCAAGGAGCCACCTGGTTTAACCCTTTCCAGGACCAATCTGTTTTCCTAGCAGTCCATGGTATTCTCAATACTCTTCTCCAGCACCACAGCTCAAAGGCATCAATTCTCCTTCTATCCTCCTTGGTCATTGTCCAACTCTCTGATGCATAACAAGTGATTGCAAAGACCATGGCCTGTATCAGATGCACCTTAGTCTCCAGAGAGACAGGGAAGTAAAAACAAAGAAAATGCTGAAGAGATGAACAGAAGAGTTTAGAGGGAAACTTAAAAAGACAAAGCAAAGAGTTATAATGAAATTGTAATGAAAGAGCTGGAGTTTGCAAGAGGAAAGAACACACAGTATTTCTCAACCTGAAAACATTAACAAACTTAAGTCCTGTTACCGTTATTTTAGATGCTATCAAGAATGACTCACACAGACCTATGAACAAGTGACGTGAGCTCCTTATCATCTCTGACACATTCAAGCTCATTGCTAAAGCCACCATGTCAATACATATATGTGGGGTTTTCCTCCTCTTCTCCTTCACTGACCCTCATCTTTCCAAGCATGAGGTCCCTTTCCAAGGAACAGCTTCACCTAGCTACATGCCCAGTGTATGAAACATGACTTCACCATCTTTGTCTCCAAGGAGAACTTGGGCACACTTTTCCCAAAACATATCTACTTATTCTTTTGGTGGTCCATGGGATATTCAGTACAGTTCTCCAACACCTCAACTCAAAAGCATTGATTTTTCTACTCTCATCCATATTCACTGTCTTGCTCTAAGATGCATTACAAGTGACTGGAAAGACCATGGCCTGAATCAGGTGCACCTCAGTCTTTACATTGATATCACTGCTTTTAAGCATTTTGGAGAGGTCCCTGACAGAGTTTTTCCCAACACAATACATCTCCTGATTTCCTGGCTGCTGGTACCAAGGGTGTTGATTTGCTGATTCAAGCAAGCTGAAATAACTGATAGTTTCAATTCTTTTTCTATCATAATGTTGACTGTTGGTCTAGCAGTGAGGACCTTTGTTTTCTTGATGTTGAGATGTAATCCATACTAAGGTAATAGTCCTTGATCTTCTGTGGCATTTTACATCCTCTTCACTTTCGGCAAGCAAAGTTCTGACATATCTATAATGAAGGTTGTTGATGAATGATGTAGGAAACATCAAGCAATGATGGAAGGAATATACAGTCACTTTACCAAGAATTGATGAACACTGAAGTATTTCAGAAGTAGCAGAAGAACAAAAACAAATGGTAAGAAAAAGTTCAAGCTGTACTGAAGGTACTGGCAAAACATAAGGTACCAGAGCTGATGGAATAGCAGCTCACATGTTTTAACAAACACATGCAGTTCTACACATGCTCACTAGTCTACATCAAGATATCTGAAAGACTACTATCTAGCTAACTGACTGGGAAAGACCCATACTTGGAAAAGACTCATTAAAAAAAATGTGAACCAAGAGAATGCAGAAATTGCCAAATAGCATCATTAATTTCATATGAATGTAAAAAATTGCTGAAGTTTATTCCAAAATGGTTTGAATAATGTATCAGCAGGGAACTGTTGATATTCAAGCTTGATCCAGAAGAGGCCATGTAACTAAGGATATCATTGCTGAAGTCAGATAGATATTGGCAGAAAACAGAGAAACATGTTTGTTGTTGTTGTTTGGTGCTGTTGAGTCAAGTACAACTCACAGAGACCCTATGAACAACGATCTGAGCCCTGTCCTGTCCTATCACATCAGAGTCAACCGCAGCAGTTACCGTATCAATTCATCTAGTCAAGTGTCTTCCTCTCCTTTGCTGACCCTCAAACATTTTGAGCATCACGTCCCTTTCCAAGGAATATGTTCTCCTAGAAACATGCCCAAAGGATGTGAGATGAGGCCTTATCATCCTTGCCTCCAAAGAGCTCTCTGGCTGCACCCTCATTATCCTTGCCTCCAAAGAGCACTCTGGCTGCACCTTCTCCAAGACATATTTGTTTGTTCTTTTGGCAGACCATGGGATGTTCAGTGCTTTTCTCCAGCACCACAGCTGAAAGGCGTCAATTCTTCTTCAGTCATCCTTAGTCACTGTCCTGATCTCAGATGCATAGCAAGTGATTGGAA
>NW_006399769.1:7649796-7659775 GCF_000299155.1 Elephantulus edwardii
CTTCTGTCTTTGCAATGACCGTTTGCACTCTTCCTGGATGATACCCTTGATATCCTCCCACAACTCATCTGGCCTTCGTTCATTAGTGTTCAAAGCCTATGTGATGCAAATCCACCAGCTGCTCTGTGGGAGAAAAATCGGTAATCTCTTCTCGTGTAACTGTCTCTGAAAACCCAGGGGAGGGTCAGCAATAGGTCAATTCTGATTTAATAGCATTTAACAACAAACTAAAACAAAGATTCATTTAAAAGATTTGAGAAACATAAATGTTTCTTGATAATCAGATGTTTTCAAGTTCAAAAATGCATTCAGTCTCTGAAGTCAAAATGCTGAAGAGCTTTGTCAAAAGACAAAGTCCTACAGACTTAATGAGAAATTTTAATGGCATTTTATTTTTACATTTTACATACATAGGTGATGTAATTCTATGGGCTAACCAATTAGGTAAGATTTCTCACCAAAATTCAGAAATTTAGGGTCTCCATTAGTAATCTTTGTGATTATACAGAAGTGAATAAACATGTTCAAAATCTTTTCCCCATCTTCTCTTAGATAACCTGGGGTTTCTGTGGTTTTAATTATTTTTTTTATTATGTTTCATTCATATACATTTCCCCCCACTCCCTCCCTCCATCCAAATTCTTCATCACCTGTTCTTTAAGTTGCAGCTCCAAGGACCGGATGATGTCATCTTTTTCCTGTATTAGGATCTCCAAGTCTTCACACTTTTTATATAATCTATTTTCTGATTCACTGGTTTGAATATTAGCTGCTTTTAATTTTTCTTCCATAACTTGTACCTAAATTTAGAGAATTGAAATATTAAAATTTTGCACACTTGTAATTTATCACAATATTAATCTTAATAGTTTTACTTTAATAGTATAGAAATCCCTAAAATATATTACTATAAAAGGAAAATATTAAACAGCAAGTTTCAATATTTAATAACTATAAATCTAAAGACTTTTTAGAAACCCTGCTGGGGTAGAGCATTACAGATTGTGCTTATAATTGAAAGTTTGTCAGTTCAAACACACCAATAGTTTTGTAAAAGAAGGATAGAGAGCCTCCTCCCATAAAGATTCATAGCCTCAGAAACCTAATAAAAGGTAACTATGAGTCACAACCAACTAAAAATAGAGAATTAGAAATCATATAAAAAAAGATACTAAAAAGTAAAAGCTTAACAGCAAAAATTCAGAAACAGAAAAAGACATACAAGGACCATCACTGAATCAACAGAAGAAAAAAAATCAGAAAACTAAGAACAAATGCTTTCAAACAAGACTGGGGCAGAAAATTAAGAGACCCTAAAAATTATGTGCTACACTATCAAAGGGCGGGAGGGCAGAAATTACCTGTGATCAGCATTCCAGAACAGAAATTGGAATAAATAAACATGCCTAAAACTTCCCTTATATTATGAATAAGGAGAAGGAAAGCAGCAATCCCTCTAAGAGGCTCAAGGAACCATATACAGACTGGATTTAAAAAGAAATTTACATTTCTTTGTTAATTAAACTTGGAAGCTCTTGGGATTCTAATGGCAAGAAACTGTGTTGCAATCCCAAAGAAACAGGTTCAAATCCACCAGATGCTCCAAGGAACAAGGACTGGCAATCTCCTTCCATGTAATTTAATGCCTCTGAAAAACTGCTGGAGGGTAATCTATGAGTCGGTCCCAACTTGATGGCACACAACAACAAATCAAAGACATAAGAATTCTGAAAATACCATGGCAAAAATACAAAATGTCACCTTACACAGGGAATCAACAAGTCTAAGCTCATGGTAAAACTAATAGATTTGGCAGAAATTATGCAATCAAGAGGGAGCTCTGGTGGTTATGAAGCTCTGCTGCATAAGACAAGAGAAAGAAATAAGAGGTATCCAAATTAGCAAGGAGGAGGTAAAATTATATCTCTATGCAGATTATATGATAGTTTACTTAGAAAATCCTCAAGATTCAGCAAGAAAACTACCGGACATAGTTGACAAGTTCAGCAAAGTGGCAGGATACAAGACTGACATACAAAAGAATTGGAGCTATGGAAGCAGATATATGCACACCCTGTTCATTGCGGCTTTGTTCACAATAACAAGGAGTTGGACACAACTTAAGTCCTCATCAACAAACGTGGTATATTCACACAATAATACTATGCTGCATTGAAAAACAAGGAACTCAAGCAATATTATTCAAAATGGGTGACTCTAGAGGACATTATGCTGAGTGAAATATCTCAGTCACAAAAGGACAAATACCGCCTAGTGCCACTGTTGTAGAATGGAACTGACATCAAAATTGGAGTAAAACTGAGAAAAACTGGATAAATTATGTATGCTGTATTGAAACAGATGTGGTAGAGAAAAGATTAAAAGCGATATATGATAGGGCATTATGGTTATCACAAGAGTCCAGAATAAAGGTTGCATAGTGGAGAGTATTCAGGGTAGAAGGTGGGAGGGGAACAGGGGGATTTTATACCAATGAAGGAATTTCTCTTTTTTCTTTTCAAAGAGAAGAGCGAACTGGAGGGGAGGGGTGGGCAGGAGAAAATTACAACAATGAATAAATGTAAATCCAAAATCTCTGTAAATGTTCATTAAAATGAATAAATATTTTTTAAAAAAGAATTTTTTTAAAAAAGAAAGAAATACCATTTGACCCAGCAATCCCACTACTGGGAATATTCCCTAAAGAAATCAGAGCTGCCACCCAAGCAGATATATGCACACCCAAGTTTACTGCAGCTTTGTTCACAATAGCAAAGAGATGGAAACAACCCAAATGCCCATCAACAAACAAATGGATAGAGAAGCTGTGGTTTATTCACACAATGGAATACTACACAGCTCTGACAAACAAGGAACTCATGAAATATTACTCAAAATGGTTGACCCTGGAGGACATTATGCTGAGTGAAATATCTCGGTCATAAAAGGACAAATACTGCATAGTGTCACTGTTATAAAACAGGACTGACATGGGGGTTGAGGGAACTAAGAAAAGGGGATAAATAATGTACACTACATTGAAACATATGAGGAAAAGAACTGCTTAAAAGGAATATATGATTAGGTATTTTGCATGACAACAGTCCAGAATAAGAACTGCATAGTAAAGGGGACTTGTGGTGGGGGGCAGGATTGTACAATAATGAAAAAAAATTTTTTTTCAAAGAGAAAAGCGAACTGAGGGGTGGAGTGGGCAGGGAGGAAAATGTGCAACAATAAATGAATGGAAATCCAAGTTCTCTATAAACTTTCATTAAAATATCAATTAAAAAAATCAGATTGAAGTTAGACACTTCCACAAGCCAAATGCTTCAGACTGTAAACTAGCATTACACATAGAGAACTATGTTTGGAGAGGACTCTTAAAAACATGCTCAATTGGAGAAGTGTTCACATTTCATGAATGAACAGTACTATAGTTAGATCTCCTTGCATGTGCCTTGCCAAATATAATTTTTTAACGTGACCATTATTTTACATAAACAACTTTCCTGGGCAAGAAAAATGTAGCATTGGCAGGAGCAGCAAGCAATTGCAAAATAGCTGTAGACAACTTATTTACCAACTGGTTCTGTAAGAACCAAGAAACACAACATTCATCAGCTTTCCACAGTGGTAAGAGGGATAAAAGTTCTACAGGAAAGTTATGAGACCTACAGAAAAGTTAAACAACCATGGAAAATATACTACCATCAACTCATAGCTCTCTCCAGCAGGTCACTGGAGGCAGTACATCGAACAGGAGATGATTGCATCTCTTTCCTGCAGAGCCATCAGAGGCCTGGACACCCCAGACGTGCTGCCTTTGAGACAGAAGCACAACTCTCTGTTACACCACCAAAGCTCTCCAATATCACTGTAAGTACACAGAAAGGTATTCCATGTATTGAACCTGACCCATAAAATAACCAAGGGAACACTGGTGGTCTGGTGGTAAGGGGTTGTGCTGTCAATTCAAAGGCAAACGAATCAGATCCATCACCTGCTCTACAGAAAGAAGGCAGGCAATCTCCTCCGTCATTTATTGCCTCTTAAAACTACTACAGGGTCAGCTCTGAGTCTGTTCCAATTCAATTGTACATAGTAACAACATATAATAACTAACTACCTAGAGACTGGCCAGTATCATACATCTATGAGTTCATATTTGTTGCTAAATAGCTGCATTTAACCCTCAAATCAAATCAAGCTCACTGTCATTGACTCAATTTTGACCCACAGTGACTTTGTAGGAAACAGTTTCCAAGACTGCAAATCTTTACAGACTAACTTATTTCTCTTGTGGCGTGACTAGTGGATTTGAACTACCAAACATCTGTTGCTATTGAGAAAAGACACAGACATTTATTTACAGATTTCACAAATAAAAACCCTAAACGCTGTTGTTGTTGTTGTCTGAAGCCATGAAGTCAATTCCAACTCACATCCACCTTGTGCCCAAGAGACTTCATCCCTGCTGATGCTGCACCCTCTGCACCATCTTGTCTGTGTCCAGCCTTTTTGGATCAGCAGCAAATGCTTTAACAACAGTGATACCAGCAGTCCTTCCTAGTTAACTATATAGTCCATGCACAGACATTTTCCAGTGTGGGAAGCTCTGTACATTCCGATGAGGCCTTTTAATTTCTGGAGTCTCTAATTGTATCCATCCACTTCAACATGTGCCTCACCATTACCCCAAATCCTTGAAGCTCCTGGGGTCCTGAAGCTACTTTTCAGTAAAGGAGCAAGCTGGGGTGTTCTATGATGTGTATTCCAAAAAAGGACCAATCCCTGATAGCTCCTAGCAGATAATCTGAATTTTTTAAAATATTTTGTCTGATAAGACAATCTCTGCACACTGGAGACTTTGAGCCATGTGAGATTGTTTACAATAGCAATGTGATTTATGGATAGCATCTGTTTCTGTTCACCTGGGACCCTGGGCTATGTATCAGTTTGATCTCAGAGGATGGGGTAGGGTGAAGGGAAACACTGGAAACTGAGTAGCTAAGCTCAGTCACTCAGGAACCTCATGTCTGTGTAACTGATCTCAAATAAGAACACTGGACATCCATGCTTGTATGACATTTCCTGGATGGAAATATTGTTATGTGTCATTGAGTCACTTATGACTCACAGTGACCCTATGTACAACAGCCCTAAACCCTGCTCTATCCTGTGCCAATCTTATTGTCTCTGACACACCTATCTCCATTACCCCAGTCACTGAATCAATCCATCTCATGGAGAGTCTTCCTCTCCTGCGCTGTTCCCCCCACTCTCCCAAACATGACACCCCTCTCTAAGGACTTGTCATTCCTTGCAACATGTCCAAAGTATGTCAGACATACTTCATATTTCATACTTCAGAATATTTGTCTCCAAGGAGTAGTCTGGTCTCACCCTCTCTAGGATGAACCTGTTTGTTCTTCCTAGCAGTCCATGGTATATGCAATACTCTTCTCCAGCACCACAGCTCAAAGGCATCAATTCTCCTATCATCCTTAGTCCAACTTTCTGATGCACAGCAAGTAATTACAAAGACTATGGCCTGTATCAGGCACACCTTAGTCTCCAGACTGACATCTTATAAAGATATCCTAATTTCATGTGGCACAATGTGTGATTTCCCCCCCCTTAGAAAACTTAGTTAATAGTTATGGCAGTGTTTCAGCTGATTACAATCTTGATGCACACCTTTCCTGATGTTAAACCATGTAATGCAGTGTTCCTCTGTTGTGCTCAGAGAATTGCCTCTTAGTCCATGAACAGGTTTCCCATGAGCACAATGAAGCGTTCTGGGATTCTCATTCTCCTAAAAGTTATATACCTTTAGTAGTTAATAGAACACACGTAAATATATTTCTGGTATTTTCTGATTTCAGCCAATATTCATCTAATAACTGCAATGCATCACAACATTGTATCACAGCTTTTTCTGAACACATCTTGAATTTCTGATCATTATTTTAATAATCTTCTGCAAAATTATACCTATATGTGAAATTGTCTAATAATTTGTATTCTATGAGTTCACTTTTTTTTTTTTACTTAATAAAGGGGTAAGTGGCCAGGTAGCTATTTATCTTTTTCTTTTTTCTTGTTTTTAAATTAACAGAATGTTTACTAGTCCCAACAGGGGTGGCCTGCATGGGGTGGTGGGTGGGCTAGATCAGGGTGTGTGTGGGCTGTGAGGAGTCTGCAGTCATGGGGTGGGGGGTAGGGTCTTGGAGGGAAGGGGCTGAGCTTGGTGGCCAGTTCCAAAGGTGCTGCAGGTTTGCTAGTGAACATGCTTCATGAAAAAGTCATGGCAGGCCAGAGCAATGCCCCCCAATAAGATTAAGAAATTCTTGGAAATCTAGCTTCCCATCAGCATTGAGGAACAGCTTCTTCATCATGTGGTCAAGGACACCAGGGTCCTTCTGATTCTTTGTGAAGGCAGCCAGTTCTGCATTCATGAATTTCAGGAATTCTGTTTTGGAGAGGGTAAGGCTGTTTCTGTCCTGTCCAGCGTACCTCTGGAACGCTGCAATCAGGGACTCAATGCACTGCTCGGTCTCCATGGGGCTAGTGACTTTTGCCATGTCTCAACAGACCAGAGTGCAATGGCGGGTGTGTGGCTGGCTGCGGGGAGCTGCCCAGGTAGCTATTTTTCAAATTTCTTGACATAGGCTGAGTGAGCGCATCAAAGGCTGTGTTTGATTCTTGCAACCTCAATTCCATCAATTCCTGGAGTCTTATTTTTTGCCAATGCCTTCAGTAAAGTGTGAACTTCCTCCTTTATTACCACTGTGTTTTAATCACATGTTCACAGCTTCACTTTGCTCGGCTCCACAGTCAACACTCTTGGTACCAGCAGTCAGGAAATCAAAAAGCGTATCGCGATGGGAAAGTCTGCCGTTAGGGACCTCTCAAACGTACTCAGGAGCAACAGTGTCTCCCTGGAGACTAAGGTGCGCCTGATACAGGCCATGGTATTTGCAATCGCTTGTTATGCATCAGAGAGTTGGACAATGACTAGGGAGGACAGAAGGAGAGTGGATGCTTTTGAGCTGTGGTGCTGGAGAAGGGTACTGAATGTACCCTGGACTGCCAGGAAAACAAACAGATCCATCTTGGAGAGGATTAAACCAAGCTGCTCCTTGGAGGCAAGGATTCTGGGGCTTCGTCTGACATACTTTGGACATGTTGTCAGGAGGTCCTTGGAGAGGGACATCATGCTTGGGAGGGTGGAGGGACAGCGCAGGAGGGGAAGACCCTCTAAGAGATGGATTGATTCGGTGACTGGGGTAATCGGGATGGGTGTGTCAGAGGCCGTGCGGTTGGCGTCCAGGATAGAGCAGGGTTTAGAGCTGTTGTGCATAGGGTCGCTATGCGTCGGAAACGACTCGATGGCACATAACAACAACAATAACAAATGGCTCAGTATTGACCACTTCTTTTTGGTACAATTACTCTCTATATCCTTTCCATCTTTTTTTTTTTTTATGCTCCCTGCATCACTCAATATTTTGTCCACAGAATCCTTCAGTATTGCAACTCAAAGGTGGAATATGTTCTTCATTTCTTTCGGTCTGAGAAAACCCAAGAGCGTTCTTCTCTTTTGGGTTTTCTAACTCCAGTTCTTTGCACATTTCATTATAATATTTCACCTTGTCTTCATGACCTACCCTTTAAAATGTTTTGTATATCTCTCTTGGGTATTTCTTCCCTTTATTTTGGCTTCTTTATTTTCTACTGCAAGTTTCTGGGTCTCTTTTGACACCATTTAGGCTTCTGTTTCTCTCCCATCTTTGTAAAGACCTTTTGCCTTATCATGAAGAGTTCTTTGATGTCATCCCACAATTTTAATGTCTAAAATGACTTATTACAGTACCTTTCTGCACAAAACCCAAGCAGCTAGAATAAAGAACTTTAAACCTGCTAGGAAAATACAGACTTCGAGAAATTTCTTCCTTTTAAATGCATGAATATCAGTGATTGGGCTGTCACAGCTACAAGTTGTCACCCTGATCATGCTTATGTGAAACCTATACTTGGACCAGGAGGCAGTCGTCTGAACAGAGCAAGTAAACACTGCTTGGTTCAAAATTCGAATGGGTGTACACCAGGGATATGTTCTATCTCCATACCTTTTCAGTCTATATGCAGAATAGATTATCCAGGAGGCTGGGCTGTATAAGACAAAATGTGGTATCAGGATTAGTGGAAGACTCATCAACAATCTGCATCATGCAGAAGACAGAACCCTGCTTGCTGAAACTGAGGAGGACCTGCAGCACTTACTGAACAAGGTCAAGAACTGCAGCCTTCAATATAGATTGAAGCTCACCATCAAGAAAACAAAGATTCTCACCACTGGGCCAGCTGGCAGCATCATGATAGACCTCTTTAGAGTACTGATGAGCAACGATGTCAGTCTGGAGACTAAGGTGTGCTTGATACAGGACATAGTCAGCAATCACTTGCTATGAATCAGAGAGCTGGACATTAGGGATGACAGAAGGAGAATTGATGCCTTTGAGCTGTGGTGCTGGAGAAGGGTATTGAATATACCATGGACTGCTATGAGAATGAACAGGTTCATCCTGGAGAGAGTGAGATCAGGCTGCTCTGTGGAGGCAAGGATTCTGAGGCTTCGTCTGACATACTTTGGACATGCTGCAAGGAGAGACCAGTCCTTGGAGAGGGACACCATGCTTGGGAGAGCCGAGGGACATTGTACAGGTTGTTATTGTTATATACTGTCAAGCTGCTTGTAACTCATAGCAACCCTATATACAACAGCCCAGAAACCTGCTCTATCTTGTGTCAAGTTTACTGTCTCTGCTACACCTGCCCTCATTACCCCAGTCACTGTATCAATCCATCTCATCAATGGTCTCCACCCATCCAAGGAAGATGTCCCTCTCCAGGAACACATCTGTCCTAGCAACATTGCCCAAAGTATGTCAGATGAAGCCTCAGAATCCTTGCCTCTAGGGAGCAGCCTGGCTTCACTCTCTGTAGGGTGAACCGGTTTGTTCTCCTGGAAGTCCATGTTGTAGTCAACACTTCAGCATCACAGCTCAAAGGCATCAATTTTCCATCATCCTTAGTCATCTCTGATGTATAAGTAAGTAAATGTGAAAACTATGGTATGGATCAGGTGCACCTTAGTCTCCAGAATGACATTATTGCTCTTCAGCACCCTGGAGAGGTTTCTGACAGTAGACTTTCCCAGTGCAATTAATCTTTTAATTTCCTAATTGCTGGTACCAAGAATGTTGATTATGGAGCCAAGCAAACTAAAGCTGTTAACAATCTCAATCTCTTAATTGTCTATCACTATCACTACGCTGTCAATTGGCCTACTGGTGAGAACCTTTGTTTTCTTGATGTTGAGCTTCAATCTATACTGAAAGCTGCAGTCCTTGATCTTCTGCTGCAAGTGCTTCAGGTCCTCCTCAGTTTCAGCAAGCAGGGTTCTGTCATCTGCATGATGCAGATTGTTAATGAGTCTTCCTCTACCCCTGATACCACATTTTGTCTCATACAGCCCAGCCTCCTGGATAATCTATTCTGAATATAGATTGAAAAGGTATGGAGACAACACATCCCTAGCGTACATCCTTCCTGATTTTGTTCTACATAGGGTTGCTATGAGTCGCAGGCAACTTGATGGCACATAACAACAACAAACTTGGAATGGAGATTCCAAATCAAGCAACTTCAAGAAAAAAAAAAATTTTAAATCACAATTTAAATAATACCCAATTAATTTTAAAGTGTAAAAAAGTTGTCACATATCACAAGAGGCAACACAAAATTATTCTTATTTTCTTTCTTTTCCATAATTAGGGGAGTTAAGGGAGAGAAAATAAAGATGAAGGATAAACAGATAAGTCAAAAGGAAAAAGAAAAGTCAAGAGAGTCATGAGAATAGAGGTAAAGAGAGATTTCACTATGTTGTTGTTGTTATGTGCCGTCGAGTCGC
>NW_006399769.1:7662091-7664081 GCF_000299155.1 Elephantulus edwardii
AACGTATTTGCTATGAATAAGTCATTGATTGTGCAAAATTTGATCATTCTCTCTCCAGCTCCATTTCTGTCACCAAGTCCATGTTTTCCAACTACTGAATCTTCTTCTCTGTTCCCAACTTTTGCGTTCCAGTCACCCATTATTATCAATGCATCTTGATTGCATGTTCGATAGATCTCCAATTGTAAAAGTTGGTAAAAATCTTCCATATCCTCTTCCTTGGCTCTGCTTGTTGGTGCATATATCTTCCTTGTATGCATATGGATATTATCCTGTCACTGACAATATTGTACTTCAAGATGGATCTAGCAATGACTTTTTTAACTATAGTTAAGGTCAAAGTCGGAAAGGTAAAGGCAAGGAGGGAGACATTAAAGTCAGAGTGGCAACAATTAATAGGTGTGTGTGGCAAGGTCTGCACCTAATAGGACATTCGCAAAATACAGTGACACAACCATCCGAGTCTTTCACAAGTGGGCTTTTTTAGACTTTCCTGTTAATTATAGTCTTTTCACAGATATAAGCAGAGAATCACTATTTGGTACTATTAGCTTATAAAAGACAAAAACACTAAGCCTGGCACAGACGTTCGCAATTAGCACAAACACTTCTACGTACCACCAGCAGCTTCACTGGGGCTGATTGCATCCCAGGAAGATTATAGGCACTCCCCAGGTAATAAGTTAACTCCATCCCTCAGTAACTGTGTCTTTAAGGATTTGCAAGCAATAATTCTTTTGGCAGAAGATTACTTTTCTTCCACTCAAGAGATGGAAGGTTTGATCCACTGATCTGTCAGCCACTGTGCACTTCGTTCAAAATCCAAGGTTACTGGTGATATTGATAGAATCTTTGAGGCTGAGACACAATAGTTGTTAAACTAGCACTATATGTACTGGCAAGGAATTTAAGAGTTCACTGTAGAGGATAAGAGGGGTTTAATCCCAGTGTTTCTCTTCCATAATTAAATTCTCTCAATTATTTCACAATTTCTTTGTGCTTATACATTTTTATGACAACTCACTTTTCTTTTGTTATTAGTATCTCCTATGATTATCTTATATAAGAAAGGTACATTAGAAAATGCACATTAAAATTTAGGAAACACAGAACAATAATAAATATCACTGTAAAAATTTGTACGCTAAAAAACAAAACAAAACAAAACACCAACACAAAAACTTGTGAGCAAGTTAGACAAAGAGCAGACAAATCTCTGCTGGTGTGGTTCATAACATCCTAGTCCAGCAGCCAAAGGTCAGCAGCTTGGATCCACTGGCCACTCCCACAGAAGGAAAAAAGGGAATCTCAATCCCACGAAGATGTAGTCTTGGGAATTCGGTGGAGGAGTGCTGTGAGTCAGACTAACTCAACAGCAGGAATGCGGTTTGGCCTTTAATATGTTGAAAGCTTTTCAAGAATTGAAAAGCTCAAAAAAAAAAAGAATTGAAAAGCTCCATGTGGAAGTGACAGTGTGTGGTGGTGGGGGTCTTTAGGGAGGTGTGCTGGTAAACCAGAGGGAGCACTACTCTGAGGCTCAAATCCACCAGTGACTCCACAGGGGAAAGACTGGCCATCTCCTCCTGCACGATTTACAGTTGTCCAAAAACCTGGTGGGGGATCAGCTATGAGTCAGATTCAACTCAATGGTGGTAAGTTCTTTTAAGTTTGAGGGAGAGTGCAATCATTTCAAAGTAAGGGTAAATCAGTGGAATATTGCAAGGCAAACTAGAGCTGTCCTTCAGTCAACTGTCCATTGGGAGGCTGTTGGCACTTAAACATTCCAATTTTCTCCAGCATGCAATACAGAAAGTTCTGATGGCTTAATGGTAAATGCCTGTGCTATAATCCCAAAGTCACCGAATCCAAATCTACCAGTTATTCCATGGTAGAAGGATTGGTAATCTCCCATGATATTTACTTTCTCTGAAAACTCACTGGAGGGTCAGCTATGAATCAGTTCTGACTTGATGACACAAAATAGCAGTAA
>NW_006399769.1:7664181-7668276 GCF_000299155.1 Elephantulus edwardii
GTGTTAATGGTTACCCATGCTAGACAGTGTTTGGTGGAGCTCCTTGATTAAAACAAGCTTGGAAACAGGAGTGGCATCCACTTCTGAAATAGCTTGCCTCCGGAAACTAGGAACTTGGAGAAACAATGAAAATTATACAAGTGTTTGGGTCTTTCATTCATAGGGTCACTATGAGTCACCTATGTCTCGATGGCACTTAACAACAACATGGTTTTTTATACATAAAATAGTATATATGCCACATCTGTGGGCCAAACATTGTTCAAAGCACTTTATTTACTTATAGTAAGCCATTCAATTTTTGAAAAATTCTATCAGACAGTAATTTGACTGCACTAAATTTTACAGACAGAAAAATTGAGACAGCCCCACACCATAAGTTTAAGTCACAGGGGTAATAAGAAATGGAGGCCAACTCTGAACAAAGTACTTCGGCCTCTGAGTCTGCATTTTAATCAGAATTTGAATCAGCCTCTATATTCATGAATTCTATTTTATATGTGAGGAAACTCGAGCCAGATAAATTTTCCAGTCAAAATAAGTTTGGATTTAAATCCAGTTAAAATTTTAACCCCATACCTCAAGTAGAAAAACATGAACTCACCTTTATTACTCATTGACTGTCCTGACTCAGCTTTGCCAAAATGTGATCCCTGCCAGCGGCTCCACAGAGCAGTCTGCTTCCTTGAAGACCACAGTCCTGGAGACCCAAAAGACTCTTCTACTCTGTCATATAAAGCTATCTATGAGGCAGAATCAACTGGACAGTAATAGATTTGGGGTTTTTGAGGGGTTTTTTATCCCCACACTAGATTTATACTGATGACACTGCAGCAGTTTTCCAGGGTTATAGATGACATGACAGGGGACTCTTCTCTCTTGGAACAACTGGTTGATCTGAACTGCCCGCCTGTGGGTAACTTCTTGGCCACCAAAACAACAAGCAAATTTATCTTGAAAGAAGTACAGTTAGAGTGGCCCGCAGAGGCAAGGATGCTGAAACTCAGTCTCACTTACGTATAGAATATTTTCAGGAGGACTCAGTCCTTGGAGAGAGATATTATGCTGGGAAAGCTCAGAAAAAGAGAGGAACACCCTTAACAAGATGACTGACACAGTGACTAACGCAACAGGCTCAAGTATGACAGAGACTGTGAACGTGGCACAGAATATGGCAAGGTTCAGATCTATTGTTCTTAGAACCGCTATGAGTTGTAGCTGACCTAACAGCAACTAACACCAAGACTAGATTATTTTGAAAGATGTTATGTCATTTTTCCTGTTAATATTTCAGCAATTAATCTTTAAGTATAGACTTTAAATGACCATTACAACAGTACCATTATCACACAAAAAATTATCATTCTTCCACCTATAAGAGATATAATCAGTATTCAAATATACTTGCTTTTTGTATGGGAGTTTGAACCACTGAACTTTTGGTTAGTAGTCAAGCACTTAACCACTGCACAACCAGAGATCTTAGAGTAGAAATGAAAAGCAAGCAGAGATATAGAGTTGCTGTGAATTCATTACTTAATGAAATTGGTGATAGAGGTTCATTACACTATTAGTGTTACTCTCACACATGACTGAAATTTACTTTCAGGGTTCACTGGTACTAAAGTTTTTAATTTGCTATATTTTATAAGTACAATGAATTCATGAAAATCAAGGATTAGGTTAATCCTGGCTTAATGTGAAATTTATTAGGCATTATAACAATCTCCTTTGTTAATAAAATCTTCCAGTTGAAAACAAAATGTGGCTAAGTATGTAAATATAACAACCTTAGAGGAAGTTGATAAAAGAAACAGAATACAATTCTTGACAGAAAAAGAATTTCTACATAACTCTGGAAATTCTTGACTCAATTGACGTGGACAAAGATCTTTTAATAAAATGTGAAGTAGTGACTTAGGCTAAGTGGATAAACTTTAGGGAGCACTGGGTCCCTGGGGAAGGAGATGCAATGCCAATGCAAGGCTGGCGGCAATTAGAGTCCCTCTCTATCAGCAGCTCAGAAAATCCCTAGCTCTAAGAGAGATGCAAATCAAAACAACTATGAGATATTTCACCCAGTAACAACAGCAAAGTTCAACAGAGCATCAAACAACAAATGCTGGCGAAGTTGTGGAGAAACTGGAAACATTATTAACTGTAGGTGGAAGTGTAAAATGGTTGCACCACTATGGAAGGCGGTATAGTGCTTGCTCAAAATGTTGGAAATAGCAATACCATTTGATCCAGCAATTCCACTACTGAGAATATACCCTAAAGAAATCAGAACTGCCACCCAAACAGATATATGCCTACCCATGTTTATTGCTGTGTTGTTCACAATAGCAAAGAGATGGAAACAACCCAAGTCCCCAGCAACAAATGAATGGATAAAGAAGCTGTGGTGTGTTCACCCAGTGGAATACTACACAGCACTGACAAACAAAGAACTCATAAAATACTACACAAAATGGGTGACCATGGAAGACATTATGCTGAGTGAAGTATCTGATTCACAAAAGGACAAATACTGCATAATGCCAGTTATAAAACAGGACTGACATAGGGGATTGGGAGGAAACTAATAATAAGAGGGGATAAATAATGTATACTGCATTGAGACAGATGAGGGGAAAAACTGTTTAAAAGAAATATATGATTAGGTATTATTTCTATGACAACAGTCCAGAATAAGAGCAGCATGGCAAAATGGACTGGGCAGGTGGAGCAGGGAAGGGAGGAAATTGTGTAACAATGAAGGAAATTTTTTTTAAAGAGAAAAGCAAACTAGGGAGTGGGTAGGGAGGAAAATGTGCAACAATCAGTGAATGGAAATCCAAGTTCTCTGTAAGCTTTCATTAAAATCTCAATTAAAAAACAAAATAAAAAATCTGCTGGAAGGTCAGCCATGAGTTGGTTCAACTTGGCCAACAATGAAATGTTGTTCTCTTAAGATTTAGGAGGTAACTCTTATCAGGTTTTATTTCTCCCTCACAACAATAAATATGCATAAAATATGTACAGTTTTTCCTATTTAATATTAACATGAAATATGGTTAAAATTATCATCAAGGTCATATTTTAATTTTTAGAAGAAAGATGAAACTTCTTAAGGAAAGTTTTTCTTTTGTAAATTTGATAATGAGTATTAATAGTCTCTTGTTTTTTATTACTTAAGTTTAGGAACATGAAAACCATAAGAGATAGCAGGGCTGAGAACTATCCTATTTGAGGTAAATGATGTGCTTTATTTTTATTTATTCATTGTACATTTTCTTCGCTCCCCTTCCCTACTACCTCTTCCAATCCACTTTGTAGGGCGCCTTTTGCTCCAGATTATTGTCACACATATAATAATCATATATTCCTTGTGGACAATTCTCCCAGCAGAACATTTTTTAAGCTAAAATTATACCCTACCTGTTGAAAAGCTCTTTCTGCTTGACGTTCAGCATCAGTAACTTGTCTCTCAAACTGCTGCATCTGTGAGTAGGGGGAAAAAGAAATAAAAGCTCAATTTTCCTGTTTAGAAAAGGTGTTTTGAAATCTTACAATGTTATAAGTTTCTTAAAAATATTTACAAAGTATTCATAATACATCCGTTCCATAGACTATAGGGAGTTGCTCTGCCAACCCAAAGGCCATGGTCTGAATATACCAGTGGCTCTGCCAGGGAAAGATGGGGATCTCGTCCCATGAAATTTACGGCCTCTGAAAACCTGACAGAATGCACATCCATGTTTACCATGGCTTTGTTCACAATAGCAAAGAGTTGGAAACAACCCAAATGCCCATCAACAAACAAATGGATAGAGAAACTGTCGTATGGAATATTGGAATAATGTAATATTACGTGGCATTGAAAAGCCAGGAACACATGAAATGTTATACAAAATGGGTGACCCTGGAGGACAGTATGCTGAGTGAAGTATCTTAGTCGCAAAAGGTCAAAAACTGCATAGTGTCACTGTTGTAAAACAGGACTGACATTGGGGTTGGGGGGAGACTGAGAAAGATGGGATAAATTATGTATATTGCATTCAAACAGATGAGGGAGAGAACTGTTTAAAAGGGATATATGATTAAAAAAATAAT
>NW_006399769.1:7668376-7682293 GCF_000299155.1 Elephantulus edwardii
ATTTTTCTTTTACTTTTCAAAGAGAAGAGCTAACGGGGGGCTGGGTGTGGGGGGTGTACAGGGAGAAAAGTGCAAAACGAATGAATGGAAATCCAAAGTCTCTGTAAAGTTTCATTAAAATAATTAAAAAAAACCCAAAAGTAAAGTTTATCATCAGATTTTAAAAAAGAAAAAAAGAATCTCAGAGTGTCAGCTATGAGTCAATTAAAACTCAATGACAATGAGTTTGAGAATGTGAAAATACACTAAATGTTTTCACCATTTAAAAACTGATTTAAAAATGGATCAAACAAAACACCAAAAGTTTAATATCTTTAACTAACTCATTGTTGTCAAGGCAGAACAACCAAATGAGGACCCTCCAGTGGGTATTCAGAGGCTGTAAGTCACATGGGAGAACACTGCTCATTTTTCTCCCCTGAAATTGTTAGTGAATTCAAACCATGTGCCTTTTGGGTTGGCAACTCAATTCATTACCCAGTAGGCCACCAGAGCTCCTTTTAATATGTTTAACATAGTGTAACTGATACCATGCAAATATTCATGCATAAAATTTCCTACACTGAAATAAAAATTATAATAAATTATGATAAACACATTTTGAGAATAATTAACTCAATCAAAAAGACAAGACTTCAAATGTCATGCCTGATCTGTTGATAAAAAAGTCACAACAATATCAAGGCATTGGTAGTCTCATAATCTCTATAGGAGAAATATTTAAGTCAAGATTTTGCATCCTTTTAAAGACTGATGAAAATAGATTGTAATTAAATGTACACACATACACAAATACACAAAATCATAGACTACACAGGAGTTGAAAATTATCAGAATATTTGTTGTTATTGTTATAAGGTACTTTTGAGTCAACTCCAAATCCAAGTGACCCTGTGCACAACAGATTGAAATGTTCCCAATCCTGTGCCCTCCTTCAATCTCTTGCGTGTTTAAGTCACTGTCAATCCTTCTCACCAAGGGTCTTTCTCTTTCACTGACACTCTAGTTCTAGTTTTTTAGCTGGCCACTTCTGACAGTGTACCCTGCATGCACTCATCCCTAAATAGGAAAGGACAAAATCTCTAGCCAGGGAGACTAGCCTAGGCTCCTCTGAGGCCAACAAATACTCTTCCCCAGGTTGGTTCCCCACCCTTAGATGCACCCTAGACATATCATAAACCAAAAGAGGTGATATCAATGGACTGGTTTACATTTGGGGGCCTCAGTTAACTCAGATTGACCTGACTAGACACTCCATCTCCAATCATCTGCTCCCAGGAATGCTAGTGTATTTTGTTTCCTATCACATTCACATTTGTTTTATGATATTTCCATGCTTACTTGTTGTTTGCTTTTATGGGTACAGCATTTATCTGTCATTTTGCTGTACTGCGATAACTTGCATGTCGCTGTGATGCTGGAAGTTATGCCACCAGTATTTCAAATACCACCAGGGTCACTCACGATGGACAGGAGCTTCCAGACTAAGAAGTAGGACTGGCTTTCAATAACTCTATGACTAAGAGGGGAACACTGCCAGAAGTGCTCGTAAATGTATCCCTCAGGTTGGAGGGCACCAAGAAACAAGGAGAAACAGCTGCACATATTAATAATTGGAACACAGAACTTATGAAGAATGAATCTAAGAAAATTGGAAGTTGTCAAAAATTAAATATGACATATAAAGATCAACATCCTAAATGTTAGGAAGCTGAGATGAACTGGTATTGGCCCTTCTGAATCAGACAATCACATGAGCTACTATGCTAGAAATGACAAGTTAAAAAGGAACAGTGTGACATGCCCTATCAAAACAGAGCATTTCAAGATCTACCCTGAAGCACCATGCTATAAGAGATAAAATACTATCCATCCACATACGAGGCAGTTCTGTTACTATAACCATTATTCAAATATACACACTAACCATGAAAGCCAAAGATGAAGAAACAGAGGATTCCTACTCATTTCTGCAGTTTGAAATTGATCAAGTATGTAATCGAGATGCATTAAAAATAACTGGTGACTGGAATGCAACAGACGAAAACAAAGGTAAACTGGGAGTTAGAAAATATGGCTTTACTGACAGCAATGAAGGTAGAGATTTAATAACAGAATTTTAATTTTGTACAACCAATGATTTATTCATTGTAAATACTTTTTAAAAAAATCAATAAAACATTAACAACTACTATACACATGGACCTCACTTGATAGCACAGGAGTCAGAATGATTATGTTTGTGGAAAGACTTGATGAAGAAGCTCAGTATATGCAGTCAAAATCAGGCTAGGGGGTAACTGTGGAACTGACCAACCACCACCCATGTCCAAGTTCAAATCAAAGGTGAAGAAAATGACAAGTCCACAGAACCAAAATATGACCATGTATCTATCCCAATGAATTTTAAAATAATTTAAAGAATAAATTTGATGTATTGAATACTACTGACTGAAGATAAGTTGTCAGATGACATCAAGAACATCATCCATGAAGTAAGCAAAAGGTGATAGAAAAGTTATCAAGATAATAAGATGTTCAGAGACAAAGTTAAATGTTAGAAATAACTCAGATGTAAAACAGAAGTAATAGTAAAGGACTCAATGCAAATTAACATAAGAAATTTGTGTATCAGGCATTGTGTCCACAAACTATGATGCAAACTCAAATTTTAAATTCTCTTCAGTGTTCTCACTAAAACAAAACTCTGTGCTCTGTAGTCGGAACCACACTAGGAGGAGACAGGCCATCTTTCTCCGTCAGAAACACTGCTAGATTTGAACCACCACAGAGACCTAGTCTTCAGGTTAGCAGTCCAGCTCACTATGGACTAGTGTCCCTTCTCACAAGGAAAAGAAAACATATGCCCTCAATCAGATTCTAACTCACGGAGATTGTAGGCTTCAGAGGAAAACGGCATCCCCGGAGCTTTTCTAGGATTTAACACCCTGAAGGTCAATGCCTTTCCTCTGAGGCATCTGTAGGAGGACTTGAAGGTTCTCAACAATGCTTACAGGTCCACATCACCCAGGGATTTATGTATATTCGCTTATTTAAAGACTTAAATCTCAACCAAGTTCTGACTCTGAAAACTGTGCAGATCAAAGCATCATTTGGAAGTTATCTGAAGATGAGCAAATGACAATCTGCCTGAAATATGCTGCACTTCTTGCAGAAAATGCCAAGGATTCAGAAAGAAGAGAGATAATACAAAATTAACTGCACATCTTATTTCAGAGTCAATGTCTAATAACCTTTGGCAAGTAGTAGAAGGTGTTGTTTAGATACGGCTATCACTTTTAATGGACCAACTTCTGAAAACATGGAAGCAATGATGGATGGTTGCACTGGCTTAGGACGTCATTTCCATGACACGCTTTGTTTTCTTACCCCTAAAATGGTTCAGAAAATGTTTAATAGATTACTTTTGAGGATTTGGCACATCCAACTTAAGATACAGTATAACTATAAATTGTATTCAATAATATATACACTACTTTAAGATTTCAAACAAAAATGTAAAATACTGCATAATTTTTATAAGATTACGTTTATATTTTGGATGTAGTATATTAAATAGCCTATTTATTTTTTCTTGCTTCTTTTTGAGATTTTAATGAAAGTTTATAGAAAATATGGATTTCCATTCAGTCATTGTTGCACATTTTCTTCCCTGGAGACCCCTCTGCCGCCCAGTTTGCTTTTCTCTTTGAAAAAAAAAATCTTTCATTGTTATACAATCCCCCCTGCCTCAGTCCACTTTACTATGCACTCTTATTCTGTTGTCATGCAAATACCTAATCATAAATTCCTTTTAAACAGTTTTTCCCCCTCATTTATTTCAATGCACTGTATGTTATTTATCCCCTTTTCTTAGTTACCCCCAACCTTCATGTTAGTCCTGTTTTATAACCATGACATTATGCAGTATTTGTCCTTTTATGACTGAGATATTTCATTCAACATAATGA
This sequence comes from Elephantulus edwardii, assembly GCF_000299155.1. NCBI lineage: Eukaryota > Metazoa > Chordata > Mammalia > Macroscelidea > Macroscelididae > Elephantulus > Elephantulus edwardii. The sequence continues at coordinate 7,672,348 of NW_006399769.1, forward strand.
TCTCAAGGCTCAGCCATTTTCAATGCGGCATAGTATTCCATTGTGTGACTATACCACAGCTTCTCTATCCATTCATTTGTTGATGGACACTCGGGTTGTTTCCGTCTCTTTGCTATTGTGAAAAAGGCCAATTATCTTCTTTATCCTTTTGTAGATGTTGTATGCCATTAAGTCAAAGCTGTCTCATAGCTGACCCTCCAGTATATTTTCAGAGGCTGTAACTCGCAAAAGAGGATAGTGCTTCTATCTCACCTACGTTTACTGATGTAGCAATTATAGAACTTTTTCCCCAAGTTATATTTATAGCTCACAAAGTTAATAGGTGAAAAACAGGTAGAAGACTCAGTTGTCACCTTAAGTAGCAAAAACCTGCCAGTCCTGCCTTTTACTCCGAAGAGTCATTCAACTGCAGGGACCTGGACTTGGGAAGAAGTTCTGAAAACATGGTATGTAAATAGCTATTTCCCAAGGGCATTTTCTGGACCTCAGATACTGCTGTTTTCAGGTGCCCTTAATAAGACTAAGACTCATAGTAATTCTACAAACTCTGCCCTATCGTGCACCGGCTTCTCGATCTCAGTCTCGTTCAAGCCCACTGTGGTAGTCACTGTCAATCCACCTCGTGGAGGGTATTCCTCTGTCTGATCCTCTATTTCTCCCAGCATGATGTCCCTCTCCAAGGACTGGTTCCTTCCCCCCCAAAAATATAAAGAGGGACAAAGTTTCACTATCTATGCCTCTAAAGAGTATTCTATTTTACTTCCCTCAAGACAAATCTGTTTTTTGGCAGCCCATGTTATAGTCAAAACTCATCAGCACCACAATTCAAGACATCAATTAATTGTTCAATCTTCCTTATTCATTGATCAATTGATCAATTTTCAAATGTATAGAATGCAACTGAAAATACTAAAGCTTGGATCAGGTGCACCTTAGTCTTTAAACTAACATCCTTACTGGTTAGAACCTTGGATAAGTCTTTGACAGCAGAATTCCCTAAGGTACTGTATCTTTTTACTTTTTGACTTTTACTAACCTGTGTGTATAATCTTTTATTCCGATTGAAATATTTTAAATGTATAGAATAAGAAGTATTGTCTAAAAGCATTTTATTAAGAGTAATTGACATGGACTATGACATATAGATGCAGTTAGACAAGTCTTAACTTTTCTGTACAGAGCATTGCTTAAACCAAAAAGGCAACCAGCAGACACATGGCAATACCACATGCTGCTGTTAGGTGCTGTCGAGTCAAGTATGACAACCCCATGAGCAACAAATCTGACCTTTGTCCTGTCCAGTGCTACCTTCACCATTTCTGACACATGAGAGCCCACTGCAGCAATCACTGTGTCAATCCATCTCACTGAGGGTCTTCTCTTTCACCCACCCTCCACCTTCCTAAGCATGATGTCCCTTTCCAAGGAATGGCCTCTATTAGTAGCAGGTCTGAAGTATATAAGATGAAGCTTTATAATCTTTGCCTCCAAGGAGTATCCCGGCTGCTTTTTTTCTATGACATATTTGTTCTTTTGGCAGTGCACGGGATATTCAACTCTTCAACACCACAGCTCAAAGGCATCAATTCTTGTCTATCATCTTTATTCACTATCCAGCTCTCAGAAGCAACTAAAAAGGCCATGGCCTGCTTCCACTGCAGTAGCCACACAAGTACAGCAGCCAAAGCGGTACACTACCCCAAGGCCGTGGGCCTCAACAAGGACCACTAAGTAACCAAGAATGTGAGTAAGCTGAGGCACGGCCAGCGGGCACCTCACCACGCACTCCAAGTGCATGCAGGACATAGTCCAGGAGGTGTGTGGGAGCCTCCCACCACGGAGCTGCTAAAGGTCTCCAAGGGCAAGTGGGCCTTCAAGTTCATCAAGGAAAGGGTGGGGACACACATCTGTGCCAAGAGGAAGCGATAAGGACTCAGGAATGTCCTGGCCTCCATAAGGCAGGCAGCTGCCAGAAAGGACTGTGTGTGCGCCACTGTCCCTCAAAGCCCTCGCCCATCTGATGTATATAAATAAAATATAAATGTAATAAATAATTTTTTTTTAAAAAAAGACCGTGGCCCGAGTCCGGCACACCTTAGTCTTCGAGCTGTTCCTTATAACATGGAGAGGCCCCCAACTACAGCTTTTCACAGTGCAATATATCTCCTGATCTCCTGACTGCTGGTAGCAAGGGTGCTGACTGTGGATCTAAGCAAGATGAAATTGTTGACAGTTTAATCTTTTCTCCATCTATCATGATGTTGCCGATTGGTCCAGTGGTAAGGATTTTTGTTTTCTTGACATTGAGACGCAATCCATATTGAAGGCTGTATTCTCTGATAATCTGCAACAAGTGCTTCAAGTTCTCTTCACTTTCAGCAAGCAAGGCTGTGTCATCTGCACCATGGTTACTGATGAGTCCTCCTCCGATCCTGATGCCACATTCCTCATCATAAGGTCCAGCTTCTCAAATAATTTGCTCAGCATACAGACTGAATATATATGGAGAGAAGATACAAGAATGACATATTCCTTTCTTAATTTAAAGCCATGTAGTGTTCCCTTGCTCTGTTCACCCAACAGCCTCCTCACATAGGTATAGGTTTCCAATGAACACAAATAAGTGTTCTGGGATTCCCATTCTTGTCGGTATTACCCATGTGTTGCAACCCACACAATCAAATGCTTTTGCATAGTTAAAAAAGCACAAATAGACATTCTTCTGGTATTTTTCACTGGAAGTGGAACATAGAACACCATGTACTTACAATAATAGCGTTATGTGGAGACTATCATCTCTACACAGTAACTAGAGTATGTATTCAGAGGCATTTTTGGTACTTGTAGAGTCTTAAGCCTGAATTTGTAAGATTATTGGAGCTTCCGGGAAAAACAATCACCTATAAATAGGTTCTGTTAATTCTGTTGAGGACAAACAGTAACTGAAAGAGGATTATGCAGATATCTTGTGAGAATGTTCATTCTAAAATGTCTGTACAGTGATCAGTACACCGTAGTCAATATGAGTCATTTGAATAAAATATCAAACCTGTCTTTCATCTGTAACACATGTATGTAAAGGATGCTCTTGTAGTTGTTGGGTGCCGCTGAGCCCACGTCAATTCCCAGAGCCCTGATGAATACAGATTCTTACCACTAGGCCACCAGAGCAGCGTAGGTACAACAAATCCCAACTCAGTCCAACCCTGTTCTACCCTCAGAGTCTCTGCAGTGCTCAAGCCCACTGTCAGACTCGCTGTGTCACTGTGTCAGTCCATCTCTCTGACGGTTCTTCCTCTCTTTCTCTGACCCTCCACCCTTCTGGGCATCATGTCTTTTTCCACAGTCTGGCCCCTTCTGACAACATGCACAAAGTATACGGGACAAAGTTTCACCATCCTTGCCTCTAAGGAGAGAGCCCTGGTTGTCCTTCCTCCAAATCAAATTTGTTTGCTCTTCTAACAGTCCATGGGAATTCAGTACTCTTTCTCAACACAATTTAAAGCAAGTTTTTCTTGTTCACTATCCAACTTTCAGATCCATACAAAGCAACTAGAAATATGGTTTAAATTAACATCCTTGATCTTTAGCATTTTAGAGGCCCTTTTCACAATGCAACACATCTTTCGATTTGACTGCTGGTCCCATGGTTGCTGACTGTTGATGTAAGTAAAATGAAATTGTTGAAAATTTCAAACCTTTGTCCATATATCACAACGGTGCCTATTGGCCCAGGGGTAAGAAGTTTTTCCTTCTTTTTGTGTTGAAATGTAATCCATATCGAAAGCTATATAGTCTTTGATCTTCTGCAACAATTGTTTCAAGTCTTCTTCACTTTGTGCAAAGTTGTGTCATCTGTATAACACACGTTGTTTATGAATCTTCCTCCAACCGGGAGGAAATATTCTACTTCATAAAGTCCAGCTTTATAAATTACTTGCTCAGCATACAGATTAAGTAAGTATGAAGAAGGAATATGACCCTGAGTTAAATATTTATTGATTTTAAACCATGCCATTTTCCTTTGTTCTATTTGGACAAAACTAATTTTTCTGGGATTAGTATTCTTCTTTATGTTACCCATAATTTATTATGAACGACAGAGTTAAATACTTTTGCATAGTCAATAAAACACAAGAAAACATTTTTCTGGTAAAGATTAAGTGCTCTGGGACTCCTGTTCTTCTTAAACTTATTTTTAATATATTATGATCAACACAATCAAATGATTTTTTGCATAGTTGAAAAAATACAAGCAATATCTTTACCAGGAAAGAGGACATTATGCTAAACATAGTCAAGAATGAAAGATATTGTATTATCTCATTTTAAACTATAAGAACCATAACATATAAAGAGATGATTACTGGTTAACAGAGATAGGCCTGGAAGATTCATCCTCTGTTGTTGTTAAGTCAAGCACAACTCATAGTGATCCTATGAACAAAAGATCTGAACGCTGTTCTATCCTACGCCATCCTCACTTCCTGACACACAAGAGTCCCTTGCAGCATGTCACCATGTCAATTCACCTGGTTGAGGGTCTTCCTGTACTTTGCTGACCCTCCACCATTCCCAACATCATGTCCCTCTCCAAGGAATAGTACCCCCTAGTAACACATCTAAAGTATGTGAGGCAAAGCCTCATCATTCTTGCCTCCAAAGAGCACTCTGGCTGCACCATCTCCAAGGCACAACTGTTCCTTCTCTTGGCCATCCATTGGATGTTAAGTACTCTTCTCCAACACCACAGCTCAAAGGTGTCATTCTTTTTCTGTCATCCTATTGTCCAGGTCTCGGATGCATAGCTAGTAATCGGAAAGATTGTGGCCTGAATTAGATGCAGCTTAGTCCTCAAAATGACATCACTATTCCTCAATAATCTGGAGAGATCCCTAACTGCAGATTTTCCCAGTGCAAGGCGTCTCCTTATTTCCTGACAGCTCATACCAAGGGTGTTAATTGTGGACTCTAACAAGATGAAGCTGTTTTCAATTTTCTCTTCAGCCATCATGACACTGCCTAGTGGTAAGAATGTTTTCTTGATATTGAGACAGAATCCATAATGAAGGCTGCATTCCTTGACCTTCTCCAACAAGTGCTTCAAGTGCTCCTCACTTTCAGCAAGTAAGGTTGTGTCATCTGCATAACACAGGTTATTAATGAGCCTTTAAAAAAAAGACACAAAAGACGGCTTTACACGTGAATTTCACCTAATGGGCTACTGCATAGGAATCAGATTGACTATATTTGTGGAAGAAATTGTTGGAGAAGCTCAATATCAGCAGTCAAAACTAGGCCATGCAGACAAGAGTCCTGTTAGAAAAAAAAAAAAAGAGTTGAGGGTGAGAGAAAGAAAGAAAAAAGCATTCTGGGAGGCTGTAAGTTACCTGGGAAGAGATTGACCATCTTTCTTCTTCAATTGGAGCTGCTAGTGGATTTAGTCTACCAGAAAAGTACCACCTTTGCATTAGTAACAAAATCCTATCAACTATGTTACCACAGCTCACTACTCTAGTCAGTATTCACTTTTTATTTATGATAGGAAAAGTAACTACAAATACAGAAGTATGCACAGCTTAACCAAGGTAATAAATGCCACCAGGCTAAACACAAACTACTGTTGTGCTCTGGTAAATGCTGTGTTACATATAGTTTTACAACAATAATCACCAAAATATGTATGACTGTATACGTATGCAAATAAATGTACACATGTATGTGAACATACGTGTTGCTACTTTGTTTGTGGTTAGGTGCCATCAAGTCTACTATAACAGCAGAACTAACCATCTCATGGAGGGTCTTCCTTGCTTTCTCTCATCCTCAATATTTCCCACAACAATCTCTCTCTCCAAGGACTGGATCCCCCTGATAATATGCCCAAAGTGAGTGAGATGAAATTACATCATCTTTGCCTCTAATGAGCACTCTAATTGTACTTCCTTCACAACAGATTCCTTTGTTCTTTTGGCAGTTCATTGTGATATTCAATACTTCTACCCAATAACACAATTCAAAGGTATCAACTCTTCTGTCATCTGCATTCATTGTTCAACTTTCAGGTACATAGGAAGCAACTGAAAACACTAAGGCCTAGATCAGGCACACTGTAGTCTTTAAATAGATATCCATCGCGTTTAGAACTTTGCTGCTCCTCAGTACCTTGGAGAGGTACTGACAGCTCACTTTGTTAAAGCAACAAGTTTTCTGATTTCTTGACTGCTGTTGCCATGAGTGTTGACTGAATTAAAGTAAGAAGAAATCATTAATCATTTCACTCTTCTCTCCACATACCATATGCTGCCTATTGTCCCAGTGGGGAGGATTCTTGTTTTCTTGATGTTGAGATGTGTGGATCACACCAAATTATGGTTACTATTGAGAACAGGTCTCTCAGAACACATAATCGGGCTCAAGTGAAGCCAAGAACAGGAGGCTATTGTCCAAAAAGAGCAGGGGAAAACAGCATGGTTTTAAGTCAAGAATTGTGTACTTCAGAGTTGTATCCTTTCTCAATACCTATTCAATTGGTAGCACAAATCAATCAGGAAGATGGACTTTATGAAGAAGAAAGTGGTATTAGAATCAGAGGAAGACTCATCTCCAAAATGCATTATGCAGATGATACAATCTTGCTTGCTGTAAGTGAAGAGGACCTGAGAGGCTTATTACAGAGAACCAAAGACTACTCTACTACATACTGAAGGTTCAACATGGATTGTATCTCAACATCAAGAAAATAAAATCCTCACCACTGAACCAACAGGCAACATGAGCATATATGCAGAGAAGACTGAAGTGGTTAATGGTTTCATCTGACAGTTGGATAATGAATAAAGAAATGAGGCCTGTGAACATGGTGTTACAGAAGAGGATTGAATATCCCACAAATTGTTAAAAGAAAAAAACAAATCTGTCTTAGAGGAAGTGCAACTAGGATGCTTATTAGAAGCAATGAGGGTGAAATGCATCTCACATACACTGGTTATGTTGTCACGAGGGCCCAGTCCCTGGATAAAGACATCATGCTGGAAAGGTGAAGTGTCAGAGAGAAACTCTCAAAAAGATGGATTGACATAGTGATTGCAACAGCAGGTCTGAGGACAGTGGAGACTGTGAGAATGACTCAGGACAGAGCAAGACTTCAAACTGCTTATGGGCTTACTATGGATCATGGTCGATTCAATGGCACCTAAGAACAAGAAACCTTTGTGCAGTCTTCTGGCAAAACCTTGATACAGTTAATGTTCTTGACCAATACTACAATTTAAATGAATCCATTTTTTTGGTTTTTTTGTTTGTTTGTTTTGCATTACCCAGCTTCTGCTTGACTATGAGGTCATTTAAAAAAACTTTGGATTTGATCAGGCAGACTTTAATCATCAATGAGCAGAAATCTATCCTCAAATAAAAGAAGAACGTCTTGGAACCCAGATGGAGGTTCAAAACCCTTGCCTCACAGAGCTCTGGTGACCTAGTGGAAAGAAGCTGCCCTGCAATCCCAGAGGTATGTGGTTTGCATCCACCAAATGCTCTTCTGGAGAAGGAGGGGCAATCCTCTCCTGTACCAGTCAGATCTGATTTGATGGTACACACACACAAAAAAACATTTTAAAAAAATAAATAAAAAACAAAAAAAACCTTGTCTCCAAGAAGCAGCATGGTTTCACTCTCTCCAGGACAGATCTGTTTGTTCTGGAAGTCCATGGTATGATAAACACTTCTTCTAGCATGACAACTCAAAGGCACTGATCTTCCTTCTGTCATCCTTATTGTCCAATCCACAGCCATACCACCCTGATCTCATCTTAGTTCTTGTACAGCTCTCAGATACATAGCAAGTAATTACAAAGGCCATGACCTATACTAAACGCATCTTAGTCTCCACACTGACATCACTGCTCTTCAGTATTCTAAACAGGGCTCTAGCAGCAGACTTCCTCTTCCTGACTTACAAAATTGTTGACTGTGAAACCAAGCAAGCTGAAATTGTTAATCTCAATCTCTTCTCCATCTCTTATGATACTGCCAATTGGCCCAGTATTGCGAATTTCCATTTTCTTGATGTTGAGCTATAATCGAGATTGAAGACTACAGTTGTTGACCTTCTGCAGCAAACATCTCATATCCTTCTCAGTTTCAGCAAGCAAGGCTGTGTCATCAGCATAACACAGATTGTTCATGAGTCTTCCTCCAATCTTGATGCCACATTCCTCCTCATAAAGTCCAGCCTTCTGAATGATCTGTTCCACATATAGATTGTAAAGGTATGGAGACAAGATACATCGCTGATGCACACCTTTTCTGATATATACATGTATAGTTATTGGTGTATGCCATCAAGTTGGAATTGACTCACAGCTGACTCTCCAGAGGGTTTTCAAAGGCAGTAATCACACAGGTCCTGACTGATTTAAACAAGAAGCTTCCAGCTCACAGCTGATTGTTAACTAAATCCAGATGACCAATACGCTGATACTTGATTGTTAATGAAATTTAAAAAACGCAAACAGTTTACACCGGAATTTCAATTAAAACAAAATAATCTATCCTCCGGAATCCAATCGCTTCACACAGCAGCCCTGACTGTCTCCAGTGTGTTTGTGTATATCTACGTGTGAAGACTTCTCATTGCTATGAGAGAATGTTAGACTGCCTCAAGGGAATCATACCCACAAAATGGAGAAAGCAGATGTCATAGACTGAATTGTGCCCTCTAAATAGTACATGTATGCAATGATATAATATAGAAGCTTTGTCATGATTCCCTATAAACCAATAAACCAAATCATTATAACAAAGATTAAGGGTAGAATATAACATCCCTTGATCCCATCACAATCTTGATGTGCTGTGAGGGGAATTCTTCTGGGCTGTAGCCTAGAATGCCTTTTAACCCACCGCAGATACAGAGAAAAGAGCGCTCAAAGGAGGGACCACAGTCCACAACAGAATAATGCCCAGCAGCGGAGGGTGTGTTTTCGAACCTGGGTCCCCGCTCAAGGCTGCACCATGACACTAGGGAAGGTCTCCAGGGAATAGCTGGGTCTCCAGACGCTGAAGGCAAGAAAGCCTTCCCCCAGACATGCCACTCTGAGTTTAATCTCCTAAACTGTAAAAGAAACTTTTATTTGTTTAAAAGATATCCACTAGTGGGAAGGCATAGGAGAAGACTCTGAACCAGGTCGATTGACACAATGATTGAGGCACTGGGCTTGAACATGTCTGAGATTGTGAGGGTGGCATGGGATAGGACAGTGTTCAGATCAGTTCACAGGGTCACTATGAGTCATGCTTGACTTTATGGCACCTAACAACATTACATAACAGTTACAGTAGCATACCTAACAGATGTAATAGCACTCGGTAACAGTTATAAGCAGCACTAGATAAGGTACAGAGATACCAAATGACAGTGCTACATCAGGGAATAGCAACATCTGGTTCAGTAAGCCAAACCAACACATAAAATTCGTCATTTTCCTGACTCATTCCTTTTTACTAAAAATCTAAGCCATAGGAAATAACATTTCACTTTAACTTTAGAACTTCCTCTTTCCCCTTATTGACTCATGGAACCCACTGGTAATACTGTAAAAGCAGAAAAACTACTTCAATCTCAGCTTCCCTAAAGAGTTTATATTTGGCATACTAGAGATATTTCCAACATCATTCCTTAAATTCCTCCGAAGACCTCTCCCACTTACAGCAATGCTTGCCCAAGACGTCAATAGACTTCTTCACAAGCCTCAATATTTTAAGTTAGTTGGAAATTACGGTGCTTTTTTAAAAATTCTTTTTTAAATCCCCATATTTTTTTACTTCATCTCTAAGAAACATAAGGTATAGAGTATCACTGAAATTCACCTTTAACCATAAAGACACTGAGACCATGTCATACATTTTCCTGAAGAATTAAGATGCCTCCTATCAATCTGTGATT
>NW_006399769.1:7682393-7714756 GCF_000299155.1 Elephantulus edwardii
TGTGTGTGTGTGTTTGGAAGCAGGAGTGGCATCCACTTCCTAAATAACATGCCTCCAGAAACTATGAACTTTGATAAATGTCAATGGTTCTAGAGGGGCTTCAGGCCTTTTGTTCATGTGGTCACTATGAGTTGTGCTTGACTCAAAGACAACAACAACGTGTGTGTGTGTGTTGTGTGTGTGTGTATAATGTTCTTGCATACACATATACACACATGTATGTGTTTGTGTGTTTATCTAGTATGCTCATTCAGAAAGACACAAGAAAACAATTAATAGTTACTTCTGTGTGTCAAGCAACCTATTACCTCGCTCACCGCACCCCCTTTCCCTCTCTCTCCCACACACACAGAATCTGCAAGATTTAAAGTTTAATACACTAGATCTGCAATTTTTTTTCCTTGATACCGGACACAGTACTCAAATGTTCTCAGCTTCACTGTCAGGTTTTCTAAATTGGTGAGAATAATCCTTATTCACAGGAATGCTGTGAGGTTTAAACAAGCTAATGGTTGCCGTAGAGGCTCAGGAATCACAGTTGGCCCAAGAATTAACAGCTGGTGCCAACAGATCTAAGGGCCAGAGCTACCGTAGGAAAGACAAATTGGCCAGAACTCCTGGCAAAGTGGTGGAGAGTCAAATTCTTATTATCTCAAGAATCTACAGGCTTTGGGCCTATAGCCATTTGAGGAGAAAGTATGGACAACTCTCAGGGAGAACCCTGGGTGCAGACTGGTTCTCAGACAAAACCACGGTTGTAGATGAGATCAGACTAGCCTTGGAACGCAGCATTTGGCTCGGGCTGGCACTGAGAAGCAACACACCAGGGTTTGAAACCTATTTCAAAATACGTAATGTTCTATAAATTGTTATCAGTACATCCATACAAAGATCTGAACACATGCAAATACTTGCCCTCAAGCAGAGACAGATTTAAAGGCTGCATGCTGAATGCCTTGGCGGTCAGGTACTCCTGAGTCACCCCCGGCTCACTGCCCAATACTGTGCCATCCGCAAAATCTTTCTTGTGCTAAATCCAATTGTCATAGTCATTGTGTACATCCATCCTCCTGCAGGTCTTTTTTACTGATTCTTCACTCTTCCAAGTATGATGCCCTCCTTCAAGGGGCTGGACCCTCCTGACGGTATGTCCAAAGTATATGAATGAGATGAACCCTTGCCTATCTCTCTGCTAAGAAATGTTCTGCTGTACTTTTTCCAAGGCAGATTTATTTGTTCTTTTGGTAGTCCATGCTACGTTCAATATTCTTCACAAACGCCAAAATTCAAAGCCACTAATTCTTCTTTGGTCTCTCTCATTCACTATTTAACTTCCACCTGTATATGAAGCAACTAAAAATATTAACGCTTCTGTCCTGGGCATCTTAATTTTTAAAGCGACATCTTTGCAGAGAGGTCCATAGCAGCAGACTTGACCAATGCAATACATACTTTGATTTACTGACTGTTGCTTCCATGAACGTTGACTGTGAATCCACATAAAATTAAATACGTGACAACAATTTTTTTCTCTATCACGTTGCTTATTGGTCCAGCTGTGAGGAATTTTGTTCTCTTTATATTGAATCCATATGTAAGACCACAGTCTTCGAACTTTATTAGTAAATGCCTCAAATAGTTTTCTGCAAGCAAGGCTGTATCATTCACATACTGAAGGTTATTATGAATAACCTGCTACATTTCTCCTCATACACTCCAATTTCTCATATTATTTGCTCAGTATACATGTTTAACAGGCTTGGTGAAAGACTACACCACTGATGCACGCCTGCGCATTTTCAGGATTTTTAACCATGTATTCCCTCATTCTGTTCAAACTACTACTTCTCGTTCTATTTACAGGTTCTACATGAGCACAATTAAGTATTCAGAAATTCTCATTCCTCTCACGATTATATATTATGCTCATTAGATATTATAATCCATTGTTATATATTATGTATATATAATTATGTATATATAAATGTCTCTGAATAGCCAATAAAATACAAGCAACCCCTTCTTGTATTCTCTGCTTTCAGCCAAGATCCAGCTGCCATCAGCAATGATATTCTTCATTTCACGGCCTCTTCTGAACCTAGTGTGGATTTCCAGCAGTTTCCTACCAAGGTACTGCTTCCAGTCATTTCTTCATTTTCTTCAGCATGTTAACTTTCTTATTTGTGATACTGAAGAAAGAATATGTATATAGAGAAAGCAAGAAATAAAGTTATAAAACAAGATTGTTGTTTTGTACTGTTAAATTGGAACCAAGTCATCACTGACTCTCCAGCTTTTTTAGACACAGTTAATCACATGGGAGGAGACTGCCCATCTTTCTTCCATGGAGCAGCTGGTGGACTCGAACTGTACACCTCTGTGGTTATAGCACAGTCTCTTACCACTAGGTCACCAAAGCTTCTTTTTAAAAAAACTGGTTATAGAAGCCTTTTCATTTGGCAGGTAAGCAATCCAGCCATAATAGCAGAATGCCTGAGAAAACGTATTGCCTCTACCACTTTCTAGTGAGAAGTCGGTCAAGTTGAATAACTTGTTTGTGTATAAGGTTCTTCCAGGAACTTTGGTAGCAAGCAACTAAAGCACTTAGCTGTTAACCAAAGGTTGGTGGTTCAAACTCACCAGGCTCTTCCTAGTAGAAGCATAAGGTAATCTTGTTTCCATAAAGATTTGGGACACTTCTACTCTGCCCTTTAAAGTCACTATTAGTTGGAATCAACACAATGGCACTGATGGTGATGGAAATGTCCCCCACTGTTCCTCCTTGTTTTACACAAGTAAAATTATTCTCTCCCTCACACAGCTGTTAGGATTTAAAAAGTTTAGACTTATAAAGTTCTAATCCAGGAGCTGCTCCATGGGAGAAGGATGGGCAGTATCCTCTCATGCAATTAACTGCCTCCAGAAACCCACTGAAGGGTCAGCTATGGGTCAGTTCTGACTTGATGGTAAACAACAGAGGGATGACTAGAACACAGTTAAGCATTGTGTTGTTACGTGCTATTGAATCGCCTGCAACTCATAGTGACCCTTTGTACAACAGCTCTGAACCCTGCTCTATCTTATGCCAACCTTATTGTCTCTAACACACCTTTTCACATTACCCCAGTCACTGAGTCAATCCATCTCATTGAGGGTCTTCCTTTCTTGGGCTGTCCCTCCACCCTACCAAGCATGATGTCCCTCTCCAAGGATCGGTCCCTCCTTGCAACATGCCCAAAGTATGTCAGACAAAACTACAGAATCCTTGCCTCTAAGGAGCAGCCTGGTTTCACCCTCTCTAGGACGAACCTGTTTGTTCTCCTGGCAGTCCATGGTATATTCAATACTCTTCTCCAGCACCAACGCTCAAAAGCATCAATTCTCTTTTATCACCCTTAGTCATTGTCCAGTTTTCTGACAAACAGCGAATAATTGCAAAGACTATGGCACAGATCAAGCACACCGTAGTCTCCAGACTGACACTGTTGCTCTTCAATACTCTGGAGAGGTCCCTAACACTAGAGTTTTCCAGTGCAATTAGTCTTTCAATTTCCTGACTGCTGGTACCAAGAGTGTTGATTGTGGAGCCAAGCAATTAAGCATTATCCTCCCCCCCAAAAAATAAAATGTACAGGGTAGTTGAGGCTGTGGAAAATACCAGACACATCATATTACATACAAGCTAGAAAATAGTATTTGTAGAAAGAGGAGCAAAATAAAAAAGCAGGAATTACTAATTGTGAAATAAGATCCTTGTCTTGTAATTGGAGAAATATAAACAGATTTTTCTAAAGGTTTTATCTGTAGTCTAATAGTAAAATATAAAATAAACTGATAGTGGATATTTAACAAAGCTTATTAGTGAGCTCTGGTGGCCTAGTGGCAAGAAGCTGCGCTGCAATCCCGAAGGCATGCAATTTGAGGCCACCAGCTACTCTGAGGGAGAAAGACTGACAATCTCTTTCCTTGCAACTAACTGCCTCTGAAAACCCACTGGAGTGTCAGCTATGGGTTGGTTCAGACTCAATGGTACACAACAATAACAACATTATTGAGTTACCTTCTGATTCAAAGTAAGAAGGATAATTTTAATCTCTCTACCTAAAAATGTTAAAGTACAAATATTTAAGGAAATATATGTATTGTTAGGTGCTGTTCCGTCAACCTCAATTCATTGCGACCCTATGCACAAAAGCTCTGAACCCAGCTCTATCCTGAGCCAATTTCACTGTCTCAGACACACCTATCCCATTATCCCAGTTAGAGTATCAATTCATCTCATCTGGGATCTTCCTATCTTGTGCTGTCCCACCATCCTCCTGAGTGATGTTCTTCTCCATGGACCGGTCCCTCCTGGCAACATACACAAAGTATGTGAGATGGAGCTTCAAAATCCTTGCCTTTAAGATGGTGGGAGTACACAGAGTCACTGCAGCAAAAAAAAAATGGGCTGACACAGAAGAATTTCCTCAATCTATGCACAAGGGATAGGGGTAATGAAGGAGGAAGTTTAAACTGTTCTGAAGGAATTAGCAAAAAACATGCCCCAGGAATTGATGGAATACCAACTGACATATTTCAACAAACAGATGCAGCCCTAGATGTGCCAAGAAATCTGGAGAACAACTACTTGGAAACTGACTGGAAATCTGGAGAACAACTACTTGGAAACTGACTGGAAGAGATCCATATTTATTCCCATTCCCATAAAACAGGAGATAAAGAGAAAGGACTAAATGGAATGATATTTTACTGGATTTTGTTAGAGTATTTTTGGTTAACAAGATGCTTACTGACTAGGGTCTTAGTTATCTAGTGCTGCTATCACAAAAATACCACAAAATATCACAAGAGTGATTTCAACAAAGAGAACTTCTTTTCTCACTGTTAATTCCTTAGTGTTGAAGAGTTCTTAGTGAGATGCTAGAAGCTCTTACTCAGAATGCGGGCTGTACAGCAGGCTGGCTCCCAGCTCGGGGGGAAGGCCCGTGGCCCTTTCCAGTCTTCTCCTGGGCAATCACCTGACCTGGCACCCACCTTCCCGGGACCCTGCTTGCTTCATCCACTCTTTCATACAGTGAGAGGTGTGAGAGCCAGAACTCAGATGGACTGCTTTGTTTCTCTAGGTTTTCTGCCTTTGACAGGGTGCAGTCTTACTAGGTTCCTATTGCTTATTTTAGTGGGAAACATAAGGATTTCTGACAGATTTCTTTCTTAAATAGCTTTTATTGCTTTTTTTTAAGATATCAAAAGAGACTGACATGAAACACATCCTAGACTAATTCAGCCACATTAACATAAGGGTGAAAAGCCATTTCCAAATGGGATTATAACCACAGATAGAGGGTTTACAGCATATATTTTGGGGACCCAGTTCAATCAACAGCAGCTAACAACAGCAGGAAGATTTAAGATCTTTTTAGGCAATATGATACAGGTAGTCCCCAACCTATAATGAAGTTGTTCCAATGATCTCACTCAAAGTCAATTCTGAGGTAAATTCTTGGGGTACTGTAGGTTTTTTGTTGTTTTAGTTTTCATTATTATAGCCACTTAGCAATATCCTTATAAATATGATCTTTGAAAATCTGCAAGTGAACATCTGGAAATTATAACATCAACCAGCATGTTACTGCAACAATGTTCTGTGGTCATTTCTTATTGTGGTTTTTTTTTTCTTTCTCCCTTTTCTTGTTGTGTACCATCAAATCGGATCTGACTGGCACAGGAGATTACTTTTCCTTCTCCAGCAAAGCATCTAGTGGATTTGAACTCTGTGCCTTCAAGATTGCAGTGCAGCTTCTTTGCCACTAGGCCACCAGCGCTCCTGTTGTCGTTGTTCTGTGTCATCACATCTATGAACACTGAATCTGAGCCCTGCCCTATCATTGCCATCCTCATCAGCTCTGCCACAGCCCAGGCACTGCTAAAATCCCTGTATCAATCCATGTTGTTGAGGGTGTTTCCCTCCTCTGCTGACTAGTAACATGCACTGGATATATCATTGCATTCTTTTACTTGCTATGCAACAATGTATCTACTACATATTACTAGTGAATAACTATGCAGAAAAAATTAGATGGTTCTAAATGCCTTTCAATAGTGCTTTAATAGGTTGTAATTTAGAGACAACCTCTACTTTTACCAATCTCCATCCTGATAGGAGTACAGAAACTAAAGTTTAAGAAGTCACTTGTCAATTAGTCTTATTATTTCTCAATGAACATTAAATATCATTCATCTATGCACTTAGAACAGTGCTATTCAACAGAACTATAATGTGAATCACATGTGTAATTTGATACTGAATAATTAAACGCTAGGGTCCTAACTTAAAGGTCAGTGGTTTGGACCCACCAGTTCGATCAGGAAAATGTGGCACTCTGTTTCTATAAAAATGAGCAGCCTTGGAAATGTTATAGGACAGTTCTACTCTGTTCTAGATGGTTGATAGGAGTCAGAATTAGATTCAGCAGTAATGGGTTTGGTTTTGTCTTGGTTGGTAACCAAATTTTAAAAGGGAAAGAAATAAATTAATTTTCTTAAATTTTCTATTAACTATATCAACAACAAAAAAGCAAACACAATTCCATGGCGTCAGGTCTCTAAGATGGTAAGTCTCTACGGGAGGAGACTGTCCATCTTTCCCTGTTGGAATAACTGGTGGATTTGAACTGCCAACCTTTCAATTAACAGCCTGACAGG
The DNA here is from genome assembly GCF_000299155.1 of Elephantulus edwardii. NCBI lineage: Eukaryota > Metazoa > Chordata > Mammalia > Macroscelidea > Macroscelididae > Elephantulus > Elephantulus edwardii. Next base: position 7,689,099 of record NW_006399769.1, read on the forward strand.
TTACATACTACACTTATGCAGCTAACCCAAAAGCTGGCAGTTTGAGCCCACCAGCTGCTCTCAGGAAGAAAGATGGACAACCAGCTCCCATGTCATTTACAGACTTCAGAAATCCTGGAGAGGGTCAGCTACTACTCCCACTGCCCAAGAGTCCTTTCCAACTCACAGCCGCCTCCTGCCTTGCAAGGCTGCACGTCTTTACAGGGGGAGACTGCCGATTTTCCTTCCCATTAGTGACTGGGAATTCATTGACCTTTCATTTATCAAGCTGCCAGATTATACACTAACGCCACCAGTGCTTTTAAATAAAATGCCCACAAATTATCATTTCAACATCTAGGTGGTAGTTATTACTGTGGTATTTTAAAGTGATTTAATATAAAATCAGTATTATTTACAGATTGCATATGAACTAGCGCTTGGCAGTCCAATAGCAAGGAGTCAAGTTGCCAACCCAAAGGCACACAGTTCAAATTCACCATCTGACTTGTGGGAGAAAGCTGGGTGCTCTTCTATGTGATTTGTTGTTAGTGTTGTTGTTATGGTTGTTGTGTGCTTTCGAGTTGGAAGTGACCCACAATCTACCCTCCAGCAGGTTTTCAGAGGCAGTAAGTCACACGCGAGGACCCTGTCCATCCTTCTGCCACCCCATCCTTCTCCTGCAGACCAGCTGGTGGATCTGAACCACAAGCCTTTGGGAGAGCAGTGCAGCTTCTTACCACTAGGTCACCAGAATGCCTGTGTGAATTACTGCCTTTAAAAACTGATGGAGGACCGGCTGTAGATTGGTTTAGGTCACCAGGGCTCCTGTTAAACTGTGGCTCTTGTTGTTAAGTGCCGTCAAGTCAAGACGACTCCTAGAGACCCTATGAAGGAAAGTCCTCAACACTTGTGTGACTTTCATCCTCTCTCCAGGTTCATAGGGTTTCAAGAGGCAAGCTGTTACAGAAGTGGATGCCACTCCTGCTTCCAAGCTTGTTTTAACTGGGGAGCTCCACCAAATACTGTCCGCCATGGGTAACCATTAACACATTTGACACATCAGTGTCACAGTGTTCAGCCTCACAGCAACCACAAGTTACCGCTGTATGGCAAGTGGACTAACTATGGTTAGTCAATACAAATTCCTAACTAGGTGTTTACATTCAAGCATATTCACATACACTTCACCTGTGATGTTAAGGGTTTATGGTTCAAAAGGCTTTCCTAAGTCATTGATTTTCATTTTAACCACTTAAAGTGGGAGGGAATAGGGTGTATATAAAGTAATTATCATAGGATATGCCCGTTGTTCCCATTCCACCAAGTTAAACTGAGTAACTTTAGCAATAAAATGGGAATTGCACACCATCAAGGAAGTGGAAGCAAGGAGAGCAGCCCACATCCTTCAGGACCTGAGATTCCTGCACCCGTCAGACCAAGACATACACAAGAGCAGCAGCAGCCTCGGCAGAGAACCAGAGACCAGCAGGATTGGGGCTGCTGCCCTACAGAGCCCAGAGCAGGGCCCTTTGTCCAAGCTTGCTAGAGGACTTAGGGAAGATGCCGCAGGAGGGAATTCTGGTGGCCTGGTGGGAATGGACTATGATGCCGAAGGTTCAAATCTACCAGCTGCTCAGCAGAAGACAGACTGCTCCTCCCGTGCCATTCACTGCTTCAGTAAAACCCTCTGGTGCTTCAGCTGTGAGTCGGTTCTGACACAGCAGCCAAACAATAACTAAGGAACTCTGTAATAATACAGACCAAAGCTGTGAAGCTGAAGGTCAAAAGGCCTGCGAGCACACTTAAGATGCTATCTGGCCTGAGGAGCCGTATCCTGCTGCCAACCTAAACTGTAACCTGTTAACTTCCCTAATAAACCCCGTCACCATCCGTATGACTCTGAAATCTGTGTGGTCATTGCGTTGGATTCTGAACCCAGTAGAGTAGTATGACAGGTGTGGAATTAAGAGGAGAAGGAGGTGCAGGAGTGTAGGAGACCACGTCTGACCTTATAGGAATTGGTTCGTACTGTGGGTGTTGTCAAGGACAGCCCCTTTGTGGAGTCAGGAGAGTCAGACTTGGCCATCCACATGCTGCATATACTCTCTTTACACTCTCAATAAGGAAAACTGTTATCACTTTCCCTAAGTGATTATTTTCCTAAACATTTAGTAGATCAAAATGCTGTCACATTCATCTAATTAAATAAAGTTTTCTCTCTGGGATGAATGAATTTCAATTCAACTGATCAAATACATACAAGTCTCATATATTCTCCTAGCATTCCTAAAGAAATGTTTTTGTCTTGGGCCGAATTGTATACTGCTGAAAGAATATACCAAACATGGACTCAAATACCTGACCAAAAGTTGTTATATTTAATATTTTAATAGTGTTTAATTCCAAAAGTGCTGAGATTATTTAACATAAATGAAACAGGAAGCAAAGAGCTGAGATTTAACAGCAAGGATCCGGAATACAGCTTACCTTCTCCGCTAAGAGCTCTCTGATCTTGCTGGCTTGCTCTCTAAATTTCATGAGCTGGGACTCGAGAGCTACACATCGTTCTTTCCAATCTACGGGTCCTTCTGGCTCAGAAAGCTCGGCCATCTTCTAGAAAAGAAAGCATTCAAATGACACATCAGTTAGCAAGCAGGATAACTTCTTAAATCACCCAATAGCCCACGTTTCTGCTGTTAGCTGATTTATGGAAATTTCATGAGTAACAGATGAAAATGCTGCGCTACCCTGTCTGTCCCATCACCTGTGATCAGAAGAGAATCAAACCATTATGATCCACAGGGGGCTCCTCACTGGCACATTTGGGGAGTAGACAGACCATCACACATGTACAAATCAACATCTAATGATAAACAGAACCAAGTTCTGAATTCTAAGATAAAGTGGGAAAAGAAAGACAAGAGGTCTGTCAGGTGCCCAGTGCATCATTCACTATATGTAATGCTCTATTTGTCAGTTTTTCAAATCTAGAAAAAGGTGAGTTTAACACAAACCATTCTACCCCACAGACACATTATGAAGACAAACTTAAAACACAGCTGTTTTGAACAGCAGTTCTGTTTGGAACATATCAGAGCACAAACATGAGGCATTCACTATGTTAGCTGTGCCCAACAAATCAGATGGCTTACTGGTAAGAAGCTGTGCTGCCATCCTAAAGCCATGTGATTCAAATCCACCAGCTGCTACACAAGAGAAGAGATGGGCAATCTCCCTAACAATTTACTGTTCCTGAAAGCAAGCTGAAGGATAAGCATGGGTGGGTTCTGAGTGGATGGCATTCAACAACATCAGCTCCTAGTTTTAAATCACTTTTGGTTAACACTGTGTTAGGGCCACCACACCTCCTTAATTTTATCACACTTAATCTTGGAAGAAACCACCAAACAGGGTCAAAGGGCAGCACTTCTCCCAAGGTATAACCCAGAAAGCAGGAAGTGGTAGGATAGAAGGATTCAAGGACACAGAACTACAGGTAAGACATTAAGACTGAGGCTACATTGTATAGCATTTATGTTCAAAAACGCATATGGAAAGCTGAATGGAAAACCAATTTAGTTTGTAAACTTTCACTCAAATCATTATTTAAAGCAATCATTTAAAGACTGCCTAACGTCCTGTATACCACTTTTCACATTAATATTGACAGTTCTTAATAATTGTTGTGCAAAGTTTCTAATGTATGAATATTCCAGTCATCCCAAGGCCTAGATGCTTTCCAAACCCTAATCTAAATTTAAGACACATATCTAATGCTACATACAGGACTCCTTGTGGCACAGTGGATTAAGCACTGACCCACTAATCATTACACACATTAACATTCACTATCAATAATAACATATTAGCATTAGCTATTGCCAGACATTCAACTTGGATCTAGAAGAGGCTGTGACACCAGGAATATCACTGCTGATGTCAGATGGATCCTGGCTGAAAGCAAAGAATACCAGAATGTCTGTCTAATTGTGCTTTATTGACTCTGTAAAGGCTTCTGACTGTGTGGATCATAACAAGTTATGGCTAAATTTGAGAAGAATGGGAATCCTAGAACATTTGTGCTCCTATACGAACAGAGCAAGGGAACACTGTAAGGTTTAAAATTAGGAAGTATGTGTCACGGTTTCTCCATAGCTACTTAATCTATATGCTGAGCAAATTATTTGAGAAGCTGGACTCTATGAAGACGAATGTAGCATCATGATTAGAAGAAGACTCATTAATAGCCGTCATTATGCACGTGACAACCTGCTTGCTGAAAGAGAACTTGAAGCACTTGCTGTTATAAGGTTAAACACTGCAGACTTCAATATAGATTGCATAACAGCATCAAAAAAACAAAAATCCTCACCACTGGATCATTACAAATGGAGAAAAAGATTGAAACTGTCAATGACTGATTTTATTTGGATCTACAATCAATACACTTGGTACCAGCAGTCCTGAGATCAGGAGACGTAATGCACTGGGAAAGCCTATAGTCAGGGACTTCTCCAAAGTATTGAGGAGCAATGATATTAGTTTGAGGACTAAGGTGCTCCTGATTCAGTCTACAGTCTTTTCAGTCATTTGGTATGCCATCTGAAAGCTGGACAATGAATGACAAAAAAGAAAAAAAAAAAAAGAACAGATGCTTTTGAACTATGAAGTTGAAGAGTACTAAATACCCCATGGACTGCCAAAAGAACAAACAGATATACCTTGGAGAAGATCCAGCCAGAGTGTTCCTTGGAGGCAAAGACGGTAAAGTTTCATCTCACATACCTATGTTTGGAGAGGGACACTATGCTTGGAACAGTGGAGGTATAGTAAGGATAGGAAGACCCTCAAACAGTTGGAGTGACGCAATGACTGCAGCAATGGATTCAAGAGTGTCAGAGATAGTGAGGATGGCACAGGATAGGGCAGGGTTCGGCCATGTTGTTCATAGTGTCACTATGAGTCATATTCAATTCAATGACACCTAACAATGACAACAACATTGTATTAAAGAGGGAGTTTCACAGGAGAATGATAAGCCAATCTCCTCTTGTACAATTTACAATTGGACAAGTTATGGGGTAACATTAAGGACATTATTAATGAAGAAGTCAAATGGTCATTACAAAGACATAAAAAAAAGAGAAAAATGATCAGAAGATACTCTGAAACTTGCACTAGAAAGAAGGCAAAAGGAAGAAATTCTGAAGTAAAAGAGCTGAACAGAATTATTTCAAAGGGTAGCTTGAGAAGACAAAGTATGATAATGAAATATGCTAAGAGCCAGAGTTAAAATACCAAAAGGGAAGAACATGCCTGGCATTTCTGTAACTTAAAGAAATTAAAAACAAATTCAAGCCCCGAGTTACACTCCTGAAGAATTCCATGGGCAAAATACTGAATAATGTAGGAAGCATCAAAAATAGATTAAAAGAATACAGAGACTCACTCTACCAAAAAGAACTGGTTGACACTGAACCATCTCAGGAACGAGCATATGATCAACATCCAATGGAATTGAAGGAAGACGTCTAAGCTGCACAAAAGGCATCAGCAAGACATAAGGCCCCAGGAATTAAGGAGTACAAACTGGCATGTTTCAGCAAACAGATGCAGTCCTCGATAGTTCACTAGCCTAAGCCAAGAAATTTGAAAACTAGCTACCTGACCAACTGAGTGAAGGGATCCATATGCGTGCCCATTTCAAAAAGGATGATCTAACAGAACGTAAAAATTATATCACTTGCAAGTAAAATTTTGCTGAAGAGTATGAAAAAAATGGCTGGACCAGGTACTGCCAGGAGTTCAAACTGGATTCAGAAGAGACCTAGGAATAAAGGATATTATTGTTGATGACAGATGGATTTTGGCTGAAAGCAAAGGACACTAGAAATTTGTTTTATTAACTATGCAAAGGCATTTATTTAATTGTGTGGATAATAATAAATTATGGATAACATTAAGAAAAAGTGGAATTCCACAACACTTAATTATGCTCATGCAAAACCTATATATAGACCAATAAGCAGTTGTCAGAGCAGAACAAAGGAATACTGCATGGTTTAAAATCATGAAAAGTGTCCATCAGGGTTATATTTTTTTCTCTAGACCTATTCAGTTAGCTCCCTTGGTCTGTTCAGACAACTGCTTCCTGGATAAATAATATGCAGTATGTCCATGGTATTGTTGTAAGCTGCTAAGGAGTCAGGCATAACATATGGAGTTCCCAAACACAAGAGAAGAAAATGTTGCAGGTCAATGATCAGTTGGGGACCAAACTATTATGGTCCATAGGATATTCACTGGCTGTTTGTCTGAAGCAGATCAATGTTTCTCTGCAATCCATTCAACATCACAGCAACACACAATCCACCACTGACAGATAGGTGGTGGATGAGCATGGGGTGATTTGGCTGGAAATCTAACCACACCTCAGATGGAGGATGAGAATTCAACCAGTGAATCACCAAATACCTTTAAATTATTACTCCACTGCATAATAAGGAATTAAGTACTAATATGTGCCATAACATTATAAAAACATTATATGAAAAATGCAAAAGACCCTATCATCCCACTTATAGAAATTATCCACAATAGGCAAATTCAGAGACAGAAAGTAGATTAGAGGTTACCAGGAAATATGGGGAGGAGCCAATGAGAAGCAACTGCCAATGGGTGTGGAGTTTCTTTTGGTGGTGATGAATTATCTTGCATTTAGATATTAGCAGTGATGGTTATAAAGTCCCTAGGTGATAGAAACAGTTAGCAGTTAATGCTTTGCTGCTATTCAAAACATTAGACACTACAGTCTATCCAGAAGGGCCTTAAAGAAGGGTGTGGCTATTTAACTCCAAAAATTTCAGCTACTGAAAAAAGTTCTACTAACACACATAGAATCACCATGGGTCCAAGTTGATGTAAAAGCAATTGGTTAAGCTTGTGAATATACTAATATACTAAAAGCTACTGAACTAAAATGCTTCAAAGGTACAAATTTTATGATTTCTTAATTACATGTAGGGGGGAAAGGAACATCAATGAAGAACAAATGAATAAGGAGGAAAGTAGCAATTTAGATGGCCTACATTTACAAATTTAACAATCCACTGTTTGCAATTATCCCTGCCAATAATCCCACCTTTAACTCCAGCAATTTAAAAGTAACAGTTCTAGTGGTACAGTGGTGAAGTGTCCAGCTGCTGACGTAAAAGTTAACAGTGCAGATTTATGATCTATGATCTGCTCCCTGGGGAAAAGATGTGGTAATATGTCTCTATAAAATTCTATGTCAAGCATGTACATTCAATTGACTAGTCATGTTAACTATGATTTTAAAATAAAGTGTTGCATTGCTAACTCAAAGGCAAACTCTCTGACTGCTCATATCCAGCAGCAGTTCCACAAGGAAAGATAGGCAATCTTGTGCAATTTCTGAGGCTGAAAATTCATCTGCTCGAGGGCCAATTATGAGTCAGTTCCGACTCGATGGCAAAGAGTGTGTGTGTGTGTGTGTGTGTGTGTGTGAGTTATACATAATAAAGAAGCAAACCCTTAGACATAGCATTCCATTGGCATTTAACATCATCATTCCCATTGACAGGATTTTTTTAAAAAATCATTTGCTAAATAAATAGAAATTCTCTATTTTTAATTAAGCACTATACCTTCACTGCAAAGGACAGGAAAAAGTCCCGATTTTCCAAAAACCTTCAATGGCCTTGGGCATACTTAGTGACAGAAAAACTATTTACAATTATAAAATGAGTGCCCTTTTCTCGGAATTCCTGACTTCCTGTTCCTCTTCCAAATCCCAAAAAAGGAAAGAAAAACAAGGGGGGGGGGCAAACTATCTATTTAAGCTTATTCTGATGTTCTTTAGTTCCTTTTAGGAAACTAGTTGATTTGGTAACATAATTGTAATTTTTTTTTTTTAAAGCACAGAGCACATCTTTCTTGACTAGACCGAGGCACGCCTGTCAGTCTCTCGGGCCAAGTCTGTCTTTGGGGGCAATGCCCAGAGCCAGAGCCTACCCCATAGTTGTTGGGGACCCATGCTACGTGCAGCTGTGGCATGAGGCTGGCACGTCCACAAAGCAGGCTCAGGAGCGCAGGGCGCAGCCCGCGAGCTTCTTCAACCTGAGCGGGTGAACTCTTTTGCCCATGACAAAGTCTCCATCTTTCAACAAGTGGTAGGTCACCTTAGGGCATGCATTCTGGCAACTCCAAGTGCAGAAAACTATCCTTTAAAGTGCTGCCCCTGGATTCATAGTGAGGCTTCCAAGAAGCCGAGCCCGAGCCCCAGCTGCGCAATGTGGGTGGGTCACTGCACGCAGGGATAGGGGGGCTGGTTGGGGGTGAGAACCGTCCCCGAAGCACACAAAGCAGGATCCCAGGTTTTCAGGCAAAATGTCTAGGGAAACCTCTAGCCACCGCCCCTTAAACCGCCCAGGGACCAGACGCGGGACCTAGGGTCACCAGGGTCCTCGCCCTCCCCCCCGAAGGCGCGCTCTGAAGCGAGGGGCTCCCCAGGCGGTGCTCCGCGTCGCACCCCTGCTCCAAGGCCTCCATCCCGGCCTACCTCGGACTCGAACTCCGGCAGCCGCCCGCCAAACGCAGCACGACCGACGTCTCAGCGGCGCCGGGTCCCAGCTCCCGGAGCGCGTAGACCGCGCCAGCATCGGAGCCCCGAGAGGGAGGCCACGCCCCCTCAGACTGGCGGCTCGAGGAGCCAATCGGAAACTTCAAATGGCCACTTGGCTTCTCGGGGTGGGGCTAACTCTCCCTTTGGCTCCGCCCAGGCCCTCCGCCAGGATGGTGAGGTGTCCAGAAGTTTCCCCACCAGACCTTTCGCATACCTAGACCTCATCCTGCACCACCTTTCCTTCCCCTCTACCCTCGCCGGGGCCTGGACTGTTCTCCTTTCTTTTAACTCCTTTCTCCCCACCAGCAAATCCCTCCATCCTGCACCCTCTCACCAGTTAATCAGCCTTAAGCACCGTTAGGACTTTTCTGGAAGGTGATGGTTTGGAGTTTACACTTATTATGATGTACACCCTGCCAAAGACTTACTGTTGTAATCGTTTGCATCATTCATCAAGAACAGATTCCCTGCTCAGCTAGTCAAAGCTTCCACCCTACTTTTTCAGGTTTGGTTGTTTTGTTGTTTGGGGATTTTTTTTTCTCACTCCTGAAGGGCACACGCCTCAGACAGAGGCTGTGCCTCTTCCCACCCCAAGGAGTTCCCTCTGGAAAGTTCACTTACAAAACCTCCCGTTTCCACCGTTTAAGTTCTAACTACCCTCTAAAAACCAGTTCAAAATAACCTTTTCCATGCCTGTCACGCTCCTAGAAGTAATTTTTTCCCCCTCTTGTCTGCTCCCATTTTTTATCTGTTTGTTTTGGCTCCTTTTTTGGCACTTAGCTCATTCTATTTTCCATGCTGCTCTTTATCTCTGTCATTTATCTATGGGGAGGACTGTGATCTCTTTGAATTTGTTTTCGTCATTTTTACAGCCAGCTCAGTTTCAGGACGGAGCATTGAATAAACAGATAATTTCATTAGATTTTGCAGCTCAAGCTGGGATTTGGAAAGGCAAAGATTGAGGGGGAATGTTCAGTATTCTGAATATTTTGGATAATACTTCTCCGGGTCAGAAGACCTACTCGGTTTACAGTAGGCCAATAAAAAATGTCAGGAGATTTTTTTTTTTTTGCACTACTTTTATTTTTATTAGTATTATTAATCTCACCTTATATAGAAGGACCACAAAAGAGATAAAGATTTGCAAAATTCCTTAGAGGAAGGGCAATTAAGTAGATACAAGGAAAAGACCAGCGAGTAAGTATTAGGCTTCCATATTTCTTGCAGATGATCAGTCATTTTGGACTGCATCCCAGACTGCCCCCACACGTCAAATTCCTTTTGACTTCGGTGGGAGTTGATGATGCATATCGTATGAAAAATTGTCTCCAAACAGCTTTGGCAAACATGCCAGCTGGACTAGGCTCATTTTACAGAGCACACAGGAAGTTGGGGTTATTTTCTGGGGTTTTTGTTTTGTTTTTTAAACAATTTGAGTAACTTGCATAATTTAGCACAGCAACTTAGTACTGACCATGAGGAAGAAAGAGAGGAAGATTGCCAAAGTAGAATCATATTAGTGTTTGAAGCACTAAGTAGACTAAAAACTGAATGAATAAAGTCAGTCATGAAAAGAAGCTTTCTGAACACAAGTGCCACCCTTATAAGACTCTGCCAACATTTACTTACTGTCACCATTTTTAGAAACATGACAAACTAAATTTGTTTGACTGTGAGAAATACAGTGGCAATAAAAAAAATTCATAACGTTAATATTTGCTACATCTTGGATAAACCTTGAAAACATTTCAAAAGAATTCAACTAGAAAAAAATCACATTTTATGATCTTATTTATACAAAATATCCAGAAGAGATGAATTATAGAGACAGAAGGCACACTAATGGTTGCCTGGGACTATGAACAAGAAGCCTTAGTGGCACAGTGGGTAAGCGTTGTTCTGCCAACTAAAGGGTCGGTAGTTCAAATCTACCAGCCACTTCATTGCCAACTCCCTTGGAAGCCTTTTGGGGTAGTTATAGTCTGCCCTATGAGGTCACTATGAGTCAGAATTGACTTGATTACAACAGGTTTGGTTTAAGGCTGGAGGCAAAGGGAAATGAGTTTCTTTAGGGAGTGATAAAAAGCATTCTAAAAATTATTGTAATGACTCTGCAACTAAGCTAAAAGTCACTAACTTATAAAGGTTAAATGGTGAATAGTACGGTATGTGAATTATATCTCAATTAAAAAAAATAACAACCACCCCAAAACAGCTGCTATTGAGTCAATTCCAACTCAAGGTGACTCCATGTGCTTCAGAGTAGAGTTTTCAATGGCTGTGACCTTAGGGATATAGATCACCAGGGCTTATTCCCAGGCACTTCTACATGGATTCAAGTCACCAATCTTTCTGTTGGTATTGGAGTGCTAGACCATTTACACCCCTACATGTAACAAAGTGACTGCTAACCGAAAAGCCAACAGTTCGATCTACCAGGTTCAATGTGACAAAAATCCATAAAGATTTATGGCTGCAGAAATCTTATGGAGCACCACCATGAGCTGGAACAAGTTTAATAATAGTGAGTTAAAGCAGTTACATGAAAAAAAAAGTCTTGAACTTTTTATTTCTATACCAAGTAGAAAAGTGCCTCTGACCAGCTGCCATGAATGTGCATAGCACTATGCACCCTTGTCTCACAGTATTTAGTTCAGTTGTATTATGTTTCTTTGTGATTATTTCTTACATCTACGTAGTGCTATAAGAATAAAAATGATGTCTGAGTTTGCTATCCAGTGCCTAGCATTGTCTGGTGTGTAGCACCTACACAATATTTGTTGAATTAATGAAGTTAGAAAATAGGTAGTATATGAGTGCTTACAATAGGATCTTTAATGGAGTAATGTGTGGAATACGGGGTTAGCAACCAAAAAGTGAAGAGTACGAATTCACCAGCCTCTCTACAAGAGAAAGATGAGTCACTCTCTTTCCGTAAAGATTTACCACTTCAGAAACCCAGTGAAAGGCTCACTAGGACTTTCTGGTCTTAAAATATTCTAGACATTGTACTAATTTCTGAGAACAAAGTATAGTAATATAGATACGGTTTCTATCTTCATGAAGTTACAGCAGCCTAGAGAGAAAGACATGCGTTCATTTAAGAGAAACGCAAATAAACATATAATTACAAATTGCATCATGTGTTTGGAAGGACCAGCACAGGATGCTAAGCAAATGAATATAATAAGTGCATCTGGCTCAGTCTTAGGAGTCAAGGAATCCTTCAAAGACGAAGTGGCATTTGAGCTGTGATCTGAAAAAATTAACTAGGCCAAAGCAAGGAGAGGAAAGAAAGAACATCCCAGATGTGAGAAAACAAACATCAGGCCCTGCAGTGGTGAGGAGCCCAAGGCATCAGAGGGGCCCTGAGGAAGTCAGTGAGCCCATCAATGAGCAAAGGAAAGAGAGCCAGATCACACGGACCATCAAGAACAAGGCTTCTCAAACTGTTAAGGGGACCAGGCTCAAAAGATCTGGGATGGGGACCAAGACTGTGCACGTCTGACCAGCCCCAGGACGGGGAAGGTTCATAAGGTCTTGATGAGTCATAGTTGACTCGACGGCAAATAAAAACAACAGCCCCAGAGAAACAGGTCAAGTAGCAAACTACATTTTTTCCCAAGAACACTGGAAATCCACTGCCTTTTTTAAACTGAAAATGATAAGATCAGACAAGACTGGAGTACAGGAAATACAGTAGAAAAGAGTGAGAGTGGGTTCAGAGACAGCTGTTAGGGGTCACCATCCTTGTAGGAGATGATGGTAGCTGGGTCAGGAATAGTGGTGGTGCTGGAGAGAAGCAATAGTACCTGGAGCTGTGTTAGACCTTGCATGGCGGAAAGGATACGGAGGAGAAGGAGGGACAATTGGAAGGTAAAGGAGTTCTTCAATGAAGAGCTGAAAGAGGGGGTTTGTGTTAAGCTTGTAATGGAGCTCATTGTGGGGATTAAAAGATCTGACTGTGCTCACTTTGGCAGCTCATATACTAAAATTGGAACGAGACAGAGAAGATCAGCATGGCCCCTACAAAAAGATGACATGCAAATTCACGAAGCATTCCATATTTTTAGGAACTCTTACACACTGTTGGTGGCATTGTAAAATGGTACAACGACTCTGAAAGGCTCTGAACGACACTGCTAAGAATATACTCCAAGAAAATTAGAAGTGAGGCACAAACGGATATTTGTACACCAATGTTTATAGCAGTGTTATTCATCATCACAAGAAATGGAAACAGCCCAAATGCCAATCAAATTGAATGTGTTGAGAAATATGGTACATTCACATGATGGAATACTTCACAACACACAGTGGCAATAATTTTGAAAATAACTACCTAACTTGAGAGGGACTGGAAAATGTGCTAAGTGAACTAGCTCAGTCCCATAAGGACAAATACTGTATAAGACCATGATTGTAGAAATAGAAAGATAACTAGTAAAATGTGTATAAGAATCCGAGGGGGCAGGCGGGTAGGAGCAGAGTAGTGAGGGTGGGCAGGGGGATAATCACAAGGTTGAACAATTTGATGGGTAGAGGAAGGGGTAGATAAAGGAAATGGGAAAGATTCAATGTGAAAAACAATATATACAAACTTTGTAAGTAAACTAATATAAATAAAAATTTTATTTTAAAAATTTGGGATGAAAATTATCAAAATAGTAAAAGTTTACATGTTTTATAAGGCATTGTTCCAAGTCCTTTAAGTAAATATAGTGTTGGGATTTACCCTATGCATATTACTTTATTAGAATAACAAGGAAAGTTCAATTCCAAATGTTATTGAACCCAGTGGTATGAGGGACACATACACTGTCCTGCTGCACTCACCAAGCTGTGCCAAGAAATCTGGAGGACAACCACCTGGCCAACTGGCTAGAATAGATTCATATTTGTTGCCATTCCAAAGAAAGGTAATTCAACAGAGTGTGGAAATGATTGAAAAATATCATTAATATCACATGCAAGCAAGATTCTGCTGAAAATTATAAAAAAAATGGGAACAACATATCAACAAAGAGCTGCCAGATGTGCAGGCTGGGTTTAGGGGTGGCCATAGTACTAGCAAGATTATAGCTAAGGTTAGATGCATCTTGGCTAAAGGAAGAGAGCACCAGCGTTTATCTGTGTTTCATTGACTATGTAACGGCATTTGACTGTGTGGATCACAACAAACTGTGGCTGACTCTGAGAAGAATGGGAATCCCAGAACACTTGATTGTGCTTATGCGAAACCTATACTTGGACCAGGAAGCAGTCATCAGAACAGAGCAAGGAAATACTGCATGGTTCAAAATTGGGAAGGGTGTACACCAGGAATATGTCCTATCTCCTTACCTTTTCAATCAATTAGAGGAAGATTCATCAACAACTTGCTTCATACAGGTGGCAAAAGCTTGCTTGTTGAAACTGAGGAAGACCTGATGCGCTTACTGCAGAAGATCAAGGACTTAGCCTTCAATATAGATTGAAGTTCAACATTAAGAAAACAAAGATTCTCATCACTGGGCCTATTGGCAGCATCACGATAGACAGTGAAGAGACTGAAATTGTTGAGAACTCTAGTTTGCTTGGCTCCACAATGATCATTTTTGGCACCAGCAGCCAGGAAATCAAAAGATGAATTTCTTTGGGAAAGTCTGCTGTCAAGAACATCTTCAGAGTACTGAAGAGCAATGATGTCAGTCTGGAGACTAAGGTGCACCTGATCCAGGCTATGGTCTTCATAATTACATGCTATGCATCAGAAAGATGGACAAAGTCTAGGGATGATAGAAGTAGAATTGATGCCTTTGAGCTGTGATGCTCAAAAGGAATGTTGAATATACCATGAACTGCTAGGAGAACAAACAGGTTCGTCCTAAAGAGGGTGAAACCAGGCTGCTTCTTGGAGGCAAGGACTCTGAAGCTTCATCTGACATACTTTGGACATGTTGCAAGGAGGGACCAATCCTTAGAGAGAGATGTCATGCTTGGGAACGTGGAGGGACAGCGCAAGAGAGGAAGACCCTTGATGAGATGGATTGATTCAGTGACTGGGGAAATGGAGGGTAGCTGTGTCAGAGACAGTAAGGTTGGCTCAGGATAGAGCAGAGTTCAGAGCTGTTGTACATCAGGTTGCTATGAGTTGCGAGCAACTTGGCAGCACATAACTTTTTGGAGCACATAATTTAATACATAACAAAATTTCATGGCTTATGTCCTCCACCTGTATTCTCCTTGGGTACTGGGAGCCAGTCTTTTCTAGGACCTGAGCCTGATAATCCCCAGATGGAGTGGATGTGGGTCTAGATCCATGAGTCACTTTGGTGCTAAGATGGAGAAAGCAGACGTAACCTATACAGCGATTGTTATCTCTGTACATATATCCTGCATACGAAGTGGGGCTAGCACCCAGGTTACTTCTCCCTTATAGATGTAGCAACTAAGGCGTAAAGACGTTCAATATCTGGCCCAAGATTACATAGACTTTAAGTGGTGGACCCAGGAATTTTGATATAAGTAGTTGAGTAACTATAACTCTATACAGCATCTCCATTTCTTCCAAGAACTTCAAACTCTAAACTCTGACAGATGATTCTGAGTGTGGTTCATGATGATTGAGGAGGCTCTGTGTCTTGTCTGTGTGACTTGGTCGCCTAAAAACTGAAGTAAAAAAATCAAGAAAGAGAAAAAGGAGGAGAAATAAAGTCTAGTTCAGGGTAAGATGAGATCTAAGTAGCACATACCGTGCAGAGCCTTGGACAGCCTAAGTCAGAAGTGAACGGAACAAAAAACATAGCAAAACTGACCACAGCAGTGTCCCCTGACACTGATGATCAGAGGAAAGACACTGTAGGAACAGATCTAGGCAGCACATAGTGTGTGAAGATGAATGAGATCTAGGTAGCACGTGTGTGATATTACCTATCAGGGAAATACCCAGGAGAAGAGAACCAGCAGAAAGGTAGGCAGGCTGGGTTGGGAGAAAGCTGGGTTTAGGGATACATTTCAAAGTCCTCTGCACAGAAGGGAGGTCCTTGCAGAATGGCACTGACTGTATGATGATATGACATGCTTGGGAGCATGGATAAAGAGAGAAGGGTAAACCTCTAGGGATTAATTGCTTGTTCTTTAATCCAATGCCATAAAAAAGTTAAAAAGACATGGGAGGAGAGAAGGATGATCTACTACAAAGGATATTTAACTTCTTGAACAAATAGGGTAGAAATTCTAGATTTAGTAAGTTAGAAGCCTTGGGGAAATATGCCAAAGACAAAGGTGGGAAAGATTGGGAAAGAAAACTAAGTCTGGGAGGGGTAAGCTTTTCCTGGTGACTAGGGTACAAGCCTAGAGCATAGGCCCAAGTAACCTAGGCTGGTCACCTGCACCCAAAAGATGAGCAGAGCCCAGGACATCCAGGATTCCTGGGCCCAGAGAGGCAGACAAGGAGCTGGACCCTCCCAGGAACCATGAACTTGGCCTTCTGACTGGATCCTCAGTGTCCACAGGACAATGAGCTGCTCAGTTTTTTAATCTGCTGTAAAGGCAAGACGCGCAACTTCGCTTGGATGAACTGGACTCCCACTGTCATGGGTCGGCTGTTGACACCGTTCTGTAGTTGGAACCAGACCAAGGCCCAGACTGACCACTGAAGTAGATGAAGAAGTAATTAGCAATTAATTAGCAATGTGTTGTCCAGGAACTATGAAGGTAAAAAAACCCCAAGCAACACACATACACAAACACACACGCATGTACATATTCACGTGGAGCTCTACTAAAGAAATACACAAGAAAGCAGTGTTGGAGGTTTGGGAAGTAGCAGTCACATCGAATAGCAGTCAGAAGCACAATTTCACTGTGGTTGAGAACTAAGCCTTTCCTCTCTCTTCATTGCATTGCATAAAGGGATAGCGTAAGCCAGAAGCGAAAGGAACAAAAAACATAGTACAGCTGACCACAACAGTGTCCCCTGACACTGACAATTAGAGAAAAGACACTTTATAAGAATATTATTGCTGGCTATATACAAATTGTGAAATAAAAAGAGGATTTAAAAAAAAGACATAAAAAGCTGAGGCCACAAGATAGCAATAAACAGAGTTCTCAGAGCAGAGCAAAGATTCCAGTTGAGGAAATGATTGGTGATAGAAGTAGTTAGTGATAGTGTTATTAGAGTAGGAGTGGGACAAATAATCAAGCCCACCTTAGGAGGCGATGTCTGTGAGTATGTATGAATGAATGAAGGAGGTCCCCTGTGGGAGAGGTCATCCTGCTGGCTGAAGCTGCAAAGTTTTCCGTCAGTGGATGGTCTCCAATCCCAAGAGCTGACTGAGATGTTGTTCAACAACAATCTAACCCAAAATATTCGTATCCGATTTCTGCTAACATCACTGTTATTTGAATATGAGTTTTCAGAAAATCGGAAGGGTGGTTGAAGAGAGGCTTGTTTGTCACTGAACTACTTACTAAAGGAAAATCCTAGTGTGTTTAGTGGGTGTCAGAAGCTGGCATGGTGCATTTATTTGAAGGATGGCAGATACACAGCAGTAAAATCCTGACAGCTGTGGTTAGGAAGAACGGGCAAAGGAAATGTAAAATGAGAGCAGGCTGTACACTGCTCTCTAGAAGAGACATCTTTTTTATTTCAAGACGTTGAGCTTGCCTTGAGCTAGCTGGAGCTAGCTAGATGACTTGGAACAACATTTTGAACTAACAATTGAATAAAAAGCTAATTACTTGCATCTTTGTTTTCAATAAGTCTTTTCCTTTACTTAACCAAATTCATATGGTGGTCCTGTACTTTGAACTGTGGTGTACTACATTACCAAGCTATATACTCAAATAAGAGAAAAACGTTTTTAAATTCCCCATAGCCATGTTTATTTTTAAATATTTTGTTTTCTGCTAAGACAGGCAATATAAGCTTATTTTTCTTAGAAAATGTGAGAAGAGAACAGAAGAAAATAAATACCACCCATGATTCCATCACTGCTAAGTACTTTAACATTTTACTATTTTCTTCCCAATCTTGATTTTTAAAATATACTATATTTTCTCTGTTGTTGTTGTTGTTGTTGTTAAGTGTCATTGAGTCATAAAGGACTCATAGAGAACCTATGAATGAAAACCTGAACATCTGTATAACTTTCATCTTTCTCCAAGTTCATAGAGTTTCTGGAGGCAAGCTGTTTCAAAAGTGGATGTTACTCCAGCTTCCAAGCCTGTTTTAATCTGGGAGCTCCTCCAAACACTGTCCACCACGAGTAACCATTATCGCGTTTAACACATCAGTGTCACAGTGTTTAGCATCACAGCAACCACGAGTTACCTCCTTACAGCAAATGGACAGACCAGTGCTGTACCACTTAGAAGAATGTTTGACAAAAACCAAAACCAGGCCTGAGGGCCTCAGATTAAAATCATCCACCTTTGACTTGGTAGCATAGGCCAACAGAGCTCTCTCTATGTCTCACAGCAATTCTATGAACAGCAGATCTAACCCTTGCCCCATCCTACGCCATCCCCACAATCCGAGATATGCTTGAGCCCATTGCTATAGTCACCATATCAATCCATTGTGTTAAAGATCTTCTTTTCTTCTCTGACCTTCCACTTCTTTCAGCATAATGCCATTTCCCAAGGACTGGAACCTTAAACTCTACTATACTAAAATTACACTAATATTTTGTCCTGCTTTGCTCTTTTATTGTGAATGTTCTTTCTGTCATCAAGTAGTAACAGAATACATTTTTTTATTTAATTCACTTTATTTATCTTTTACAAAACCCACTATATGGTGGCCATAGCTGGAACCTAGGTCTTCTGCACAGAGACTGTGATGTGGGTCATTCCAAGATGGTCAGTGAATTCCTGGTAGGAAGACTTGGTGAGCACAGTCCCTTTCCAGAGGTGAAGAGGCAGGTAGCTGTAGGTCTTGGAGACATCATTCAAGATAGACATGTTTGGCTAAGTTGCCCAGGGTACACGTGTAGCCCTGGCTGAGGTGTTGTTGTTAGGTTCTATTGAATCGAATACAACTCATAGCGACCCTATGAACAACTGATCTGAGCCCTGTCCTATCCTGTGCCATCCTTGTCATCCCTAAAATACTTGAGCCTATAGCTGCTATCACTGTGTCAATCCATTCAGTTAAGGGTTTTCTTCTCTTTTGCTGACCCTCCACCCTTTCAAGAATGATGTCTCTCTCCAAGGAATAGTCTTTCATAACAGCATACCTAAAGTATGTGAAAGGAAGCTCTATCATCTTTGCCTCCAAGGAGCACTCTGACTGTACACTTAAGGCATATATGTTTGTTCTTTAGGCCTTCCATGGAATATTTAGTACTATTCTCCAACACCAATGACACAAATTATTCTTCTGTCATCTTTGGTAATTTTCTAGCTCTCAGATGCATAGCAAGTACTAGAAAAATTCATGGCTTGAATCATGTGCACCTTGGTCCTTAAACTGATATCAATAATCCTCAATAATCTGGAGAGGTCCTTGAATGTTGACTTTCCTAATGTAATATGTCTCCAGGTCTCCTGACTATTGGTACAAAGTGAATTGATTATAGATCCAAGTAAGATAAAGTTGTTGACAGTTTCAGTCTTTTCTCTATCTATCAGGGTGCTGTCTATTGGTCCAGTGGTGAGGATTTTTTATTTTTGAATTGTAGTAATCTTTAATTCCAGCCATCAACAGCATCTTCTTGGGCATGGGCTGCATGGGTGTCAGTACCTGAGGATGCTGGGATGTAGTGCACCAGTACAGAGCCACAGCACCTGGTCACCTTGCAGGGAATGGTGTGGAACTTACCCATCTTGTCCCCCAGTAACCATGTCTCACTGTGACAATGGAAAGCTTGGCCAGCGTAATGGCTCCACAGATGACAGTATTTACCTCCTTGGAGCACTTAACATCCAAGCCAATGTAGCCATTAGAGTCTCAAAAAGGGTTGAACCTGTTCTGGTGGCTGGCACATGTCTGCTGCTTAGGTGTGATTTTCAAGACCTCATCCTTGAGGGACATCCCCAGGAAGAAGTCAATGATCTCGGACTCCCTGATGAACAGTGAGAAGAGATAGCTCTCCTCCAAGGACTTGATCCTCCTGTCTTTGACCAGACAGCCCAGCTTGGTGACCAGAGTCTCCTCCTTGGCTTTGCCACCTAGAGCACCTGGGCCACAGGCCTGTCCACAGTTGCTACCCTGACCCTACAGAGAGCTGCTAAAGTTCCTGCATAAACCTCAGCGGGCTCCCATCCTCGGGCCTTCTGGGCCTTCTGGGCCTCTTTGTCCTCCAGCCACACCAGTATCATTGCCATTTAGTAGTACTTTTTTGGAGAAGAGCCTAGAAAACAGTTTTCATGACTTTGTAGTATTCCACTTGACTCCAGGGAGGGCATGGTTTAATGGGTAACTAACTGTGCTGCCAATCCAAAGACAGGCAGTTCAAATCCACTAGCTGCTCTATGACAGAAAGACAATCTCCCTTGTGCCTCTGAAAACTTGCAGGAGGCTCAGCTATGAGTCAGTTCCAATTTGACTGCAAAAAATACACCTAAATGGCATCCCAATATTTTTGTTCTTATCTGGGGCTTCGCCTGACATACTTTGGACATGTTGTAAGGAGAGACAGGTCTTTGGAGAGGGACATAATGCGGGGCAGAGTGGAGGGACAGCGCAGGAGGGGAAGACCCTCTATGAGGTGGATTGATTCAGTGACGGGGGTAATCGGGATGGGTGTGTCAGAGGCAGTGCAGTTGGCACAGGATAGAGCAGGGTTTAGGGCTGTTGTACATAGGGTCGCTATGAGTCACAAACAACTCGACGGCACATAACAACAACAACATGTGCTGATGACTCAACTAAAACACTTAACAACCCTGGGTGACCTTGGAGGACATTATGCTGAGTGAAATATTTCAGTCACAAAGGGACAAATACTGCATGGTACCACTGTTGTAGAACAGGACTGACATCAGGGTTGGGGTAAGACAGAAAAAACTGGATAAATTATGTATACTGTATTGAAACAGATTGGGAAAGAACAGTTTAGAGGTGATATACGACTGAGTATTATGGTTAGCACAGGAGTCCAGAATTAAGGTTGCACAGAGAAGTGTACTAGGTGCGGGGTGGGGTGGGGGGAATTGTATACCAATGAAGGAATTCTTTTTTCTTTTTCTTTTCAAAGAGAGGAACGAACTGATGGGGAGGGCTGGGCAGGGAAAAAAGTGCAGCAATGAATGAATGGAAATCCAAAATCTCTGTAAATGCTTATTAAAATTAATAAATTTAATAAAAATGAAAAAAGTCATAAAAAAGTCTTTGAAAAGACTATTACATTACATAAACTTGAAAATATTGACATAGCTGTATTTTCATACTACTGAAAAATAGAAAATACACTTATTTTAATATACTGGGGAATTCTGTGGTGGAAAGAGAGGAAGCCTCTCAACCAGATGGATTGACACTGTGACTTTGACAATGGACTCAAATATGTCAGAGATGATGAAGGTTGCACAAGATAGGGCAAGGTTCCAAGAACAAAAATATTGGGATGCCATTTAGGTGTATTTTTTGCAGTCAAATTGGAACTGACTCATAGCTGAGCCTCCTGCAAGTTTTCAGAGGCACAAGGGGAGATTGTCTTTCTGTCATAGAGCAGCTAGTGGATTTGAACTGCCTGTCTTTGGATTGGCAGCACAGTTAGTTACCCATTAAACCATGCCCTCCCTGGAGTCAAGTGGAATACTACAAAGTCATGAAAACTGTTTTCTAGGCTCTTCTCCAAAAAAGTACTACTAAATGGCAATGATACTGGTGTGGCTGGAGGACAAAGAGGCCCAGAAGGCCCAGAAGGCCCGAGGATGGGAGCCCGCTGAGGTTTATGCAGGAACTTTAGCAGCTCTCTGTAGGGTCAGGGTAGCAACTGTGGACAGGCCTGTGGCCCAGGTGCTCTAGATGGCAAAGCCAAGGAGGAGACTCTGGTCACCAAGCTGGGCTGTCTGGTCAAAGACAGGAGGATCAAGTCCTTGGAGGAGAGCTATCTCTTCTCACTGTTCATCAGGGAGTCCGAGATCATTGACTTCTTCCTGGGGATGTCCCTCAAGGATGAGGTCTTGAAAATCACACCTAAGCAGCAGACATGTGCCAGCCACCAGAACAGGTTCAACCCTTTTTGAGACTCTAATGGCTACATTGGCTTGGATGTTAAGTGCTCCAAGGAGGTAAATACTGTCAGCTGTGGAGCCATTACGCTGGCCAAGCTTTCCATTGTCACAGTGAGACATGGTTACTGGGGGACAAGATGGATAAGTTCACCCATTTTGAATAGTATTGCATGGGTTCCTTGTTTTTCAATGTGGCATAGTATTCCATTGTGTGGATATACCACAGCTTCTCTACCCATTTGCTTGTTGATGGGCACTAAGGTTGCTTCCAACCCTTTGCTATTGTAAACAAAGCTGCGATAAACATGGGTGTGCATATATCTGCTTGGTGGCAGTTATGGTCCCTCTCTGGGGTATATTCCCAGTAATGGGATGGCTGGGTCAAATGGTATCTCTATTTGCAACTTTTTGAGAAAGCGCCACACCGCTTTCCACAATGGTTGCACCATTTTACATTCCTACCAACAGTGAATAGGAGTTTCAGTTTCTACACAACCTCGCCAGCATTTGTTGCTTGCTGTTATGTTAAATTTTGCTATTCTTACTGGGGTGAGATGATATCTCATAGTTGTTTTGATCAAAGACATTTTTTTAAAAATTTAAAAAATATTTTGTATTACTCTGAGGTATTTACAAATTTTGAATACATAGTTTTTCACAAAAGATCCTTCCCACTTCCCTCATCTCACCCATCCTTCAAATTGTGTTCAAAGACTTTTTTTTAAAGACTTTTAAACAGCAATTTTATTGAATTATAATTAACATACCATATTTGAAACACCAGCTTACCTTAAACCAACATCCCACCACTATCAGGTTGCTGATTCAGGGCAAATATAAATATATAATTGTAATATGATACGATATGATATGAAATGATATAATATATATAATATGTTGTTGTTATGTGCCGTTGAGTTGTCTGTGACTCATAGTGACCCTAGGTACAACAGCACTAAACCTGCTTTATCCTGAGCCAATCTTATTTGTCTCTGACATACCTACCCCATTACCCCAGTGACCAAGTCCATCCCATCAAGAGTCTTCCTCTCCTCTGCTGTCCCTCCACCCTCCCAAGCATGATGTCCCTCTCCAAGGACTGGTCCCTCCTTGCAACATGTCCAAAGTATGTCAGATGAAGCTTCAGAATTCTGCCTCAAAGGAGCAGCCTGGTCTCATAATTCTATAATATATAATACTTGGAAAAACCCCAGCCATTGCCACTGAGTTGATTCCAACTCGTAATGACCCTGTGGAAGAGAACCTTTATGGGAAGAGACCACTCACCTTTCTCTTGTGGAGCAACTGGCAGATTCAAATGGCCAACCCCTTGGTTAGTAGCACAACATTAGTGCACTACACCACCTTTGCTTAGGAGTAGAGGTTAAGGTCATATAACTCTGCATTTAAACTAGTAGACTGTATTCCAAAGGGGCTGCACCATTCTGCATCTGTACTAGTGGTGTCCGAAGCTTGAATGTCTTCACATCCATGCCATTTATATTTTTTCTTATAATTTGTCCTGTTGTCTGAACCCACTTGTAGCTGACCCTCCAGTGGATTTTGAGAGGCAATAAAAATGCATGGGAGTTGATTGCCTATATCTCTCTTGCAGGGCATCTAATGAACCGTGTACCTTTGTATTGGTAGCATGCTTCCTTGCCACTTATCCTGGTGAGTACTCAATTGTACCTTCTTGTAATTTTGATCTGTATTTCCCTAATGCTGAGGATTTTTAAATAAAATTTTGATTTTTCTATGCAATAGTGAATGAATGGGGGTAAAATTAAATGGAAAGAATATGCTATAAAAGTATATGTATGTTGCATTAAAAGAAATAAATAAATATGTGGCATTTAAAAAATACTAATAATAAAATAAGAAAGAAAAAAATTTTCATTTTGATTTAAGTGAAACTTTTCCAGAGGATTGGCTTTGCCTTCGTGGATTTTGCCCGCTGTTTCCTAGCATTGGTCACAATCTCTACTTTGTGATAAGATTCTTCTTGCTTTTCTCCGTATTTCCCATTTCCATTCTTCCTTCTTTCCGATCTTGACTTCAGGACATTAACCTTGGTCAAATATTGCCCTTTTGGTCTTATATTGATTGCTCTAAGGAATTCATGCCTGTTTAGCACTGTTGTTCACCTTACAGATCTGTCTGTTCTTTGGCTGAACATGGAACTGTGGGTGTGAGTTGAGTTTCAAGCCCGAAGGGTGATTGCATCTTAGTCCTGGGGGTTCCTTTAGCCTCTATAGACCTGGAAGCCTGTTTGTTTGGTTCCTAAATCTCTTGAGTCTTGTTGCACATTTTATCCCTTCTGTCATGGCTTCCACTTTGAAATCCCTTTAGAACAATCAGCAGTGGTAATTGGCACAGTCTATTTTCTGGTCTCAGGGTCATGGATACTTAAGTTCTAGTGGCCAGGTAGTGTTTTAGACTAACAGTCTTTGCTATTTTTCATTCTTCTTTGTTTCAGATGGAGGGAGACCAATAGTCTTACTTTAAAGGACTACTTACAAGCTTTTTAAGACTCCAGTCTCTGCTCACCAAAGTATGGTGTCTTTGTGGACTTTATGTCAATCGATCTTGATGTCCCCTTCAGCTATGGGCCTGATATCCATGTTCATGTTGGGCATCTTTTCATGTGCTTATTTTTGTTTCTTTTCATTTTATTTTCACGTACTTATTTGTTTGGTAAAATGGCTCTTCAGCCTCTTTGTTCGTTTGTTGAGTGGATTGTTGTTCCTTCAGTTGTTGAGTTTTAAGTCTTCCTTATATTCTTTAGATACAATTATCTTAGCAGACACATGACATGCAAATATCTTCTCCTACTCTTCGGGGTCACACTTCCCAGATGATGAGCTTTGTAACACAAAAGTCTTCATTTTGATGAAGTCCGGTTTATCTACGTCTTTCTTTTCTGGATTGTGCTTTATATGCCCTTTCTAAACAATCATTGCCTAATCTAAAGTTAAAATAAATCCACACATATGTTTCTAAGAACTTCATCATTTTGATTGTCCCATAAACTGTCTTTAACAAAAACTTTGGTCCATTTTGAGAGCCAATTTTTGTATGTGGTATGAAGTAGGAACACAGTGTCATTCTTTTGCATGGGGAGATCCAATTGCCCTGATATCAACTGTTGAAAAGACTACTCTCACCATTGAATTATCTTGGCACCTTTTTTGAGATACAATTGAAAATGTATGTGAATTTTTTAAAAAAACAATGTGATAGCTTACTTCTAGACTCTGTCTATTATACTCTTTGTCTATATGTCTATATTTGATCACTATGTCAGTGCCTTGACAATTGGTGACTTAAATGCAAAAGTTAGAAACAATGAAAAAGGAAGGGTAGTCAGAATGTATGGATTTCATGACAGATTTGAGGCTGGAAATAGTATGTTTGAATTTTGTATGTTCAATGATGTATCAATTGCTAGTATCTTTTTTATTTAATTTCTTTATTTTTCATTTCAATGAACATCTACAGAGATTTTGGAATGCCATTCATTCATTGTTGCACCCCTCTCCCTGCCCCCCCACCCCCCAACCCCCCATTTTCTCTTCTCCTTCAAACGCAAAAGAAAAACTCCCTCATTGGTACGTAATCCTCCACACACATCCCCCAATCCCCAAATATAATCCACTCTGTAACCCTCATTCCGTACTCTTACAATAAACATAATGCCTTAAAATATAAAATATTCTCTCCCCCAAAGACTTCAATGCCATAAACATATTTCATCCAGTTTTTCTTAGTCTTACCCCCATCCCGATGTCAGCCTCATTCTACAACAGTGGCACCATATAGCATTTGTCCCTCTGTGACTGAGATACCTCACTCAGCATAA
>NW_006399769.1:7715997-7718931 GCF_000299155.1 Elephantulus edwardii
AGCCTTCCTATCCATGAGCAGGGAATATTCTTCCACTTCTCTAGGCTTTTTTTTTGTTTCTTGTAATAATGTTTTGTAATTTTCTTTGAATAGATCTTTTGTGCTTCTAGTTATGCTAGTATCTTTTTTTTAAAAAGACACAAATGGGGACTTTAGACATGGACATCACCAGATGGACTCAATAGTAGTCTGATTATCTACATTTGTGGAAGGAATCATTGGAGAAACTCTGTATCAGCACTCGAAACAAAGCCAGGTACTGACTGTGGATCAATTTCATGTGTAAGCTCAAATTGAGGCTGAAGAAAGTTAAAACAAACACAGAAGAACCAAAATATGATCTTGAGCCTATCCTATCTGAATTAAAAAATCATCTTTAAAATAGGTTTTGACACTGCAAACCCAGAGGCACACAGTCAGAATCCACCAGATGCTCTGCTGGAGAAGGTGGGGCAATCTCCTCCTGTACCAGTCAGATCCGATTTTACGGCACACACACACACACACACACATACACATTTTAAAAATTGGTTTTGAAGCATTGAACACCAGTGATCGAAGACCAGATGAGTTCTGGTTTGACATTAAGAATATTATCCATGAAGAGAGCAAAAGGTCATTTCAAAGGCGGAGGAAAAAGAAAAAGCCAAAATGGACATCAGAAGAGATGTTGAAAATTGCACTAAAGTGTCAAGAACCCAAAAGAGGGAAGAGATGTTGAAGTAAAAGAAATAAATGGAAGATTTCAAAGGCAGTTTGAGAAGAAAAACAAAGTATTATAATGGAATGTGCAGAGAGCTGGAATTGGAGGTTAAAAAGGGAAGAATGTGCTTGACTTTTCTCAAACTAAAAGAACCGAAAAACAAATTCACGCCTTGAGTTGCAATACTGAAGGATGCTATAGGCAAAATCTTGAATCATCAAGAAGCATCAAAATAAAATGGAGGGAATACACAGACTCACTGGAGCGAAAAGTATTGGCCAACACTAAAACATTTTAGGAAGTACCATGTGATCAAGAATCAACCGTAATTAAAGAAGTTCAAGCCACACTGAAGGCATTGGCAAAATAAAGTAAACTTAAAAAAAAATAAGGCCTCAGAAATTGATGGGATAGCAGTTAGCACGTTTCAAATGACAGATGCAACCCTAAACATGCTCACCAGTTTGTACCAATAAATTTGGAGGACAGCTGCCTGGTCGACTGGCTGGAAGAAATCCATATCCAAACTTCACCTCACATACTTTGGGCATGTTCAGCTAGTCATTGGAGAGGGACATAATGCTCTGAAAGGTGGAAGGGGAATAAGAGGGCACACTAGACCAGGTGGATTGACACAGTAACTGCAACAATGGGCTTAAGTGTGTCAGAGATTGTGAGGCTAGCATAGGATAGGGCAGGGTTCTGATTTGTTCATGAGGTCGTTATGGATCCTATTTGACTTGACAGCACCAAACAACAATATACTGTCTTGATTACTGCAACTTGTAATAAGTTTTGAATTGGACATTCTGAGTCCTCTAGTGGAAGACTGCTTATTTATTTGAGTGAAAGTTTGTTGTTGTTGTTGTTGTTGTTGTTGTTGTTATGTACTATCAAGATTCCTATGACTCATCATGACCCTATGTACAACAGCTCTCAACTCTGCCCTGTCCTGAGCCAGTCTCACTGGCTCTGACACACCTACCCCTATTGCCCCAATTACTGTATCAATCCATCTCATCGAGGGTCTTCCTCTCCTCTGCTGTCTCTCCACCCTTCCAAGCATGATGTCTTTCTCCAAGGACTACATGCCTAAAGCATGTGGGATGGAATTTCCAAATTCTAGCCTACAAGGAGGAGAAACTTGGTTTTATTCTTTCCAAGATAGGCCGGTTTATTTTCTTGGTGGTCCATAGTATGTTCAAGATTCTTCTCCAGCACCATAGCTCAAAAGCATTGATTCTTCTTTTGTCACCCTTAATCCTTGTCCAGCTCTCTGATGCATAGCAAGTAATTGTGAATATCATGGCCTGGATCAGGTGCTCTTTAATATCTAGACTGACATGTTTGCTTCTTAATACATTTGGAGAGGTCCTTAAGAACAGATTTTCCCAGTGCATTTCCTCTTTTGATTTCCTTACTGCTGGTGCTAAGAATGTCGATTGTGGAGTCAAGCAAGCTGTAACTGTTAACAACCTTGATATCTTCTCCATTAATCATGGTGTTGTCAATTGGCCCAGTGGTGAGAATCTCTACCTTATTTTATCACCCCCCGCCCCCTTGTTGTGTGCCATTGAATTAAATCTGACTGACACAGGAGGAGAATCTTTGTTTTCTTGATGTTGAGTTTCAATCCATATTGAAGACTACAGTTCTTGACTTTCTGCAGAAAGTGCTTCAGGTCCTCCTCAGTTTCAGCAAGCAAGGTTGTGTCATCTGCATAACTTGGGTTGTTGATGAATCTTCCTCCAATCCTGATGCCACATTCTTCTTTATATAGCCCAGCCTCTCAAATTATCTGTTCTGCATATAGATTGAAAATGTATGGAAATAGGATACATCCCTGACGCACTTCTTTCCTAATTTTGAACCATGCAGTGTTTCCCTGCTTTGTTCTGAGGACTGTTTTCTGGTCCAAGTATAGGTTTCACATAAGCACAATCAAATGTTCTGGGATTCCCATTCTCCTGAAGGCTAACCACAATTTGCTGTGATCCACACAGTCAAATGCCTTTGCAAAGTCAATAAAACACAGATAGATATCCCTGTGGTACTCTTTGCTTTCTGCCAATATCCATCTGACATTGGTGATAAGGTCTCTAGTGCCATGGCCTCTTCAAACCCAGCTTTTATTTCTGGTAGTTCTGTGTCGATGTACTGTTCCAGCCATTTTGTTTTTTCATTTGATCATCCGTAGATATTTTATTTATAAACATTAACTGCAATTTATA
>NW_006399769.1:7719031-7729556 GCF_000299155.1 Elephantulus edwardii
AATATAATTATTAATTACAATGTAATTATTAACCCAGTCCTTGTTGTGTATTGCCTTTCCGTTCATCCAATTTCTCAAGTCTCGAAGTATTTGTTCAGCATGCAGATTAAATTGTCAGATAAAAAGGATACAGCTCTGTCACACATCTTTCTTGTGCATCAGAACACTGCGTTTTAAACCATGCAGTGATTACCTACTCTGGACAACAGCTTATTGGTCCATGTACAGGTTTTGTATGAATATGATTAAATGTTCTGGGATTCCCCTTCTTTTCAGTGTTAACCAGAGTTTGTTGTAATCCACCAGTCAAATGTCTTTTGCATAGTCCATAAAACACAAACAGACATTCTTCTTGTATTTTCTGTTTTCTGCCAAGATAAGACATGTCAAATGCTAACAGGTGGATTGGTTTTACCATTCTGCCAGGTTTCAACCGAGAAGACTCAGAGGCAGGAAATGGGGAACTTACTCCTATCAGCTGCAATCCTCAAAACATGAAGTTCTGTGGGTGAGGGATGGACAGTCTCCTCCTGGGTAATGAGATGCCCCTGAAAGCCTCTTGGAGACTTTATGGCACACAATAACAACTACTTTCAAGGAAGAACCGTGGAGTGCAGCATGTCCTTCGGACCCGAGATTTCTGTATGGAAAGGAGAAGAAAGGCAAGGAGAGCTGCTGTGTGGGCAAAACTGGTACCTTTGGGTCCTTGCCAGGAGACCTAAGTTTGCTGGCTTGTGGAGCTTGGCTTGATGGCAATGAGAGAGAGAGCAAGTTATACTTTTATACAAAACGTCAGTGTCTTGTCTACTAAGTCAAATTCTAGGCCCCCAGTGTATAATAGCAATATTAAAATCTGTCAAAAACCTCAGCCGACTTTGTTCCAAAGTTATCACTAAACTGAATGGTTCCTGTGCTGTAGAGAGTGAGCTCTGGTGGTGTATAGTGTGTAGGGAGTTACAGTGCTACCCCAACGGCTGGTCCTCTCTGGCAGTATGAATCCTCTAGACTCTTAGAGAAAGATGAGCAATCTCCTTCCGTTCAACTAACAGCTTTAGAAACCCAACGGAGGGCCAGCTGTGAATTCTTTCCAGCCCAATGGTAGAGAAAAGAGCCCAGAGAGGGGGGAAGGTAGTGGTGAGACTCTTTTGTTGTTAGAAAATGCTCATTATTTTTCAACCAGTCACCTGATCTTTTACATTCTTGCTTTGTCCTTCACGCATCACTGCAGTACTAACTCTGCCACTCTCCTTTACCTGAATATGGAGACCCTGTGATTAATTAACTCCTGGTAGAGAATTCTCCATACCCCCTACATACCTTCCAGAGGCTTTTTCAGACATGCATCGTTTATTTTTGTTTGTTAACGGCTCATAGTTGAATTGAATCACTTCAAATGGTCAAATTAACTTTTTCTTAGATATGCCAGTTTTTTTGGGGGGTACTAGATCATTATTACTTAAGTTAGCTTATGATTTTGAAATGCCTGAGAAACAAAGGGATTCCCTGAATATGACAGGAAGTCTTAGGGACTAAAGTGGCTTAGTGGTAAGGAGTGGTGCTGTCAGTTCAAAGGAACATGGTTCGAATCCACCAACTGCTCAGCAGAATAAAGAAAGAAGGGCAAACTCCTTTCCAATAAGAGACACTGCCTCTGAAAACCTGCTGGAGGTCAGCTATGAGTCTGTTCCGAGTCACAGTACACAACAACAGCAACACAGAACCAGGGAGCTCTGGTAGTGGAGTCCACAGCGAGTTGCGCTACAACAAAGGCCATATGTCTCTGGCTTTTGGCATTCACTGTTGTCTTTCAGGGAGAAAGATGACAGTCTCTTCCCATTCCAAACCACAGCCTCTGACGGTGCTGGTGGCCTAGCTGAAATACAAGCCACAGGTCAAGCCATGGGCTCAGAGCCCTGATGGCGAGCCTCCAGGAATCAGAACTGACCTGATGGCAGTGAGTTTGAGGCAAGAAACCCTATAAAATGGACCTTGAATCAAAGAATCTTGAGATGCTTTGCCAAAGACGTATGAGTTTAACAAACGTTCTTCTTGGCGTTACTCAAATAACAGAACAAATTAGCTAAGATAGAGAAGTAACATTGGTGGGATAATGTCGTGATATATAGCTAAAGATGTTTTCAATATGTCCCATTTGCCAAATAGTTGGACAATTACTAAGGAGGACAGAAGGAAGAATCAATGCCTTTGAGCTGTGGTGCTGGAGAAGAGTATTGAGGGTACCATGGACTGCTAGGAAAAGAAACAGATTCATCCTGGAGAGGGTTAAACCAGGCTGCTCCTTGGAGGCAAGGACCCTGAGGCTCCGTCTGACATACTTTGGACATGTTGTAAGGAGAGACCAGTCCTTGGAGAGGGACATCATGCTTGGTAGGGTGGAGGGACAGTGCAGGAGAGGAAGACCCTCTATGAGGTGGATTGATTCAGCGACTGGGGAAATTAGGGTGAGTGTGCTGGAGACAGTGCTATTGGCACAGGATAGAGCAGGGTTTAGGGCTGTTGTACATAGGGTCGCTATGAGTCGTAAGTGACTCGACGGCACATAACAACATTCCCTCAGTTCTCCTCGTACTACTGCACAGCGAGGCTTTCTCTGATTGTATAAGTAAGAACTTTCTCCTCTTCATCCAGGGAGCTCTGGTAGCCTGTCTGGAGGGGGTTCTGCCGCTGACCCAAAGGCAGCACCTCTCAGCTAAGGTTTTTTTCATTCCAACAACTCTATTATTGGTTCTGACATAAATAAAATACTTCCTTTTAAGACTTCTTCATTGTTACTGTCTTTTCAGTATCTTTAGGAATCTGATTTTTCTTTGTGTTTGGGGCTTACAAACATTACATATAAACTGACAAGTACATTTTAATTCACTCATGTTATTGTTATGAGCCCTCAGTCAGTTCTGACTCGTAACAGCTTTGTGCATAACAGAGGAGAGTGCTGTCACACCCCTGCCTGGTGTGAGCTGGGCAGAGGCCATTGTGTTAACATCTCTTGTTGAGGGTCTTTCTCTGATCCTCTACTTTAAAAAAAAAAAATCCCACCCCTTGTCGTATACCATCAAATCAGATCCGACTGGCACAGGAGATTTCCCTCCTTCTCCAGCGGAGCATCCAGTGAATTCGAACCTCACGCCTTCAGGATTGCAGCGCAGCTTCTTCCCACTAGGCCACCAGCGCTCCCTTTGATCTCCTACTTTTAAAATATATTCCTGGGGAGCGTTGGTGGCCTAGTGGCAAGGAGCTGCAACTACAATCGTAGAGGCGCATGGTTCGAATCCACCAGATGCTCTACCGGGGAAGGAGGGACAATCTCCTCCTGTACCAGTCAGATCTGATTTGATGGTACACTTACACAAAAATAATTAAAAAAAAATAAAAAATATATTCCTTCATACATTTTTACATATACATAATAAAAAGGATATATGCTTCCATAAAAAATATGCAATTGACTTCTTTTTCTTTTGTGGTAATAGCTCCACTTGTTCTCCATTACCTAGATTGTCCCTGGGAATGCAGATGGCATTACTAGTTAAAAAAAATTGTGACTGCAGTATTTATGGTCTTGTTATGCACTATAACAATGTACATAGCACATATTACTACCAATAATTGGTACTCTCACATACACACAAACCATTGTTATAGTCTGTTATGTCCTAAACCAGGTTTTTCCTGTACTCTAAATCACACTGGTTGCCATAAATTAGAATTAACTTGACAGTAATTTATTTGGGTTTTATTTTTTTAATGTTAGGATCTGATGATTATCAGTACATAATTCTGCTTAAGTCTTCAGTCAGAGAACTCTCCAAATTACTGAGGAGCAATGATGTTAGTTTGGAGACTAAGGTATGCCTGATTCAAGCCATGATCTTTTACATCAATTGCTATGCATCTGAGGGCTGGACAATGAATAAGGATGAAAAAAAGAAGAGCTGATGCCTTTAAACTATGGTGTTGGAAATGAGCACTGAATATCCCATCCTTGACTGCCAAAAGAACAAGCAGATATGTCTTAGAGAAGGAGGCACGGACAGCAGAGTTTCATTTCACATATTTTGGGCATGTTGCTAGATGGGCTACTCCTAGAGAAGGACATCATGCTTTGGGAAGATGGAGGGATGGTGAAGGAGAGGAAGACTCTAAATCAGGAGGATTGACACAGTGACTGCAGCAATGAACTCAAGCATGTCAGAGAGTGTGAGGATGGCACAGGAAGGGACAGTATTCAGATCTGTCGATGATTGAGTCAACATGAGTCATACTCAACAGCACTAACAATAACAACAATCCTACCTTTGAGGAAGTTATAGCCCAGTGAAAGGGAAACACTGACAAGCAAATAGAAAATTTAAATCAGGTGTAATTGACACACTGAGGGGAGGACTTACTAGATGCTGTGGGTCAACATAGCAGAAGTGATAGTCCAGTCTTGAGAGAATCAAGAAAGAGTTGCTGGGAGAAGCAATGCTCTGACAAAGACATGAAGGACCTGGAGTTAACCCAGGTGAAAAATTAAGAGAGAACAGTGTGTGGAAAAGCTGAGCAGCGTGCTCACCGTGGCTGCAGCTCAGATGTGGTGGAGCATGGCTGCAGATGTGGACAAGAGAGCAGAGCGGACACAGGAGAAGTTGGGAAAATGGCTTTGTGCAGACTTTTCCCTCAAGGCACCAGTAAGTGTCTGAGAGATTTTGAGGAAAGGTGTTTATTTATTCAGGTGTAGGAATGGATTGGAGGAGGAAAGACTAAAGGCAAGATGACCAGTTAGGGGGGAAACCAACCTTAACAAACCAGCAGTTGCTGTAGAGTCATCCCATTTGTGTCAGGATAGAACTGCTCCTCAGGGTTTCAGTGACTGGTTTTGAAATCCAGATAGTCATGTCTTTCTTCCAAGGTGCCCCTGAAGGGACTTGAACCTCTACCTTTTGGTTATCAGTTGAGCACATTAGTCATTTGCACTTCCAGTCAGGAGATGCCTCGTAAGATATGATACTGAAACATAATTTAGATGGTAGTCATGAGGAAAGTAATCACCCTAAGAGCTGAATTTGGGAGAAAGGATTATTTATTTATTGGGCTGGGTTCTTTAAAGAAAAAGAAAAAAAAATCAATGCAACTTATTATCTCTCTATCTTCCCCGGCCCCCCCCCCCGCCCCGCCCGGCCTCTCTCCCTCCATATCTATCTCCCTGTGAGACCAGAGAGATTTCTTTTAAGGAAGTGTCTTGTAGAGTCTGGCAAGTCCCAGTTCTGTGGGTCAGACTTAGAAACGTGTCGGAAGGCTAACAAGTCCAAGTCACTGGGGGGAATTTTCACAGACTAGCCTGGAGGATCCAAGGTGGTTGGCCAGCCGGTTCCGGCTGCAGACACAGACAAAACCAGGGTCAGCTAGCAGGGCTGAAGACTGAAGAACCAATTCTACAGGCCACACGCCAGATGCAGGATTGGACAGATAGTTGTCTAGCTTTGTCAGAGATCTTACACATAAATTCACTGCACTCTACCCCTCTGAGGAGGCTTCCCTTTCATCAGATTGGGCTGATCATATCTGTACAGAACCACCTCTGTGCTTGCCCCATTAACATGTTGTTGTCGTGTGTTGTCAAGTCAGACTGATCCATAGCTGACCCTCCAGTGGGTTTTCAGAAGCTATCAACTGCACAGGAGGAGACTGCCCATCTTTATCCTGAGGAGCAGCTGGTGGATCTGAAAGGATATAGTTTATGATCACAGTTACGCTCGACATTGAGAAAGAATGTCAAGGTCAAGGAAAATTCCTGAAATGGGCAGGTGTGTAGAGGAAATGACAAGATAGGAAAGGTTGAGTGGAGGTGGTTGGTTTAAATTTCTACCTCTGTTCAATTAGAGGTATTGGTGGCATTTATGAGGCAGCTAGAAACTTCTGTCAGTTTTCTATTATTCCCACAGCAAATGACCACAAATTCAGGAGCTTAAACAATGCAAATTTAATACCATATTGTTCTGTAGATCAGAAGTTGATGTGGGCCTCCTAAAGCTATTAAGCGTTGGCAAGATTGTCTTCCTTTTTGGAGACGCTAGTGGACAATTTCCTTGTCTTTTCTGGCTACTGGAAGCTGCCAATGCCCCTTGGCTGGTGGCCTTCTTTTTGTCTCTAAAGTCAGGCAAGTTATACCTCTCTAAGGATTATTCTTAGTCAGCATTGCCTTCTTTTTTTTTATTTTTTAATTTTTTTTTGTGTGTGTGTGTGTGAGTGTACTGTCAAATCAGATCTGACTGGTACAGGAGGAGATTGTCCCTCCTTTTCCCGGCAGAGCATCTGGTGGATTTTGAACCGTGTGCCTCTGGGATTGTAGTTGCAGCTCCTTGCCACTAGGCCACCAGAGCTCCCCCAGCATTGCCTTCTGATCCCAGACAGGAGAGGTTCTCATATGATTCCACTGTATCATGCAGATAATCCAGGATAATATCAATCTCTCAAGGTTCCTGACCTTAATCACATCTACAAAACACTTGTTTTCCATGCTAACTAATAGGCTCTCAGGTTCTGGAGAATTGGATGTAGAAGTGTTTTGGGGAGCCACTGTTTAACCTACCAAAAGTCCCAGTGGCCTGATGAGTAAAGAGCTGCATGGTCAAGCAGAAGGCGGACAGTTCAAATCCACGAGCTCCTCTAAGGGAAAATGATAGGCCCTCTCCTCTTGTGTGTTAGAGTCTCTCAAAGCGCCCTAGAGGGTCAGCTATGAGTTGGTTCTGAGTCAGCAGCAGTGAGTGAGTGTGAATGACTATAAATTCAGGTCAGAAGTTAGAGTGACGTTGGAAATCATGTGTCTGACAGTTGTTATCACATGGATGGTGCCAGAGGCAGTGAGAAGGCAGCTCAAGGGAAACATGAAGTGTTTCGTCCCCACTCGTCTTGCCCTTACTCCGCTGTTTCTCCTTGCACCTCTTACATACACACTGGACAGTTCTGCCAGTCTGTCTGTCTGTCGCTTATCCCTCCCTAAATGTGATCATCTGCCGCGTGTGTCCAAATGCTTACACACTGGTCCCCCTGCCTGGAATGGCTGGAATGCTACCCCATCTGCCCCATAATCACCTCTATATCCTGAAATACCTTTCATTGTGCAGCTTCTTCTGACTCTCATAAGCCAAAGTAAACATGCTTTTCTTTGTTCCCATTCTAAAGGCAGTGTTTTCCTCCATTATAACCCTTAGCAGTGCTCTTCCTCACCACAAAAGGACAGAATTCCCTGAGCAACAGAGACATGTCTTATATACTTTGTATTCCACAGCACAAAGGCCTTGACAGAGAGCAGACCTTCACTAAATGTTTACTGAGTGGATGAATAAATGATTAATTCTGCTTCTGAAAGTAGCTTCCTATTTCTGTTAGAAATTGTAACTAGAAAATCCCAGTATTCTCTTCATAAAAAAAATGACAATGCCATTTGTTGACAGTCAAAAGTAATTCGAGAAATGATACTTATCCATATTATGTTGTCAGGACATCATGCTGAGAATGGTGGAGGATCAATGAAAGAGAGGAGGAGACCCTCAACAAGATGACTGACCCAGCGACGGTGACCATGGACGC
This sequence comes from Elephantulus edwardii, assembly GCF_000299155.1. Classification (NCBI taxonomy): domain Eukaryota; kingdom Metazoa; phylum Chordata; class Mammalia; order Macroscelidea; family Macroscelididae; genus Elephantulus; species Elephantulus edwardii. The sequence continues at coordinate 7,726,625 of NW_006399769.1, forward strand.
GGGCAGATCAGAGATGGTGAGGATGGCACAAGGTTTAGATCCAGAGTCGAGTTATAGTTGATTGAATGACACTTAACAACTCTCTCTCTCTCTCTCCATATATATATATATAAATTTTTTGTTGTTGTTCTTATTGTAGCTCTTGCTTGTATGCTACCAAGCTGAAGAGTTAACTCGTGTTGCTGTGATGCTGAAGACTGTGACAGTGATGTGCCAATCGTGATAATGGGCACCCATGATGGACAGTGTTGGCTGGAGCTTCCCGACTAAATCAAGCCTGGAAGCAGGAGCGGCATCCACTTCTGAAATTGCTTGCCTCCGGAAACTCTATGTACGAACAGTGCTCAAGCTGTTCGGTCATAGGGTCGCTATGAGTCATCTACGACTCGATGGCATCAAACAACAACAACAGCTCTTGCTTGACTAGTAAAGGAAATGACAAATCGGAACTATGTCTCATTCTATGAATGAGTATTTGTCTCTGACTAGGTTCTGTGGAATCAGAAAATGAGAGGGCTCGCATGCAGAGTATTGATTAGAGGTCAGTGCCTGGGAAGGAAAGGAAAGACCCAGGAGTGGCAAGAGAGAAGAGGGCCACAGCAGTGTGGGCTCAGGAGAGCCCCACCCACAGCCCAATGGGCACACAGCCACTAGTCATTGTTGCTGAGTCAGTGCTGACCCGTGGTGACTGTGCATGGGCGTCTGAGTAGAACTGCACTCTGTACGTCTTCAATGGATGATTTATTCAGAAGTATCTCATCAGATCTGTTTGTCCCAAAGACAAACTGGGTGGACTTGAACTGCAGACCATTTGGTTAGTAGCTGAACACTTAATCGTCTGCATTATCGATGAATTGTAGAATTAGCCAATGGGGACTTAAAATCTCCAGGCCTGTGTATAGGAGGAATTCCTGAATGGTATAGTTAATGGTTTCAGCTGCTCACCAAAAGGATAAGAGTTCTAGTCTACCCAGAGGTGCACTAGCCATCGAAAAATCCTATGGAGCGTGGATCTATTGCGAGATACATAGGGTACATACACACATTCAGTTAGAATGGATTCAATAGAAACTTTTCCCCCCAAGATGCACGTGCGTTCACACACACATACACACACACACACACACACACACACACACACACATTATTGGGAAGGAAGTGCCCTTAAATGTGGCAGCAGTTTAGACACACAGGGGAACTGACAGCGAGAGGCTGCCCATGGGCTGCACACCCAGAAGTCCATGCAGAGCCCTTCCCTGATGTAGTCTGAGCCGCCCAACTCTGTGCCCATCAAGTCCTGATTGCCCAAACTTCAAGTGAGACAGGCAATGTTCACATCTCCGACAAGGGAGTACTAAAAACCTAGCATGGAAAACATCAAAGCTATATGAAGGAAATCGGCAAAATGGACATTAAAAGCAAATGTATTTTTTTCAGAGTTGTTGGCATTTGAAGCATTTCCAAAGAGCTTCTTGTTCTTACGTCTGATGGGCAATTCTTTCATGCCAGATTTTTGGTTTACTTGATCCCAAAAGACTTCTGACTTTTTCCAAAGCAGAGTGCACAGTACCCTTTCCTTTGAGGTATTATGAAGTTCACTTTTTCCATCCTATTCCATGACATCATGAGACAACTATTCAAACAAACTTAAGCTGATTCATATGGTGGCACTGGACTTTCAAGTTTAGGGTTATTCTTTGATGTTATGAAACTACTATCCAGACCTAGTTTAAATTAAGTCAATTGATTTCTTGAAAATTCTCCAATAGGATAATTATTATCGGAGAATCTTATATAAGAAACTACTTTTCTCTGGAAAACAAAACAAAACACCTTTATTTCAGAAGCCAGGGGTTTTTTTCCCTCTTTTGCACCCTTCCCTTTCCCCATGACCCTCGTCATCCTCAATCATTCTATCCAACTGATGCCTCTTCCTGGCTGCATTTATCATGGACTTTAATGCACCATGGAATTTAATACACCAAGCTTTCATTTGCTTGATGTTTTCTTTAACAATGTGCATGGCTATTGTTCTTATTAGGATCTCACTTAAAACATGCTGTTAATTCTGCATTAAAAAAGGGTGTCTAAAGAAAAAAGTTGTGTATACATGTGTGCTTAAGGCCTCTGCAGACACCAAACTAGCTGCTGACACTCAACTTTGCACTTAAGTATGTAGATACAACTCGTGATTGTATTCTCCTTTTCTGTGTTTTCATGAGACTGTATCAGAATGACATTTAGATCAATTCAGATCATTTTAGAAACAGAGTCTGAAGACTAACGATCATAATTCAGAGCTGCTGTGTATCGATTGGGTCGTTATGGGTCGCAGGCAACTTGATGGCACATAAGAGCAACAACAACAATAACCACCATCTAATAGGACAAGCATTCACATAAATAGGTAAGTTGCAGCAGGAAGCTCTACATGCTGACAGATGGCTATGGCCTATGAGCACACTGGTAGGACAAAGAATGGACACTTGGTCCAACCCACAGGTTGGAAACTGTCTTTAATGGCAATACCAACTAACTTGAATGTTAACGTGTGAGTAGAAACAAGCTCGTTCCATATTGCTAGAGCATCATGTGCAGAAATGGGAGCAGAGGCAGGAAACACAGTCCATGGAGGTACCAGTGAGCATGGACTATATTTCTACAGTCTACTGAAGACTTTGAACTGACAAGTGCTTTGTATTTTGGTGAAATCATTCATAATGGCATGGCGTAAAGGATGGTTCTACAGTCACGGTTCTCAGGGTGCTGTCAAGACCAACCAGCAACTTCAGCATTGCCAAGAATTTGATTTTTTCTCTCATATTGCACCAACAACTAGAGCCAAAGAAGAAGAAATAGATAATTTCTACCAACTCTTACAGTCGGAGATCAAGCAAACGTGCAATCAAGATGCACTGATAATAATGGGTGA
>NW_006399769.1:7731720-7738726 GCF_000299155.1 Elephantulus edwardii
AGAGGGACATCATGCTTGGTAAGGTAGAGGGACAGCGCAGGAGGGGAAGACCCTCTATGAGGTGGATTGATTCAGTGACTGGGGTAATCAGAACGGGTGTGTCAGAGGCAATGTGATTGGCACAGGATAGAGCAGGGTTTAGGGTTGTTTTGCATAGGGTCGCTATGAGTTGCAAATGACTCGATGGCACATAACAACAACAACAACAACAACAACAACAACAACAACAACATTCCTATCCAGCTGGGCCAACTCATAGATGACTCTCAGTGGGTGCTTAAGGTTGTCAATTGCACAATTGTGAGTTTGGCGTGCTCGGGAAGAGTCATTTGAACTTGCTTCGGCAGCACATAAACTAAAGTAAGAGTGATTTTTGGGGTATCAACCCAACTCTCAGTGGGCATCACCATGAGAGGTTCCTGATGGTGTCTGGTGCCTTCAAGTGGACTACAACTCACAATGACCCTGTGAGCCACAGGTCTGAACCTTGCCCTGTGCTGCCCCATCCTCATGCTATCTGTAGTTGGTGCTTGAGCCCAGCATGGGGTTCCTTGTGTCGGTCTGTCTTGCTGAAAATCTTTCTCTTTCCCCCTGACCTTCTAGCTTCCCTACCATGATGTCATTTTCTAAGGTCTTCCCCTCCTCCATCACACCCCAGCCCCCTAACCTCCCTCCTCACTCCCCCACCAGCATGTCCAAAGTCTGTGAGATGAAGTTCCATCATCCCTGCCTCTAAGAAGTACAACCTGGTTGTACTTCCTCTGAGACAGATTGGTTTGTTATTTTGTCACTGTATGGCATATTAAATACCTTTCATTAACACCGCAATTCAAATTCAATTCTTCTTTGGCTTTCCTTATTCATTTTCCAACTTTCAGATGCATAGTAAATAGTTGAAAGTTATGATGGCTTGGATCAGGTACGTCTTGGTCTGGTATCTTTTCTCTTTAGCACTTGGGGTAGGTCCTTGAGAACAAACTTCCCCACTGCAACACATTTTTTAGTCAAAAGACCGCTGCTACCATAGGTGTTGATTGTTGACTCAGGTAAAATGAAATCATTTCTAACTTTAACCTTTCCCCCCTAAATCATTTCAGGAAGCAGTATATGATCAAGAACCAATGGTAACAAAGGAAGAAGTCAAGCTGCACTGAAGACATTGGCAAAACCTAAGGACCCAGGGATTGATGGAGTACCAATAAGGTGTTTCAACAAATAGATGCATCCCTGGACTTACCCACTCGCCTACACCAAGGAATTTGTAAGACAACTACCTGGCCAACTGACTGAAAGATATCCATTCATATTTGTTCCCATTCCACAATAGGTAATCCAATAGAGTGTGAAAATAATTCTGTCAACATTATTCATTGTCCAGCTCTCAGATGCATAGAAAGTGACAAAAAAGAAAGGCAGTGGGTTCAAATTAAGATAGACTTGTCGTTTTTGTTTTTGTTTTTTTTTACTCTGTATATTAACATATAACAGGAACAGTTGTTTCCAATCAGCCTGGAATGTGGCTATCACATTCCCCATCAGGCAGGTTTATGAATGTTTTCATTGGCAAGTGAACAGATTGTGTAATGCAGGTTGACAGCCAGCTTCATGGGTATGCAAACCATGCAGTCAGACAGGGGGATCCACGCTTAGATGGCAGGACTCCTGCACTTTTAAACCTTCCATTAGGTTCAGAAATACGGGAAGGTACTTTGATAATTGTAAAAAGGACATGCATTTCTTTTGCCTTGGGCTCCAATAAAACTTGACACAATGCTGGTGGTCTGGGGACATTTCGGACTGTGATGACAGGAACTGCTACTGGCATGCACTGGGCAGAGACAAGGTTGCTGTTAAACTTCCTAGAATACACAGGAAAGGCCTCACAACAAAGAATAATCCAACACTAATCTCGCTGCAATGCAGGAAGCCTGCTCTAAAGGGCCAAGTAAGGAAGGAGTTAACTACATTTTGAATTGAGGCAATGAAGCAAAATGGAAAGGAGAAGACAGCTTTCAGAACGTGGTAATTAATCAGCCAAGATGAGATGACGATGTTTGAGGGGACAAGGACATCCAATTGGAGACATTTGATTGAAGGCAATATGAAGTTCTGAAGAGAAGAGATTTGAGAGTAGTCAGCACATATCTCTATTGTGTTGTTCTCTTCTACCCAGGACCTCTAGGTAATGTCACCTCTTCTGCTTCAGAAAAATGAATGACAGAGCTTAACCAGAAGATAAGGTAGGATATATTTTTTCAAAAGTTCCAAATTATTTTATTGATTCTTGTGACAAAGTTGGTACATTTTAGGGCACTACACAGACAAGAAGTTGCCAGAAATTCAAGTTGAATTCAGAAGAGCCATGGAATAAAGACTATCATTGCTGATGTTAGATGAATATTGGCTGAAAGCAAAATAAATAAATAAATAAATAAAATAACCAGACAGACATTTATTTGGTTTTTATTGACTATGCAAAGACACTCAACTTTGTGACTCATGATAATTATGGATAACATTGGGAAGAGTGGAAACCCCAGAACACTTACTTATTCTCATGAGGAACCTGTACATAGATCAAGAAAAAGACAATCAAATAGAATAAGAAGTTTAAAATCAGAAAAGTTATGTGTCAGGATTATACCTAGTCAATTTGTAGGGAGCTCTGGTGGCCTTGTGGCAACAAGCTGTATTGCAATCCTAAAGGCATGCCGTTCCAATGCAAAAGTTGCTCCAGAGAAGGATAGGCAATGTCCTCCCATGGGATTAACTGCTTCTATAAACCAGTGGGAGGATCAGCTATCGGTTGGGTCCAACTTGGCACATACAACTACAACAGTCAATTTGAATGCTGAGCAAATAACTCTAGGAGCTGGACTATCTGAAGAAGAATGTAGCATCAATATTGGAGGAAGACTCATTGACAAACTTTCTTATGCAGATGACATGACCCTATTTGCTGAAAGTGAAGAGGATTTGAGGTATATACGGAATAGGCAGCATCCTGATGGATGGAGAGGAGATTGAAACTGGCAACAGCTTCACCTTGTTTGGATCTACAATGAACACCCTTGGTACCAGAGATGCATTGCACTGGGGAAATCTTCAGTTAGGGATCTCTCCAAATTATAGAGGGTAGTGACATCAGTTTGAGGACTAAGGTGCGTCTGATTCAGGCAATAGTCTTTTGATTATTTGGTCAGTTAATAAGTATGACAGGAACAGAATTGATGGCTTTGAGCTGTGGTGTTGGAGAAGAGTACAGAATATCCTATGGACGGCCAAAAGAACAAACAGGTATGCCCTGGAGAGGGTGAAGTCAGAGTGCTCTTTGGAAACAAGAATGATGAGGCTTCTTCACCTTACATACTTTGGACATGTCTCTAGGAGGCATGTCCATTCCTTAGAGAAAGACATGATGTTGGAAGGGTGGAGGGTTGGCAAAGAAGAGGAAGACCCTCAACAAGGCGGACTGACACGGTGACTGCTGCTATGGGCTCTTGTGTGGCAGGAAGTGTGAGGATGGCACAGAACAGAATAGGGTTCAGATCTTTTGTTCACAGGGTTGCTATAAGTTGTACTCGACAGCACCTATCTATCAACAACAAACAGCAGGCTTCAACACCATGCCTCAACATAAAAAAAAAAAAAAACCAAAAAACAAAAAACACCAAACAACCAAAACCAAAAATCTTCACAACTGGACCAACAGACAACATCATGATAGACAGCAGAAAAGATTAAGGTTGCCAAGGATTTACTTTTATTTGGATCCACAATCAACAGAAATGGGAGCAGCAGTCAAGAACTCAAAAGACATATTTCATTCAGGAAATCTGCTGTCAAGGATCTCTTTCAGGTGCTAAAAGGCAAGAATATCAGTTAAAGACTAAGGGTCACCCAACCAGGGTGTTTTTCAGTTGCTGTGATTGCATCTGAAAGCTGGCCAGTTAATCAGAAAGACGGAAGAAGAACCGATGCCTTTGAATTATGGTATTGGAGAAAAATATCACATGGAGTGCCAAAAAAACCCACAAACAAATCTGTTGTGGAAAAAGTGCAACGAGAGTCCTCTAATCCATCATTAGAAGCAATCACGATGAAACTGCCTCACAACTGAAAAGTTGGAGCATTAGGGAAAGAAAGGAAGGATTTTAATGAGATGAATTAGTTAGTACAGTGACTGCAACAAAGGTCTTAAACCCAGCGGAACACGTGAGAATGGGTGGGATAGGGCAAATTTTCAGTCAGCTGTACGTAGGGTTGCTAGGAGGCCACCGGACAGCACAGAAACAATAAAGAGCTCAGATCATAAGGTTCATTGTCATGCTATAAGTAGTAGGTGGGGCTAACAGGAAAGAATCCAAGTACATATTTTCCAGAGAGTAGATAAAGATTTCACAGATCAGGAGAAGAGAATGAACAAGGAGAATCCTCGTAGAGGATGACTGGGGAAAAGGAATTGGGTCAGGAGGAGCCACATGACAGGGGCAGAGTTAGCTCACACTGTGATGACTCAGTCTAAGCTGCTAGGCCCCCCCCCCCCCACCGCCCATAATGAGCTGCCTTCCTTGATGGTTCCACCTTGCTCGATCTGAGGAGGACCACCATGATTGACAGCTAGCATGTCACCCAGGAAGGAGGCCTGGTACAGGCAATCCTCCCTTCCAACAAGTCAGAATCTTTGTAGGCCCTGGGATGTGGGGGAGACCCCATGGCCTGTCCTTGGGTAGAGCTGGAGAGAGCCAGATTCTATTCTAAGGGAAACCTCTGTCTCCCTTCGCTTTGGTTAAGATTCATTGCTGAGTGTCTCTAAACTGGTTTTGGATGTATTTATTGCCCCCAAATAGTTGTGTGGGTTTTTTTGTTTGTTTGTTTGTTTTATCAACAGGGAATAATACAGGTTTTACCTCAAATATTTTAAGTCTTCTTTTTGCCATTAATAAAAGGTAAGAATTTTTCTTTTTGCTTATCTGTTGAGATACATTTTCTAGCTACAAGATCATTGCTTTTTCAGGAAATGGACTTTGCCAATCCCTTTATTTTCTACCCTGCTGGGTGTTTTGTTCACTACTGTGCACCTGATCCTGCTATAATGCCCAGAACATTGCAGGTGACTGTATGGATACTTGTACACATTACCCCCAAGTTCCTTCAGGACCAAAGAACTCATTCTCCCGGGTACTGCCAATGTCTGCTGCCACAGCTCATACAGGAAATGATCCAGTAACTGGTTTCTGGAGAGGCTCAGTTCCTTTGCCAAGCCAGCTGCAGAGATCTCAGGAGAACTGGTGCAAATTCTTCCCGGTTGAGCTCTTGCTGACCAGTTCTGCTTCCTTCAAACCTTAGGAAAACTCCTTCAGGCAGATAACTCCCCGTCTAGAACTCTTGCCTGGGGGAACCAACTTGAAACAATGTTTAAAAAATATTTGTTGAACATATGTAATAAGTGATGAGTGAATGGCTCTTCCGTTGTAAATTATGCGGCTTTTCACTCTATACACGAACATGTGAACGATTTCTGACATTTATTTTTATATTTAACATTTCATTCTGTCGTCTGCGGCCCTTAAAATTTCGAGCTTAGACTTAGATCATTCACGATACTATGTATGATGATAGTATCAATATTTAATTGTTTCCGTTATGTTGTCATTTCACCAGCAGATGGCAGAGGTGACCCTTGGAAAGCTAATCTCTCTGGCCCTGGGTCACCCAATTGAGGATTTATCTTGGAACGCAAATTACCCATTTAGTACCATTAATTCTGAAGCCTGTGTAATTATGGCATTGTCTCGTTTGAAGCCAAGTGCCTGCCACAACTGGACTCATTTGCATATATAAAAAGGAGAGTTTGGAGTGTAAGGGAAAGAGGCCTGAACCAAGTATCAAAGCCACTGCATGCTAGCTATCTACTAGTTTTAAATATGATTCTTCATCAGCAAGAAGAGGAGTAGATCAGCCTTGTATGCTTTATGGGATTGTTGTAAGTAATAAATGAAGAATTTTGGAGCCCTAGTGGCTCAGTGGTAAGGAACCGAGTCGCCTTGCAAAGGTACATGGTTTGAGTCCACCAGCTGCTCTGTGGGGGGAAACGGGAACTCAGCCCCTGCGTGGTACATCGCCTCTGAAAACCTGCTGAGGGTCACCTGTGGGTCAGTTCTGACTTGATGATACAAAATAAAATCGAATCCCTGGTAACGCAGTGGTTAAAGCAATAGGTGACCAGTCAAAAGGTGGGTGTTTAAAACCGACCATTTTGGTTAAAACTCATTTTGAGCTCTGGCGGCTTATTGGTAAAGAGGCGTACTGCCAGCCCAAAGGTGTGTGGTATGAATCCAACATCTGCTCTGTGGGAAAAAGATGGGTAATCTCTTTTCATGTGATTTACTGCCTCTGAAAAGCCGCTTGGAGGGTCAGCTATGAGTCGGTTCTAACCCAGCGGTAAACAAGAACAGCATTTTGAGCTTGGGAACACTGTGGCAGCAAACGGGAATCCAGGGCTGGGGGTCATTTCTGTAGGCAGCAACAACTCCGCGAGTCAAGGTAGGGTGGATGCCCTCCTGTCTGCAAATCCTAATCGAGTCTGCTCTGCTGACAGTTTAAATGGCACCACCTGATCTCAGGAGTTCCAGCTCCGGAGGCAAGTGAGCTGGACCCAGGCTGACTGCAGGCAGTGATGACTGGGGAAGGGCTTCTGAGTCTCCCGAAGCCCAAGGAGCACTTACCACAGAAATTTTCTAAATAGATATTTCTATTTTATGACCTGGCCTTTGGAACCTAACTCTGCCAGCAAGTCAGGATATGTAGCTTTGCAAGTTAGAAGTCGGAAGTGAGCCTCATTGGCTTAAATCAAGGTGTCAGAATAAGCGCATCATTTCTGCATGAGAGACCTGTTTCCTCGCCTTTTCTGGTTTCTAGGGGCCATTTATATTCCTGGGCTCACAGGCCCTGACAATCCTCAGTGCATCAGCCCAACCTGTTTCCAACATGACAATTTTTCGTT
>NW_006399769.1:7738826-7739577 GCF_000299155.1 Elephantulus edwardii
TGTGCGAGGAGCTAGAGTCGGACAATCAAAAGGGCAGAACTCGTTCAGCGTTTCTCTAGCTCAAGGAACTAAAGAACAAATTCAAACCTCGAGTTGCTACAATCAAGGATGCTTTGGGCAGAATGTTAAATGACCCAGGAGGTATCAAAAGAAGATGGAAAGAATATACTGAGCCATTGTATTGAAAGGAATTGGCAGATACAGAAGAATTTAATGAAATAACATTTGAGCAAGAGCTTATGGTGTTGAAGGAAGAAGGTCAGGCTGCTTTGAAGGAAATGGCAAAAAATAAGGCCCCCGGAATAGATGGCATACCAATTGACATATTTTAGCTAACAGATGCTGCCCTGGATATGCTCACCAAGTTGTGCCAAGAAATCTGGAGAACAACCACTTGGCCAACTGACTGGAAGAGATTGATATTTATTCCCATCCCAAAGAAGGGTGACCCAACTGAGTGTGGAAACTACAGAACAATATCATTGATCTCACATGCAAGCGAGATTCTACTGAAGATTATCCAAAAACGACTGGAGCAGTACATCAGCAGAGAACTGCCAGCAGTCCAGGCTGGGTTTAGAAGGGGTTGTGGTACTAGGGATATTGTAGCTGATGTCAGATGGATCTTAGCTGAAAGCAGAGAATACCAGAAGAACGTCTATCTGTGTCTCATTGATTATGCAAAGGCATTTGACTGTGTGGATCATAACAAACTGTGGCTGACTCTGAGAAGAATGGGAATCCCAGAACA
>NW_006399769.1:7760460-7763994 GCF_000299155.1 Elephantulus edwardii
GTTTCTCAATTTTTCGTTTTTTGATTCTGATCCTCTTCAGCAGAAAGATGAGGCGATCGGCTCCCATTATGACTGACCTGCTGGGAACCTGCTGGAGGGTTTTTATGAGCTGGAGCTGCCTCCTCCACAGTACTTAGTGGGTGGCGATTACCAAACAGACATCTCCACAGGAGCTTTTACTCTGCCTACCACAGTCTGTGAAAACTGAGGGGGAAGGAGACTAGAAGGCTTTTGGTCCAAGGTCAAGAGTGAATCACACAAAAATAATAGGCCATTTGTTATATATGTATTTTGTTCCAGAAATTAAGATAGTAATTTTAAATGTGCATGCTCATTTAAAAGTGCTCTAGTGGTAAAAAGCTGCGCTGCAATTCTAAAGGCATACAATTAAAATGGATGCCTTTGAGCTGTGGTGTTGAAAAGAGTATTGAATATACCATGGACAGCTAAGAAAACAAACAAGTTCATCCTAGAGAGGGTTAAACCAGGCTGCTCCTTGGAGGCAGGGATTCTGAAGCTTTGTCTGACATACTCTGGACATGTTGCAGGGAGGCACCAGTCCTTAGAGAGGGACGTCGTGCTTGCAAGGGTGGAAGGACAGCACAGGAGAGGAAGACCCTTGATGAGATGGATTGATTCAGTCACTGGGGTTATGGGGACAGATGTGTTGGAGACAGTAAGATTGGCACAGGATAGAGCAGGGTTTAGGGCTGTTGTACATAGGGTCGCTATGAGTCACAGGCAACTCAATGGCGGCACATAACAAGAAGAGCCTTTAGAATACCCTTTTAATCTATATGCAGAATAGATCATTCAGGAAGTAGGGCTTTATGAGGGGGAATCTGTCATCAAGATTGGAGGGAGACTCATCAACAACAGCAGATGACACAACCTTGCTTGCTGAATCTGAAGAAGACCTGGAATGCTGGCTGCAGAAGGTCAAGGACTATAAAGGACTTTAAAATGGATTGAAGTTAAGCATCAAGAAAACAAAAATTCTCACCACTGGGCCAATTGACAGCACCATGATAGATGGAGAAGAGATTGAGATTGTTAGCAATTACAGCTTGCTCCGATCCACAATCAACACTCTTAACACCAGCAGTCAGGAAAGCAAAATACGAATTGCATTGGGGGAAATCTGCTGTCAGGGACCTCTCCAGAGTGCTGAAGAGCAACGATGCCAGTGTAGAGACAAAGGTGAGCCTAATCCAGTATTTGCAATTACTTGTTATGCTTCAGAGAGCTGGACAATGACTAAGGATTACAGAAGAAGAATCTTAAACATATCACGGATTGACAAGAAAACAAACAAGTCTGTCTTGGAAAGGGAGAAATCAAGTCTCTCCATGGAGGCTAGGATTCTGAAACTTCATCTCACAAAGTTTGGCCATGTGGCCAGGAAATACAGGTCCTTGGAGAAGGACATCTGCTTGGTAGGGTGGAGGGACAGGGCAGGAAAGGAAGACCCTGGATGAGTTGACACAGTATCTGTATGGGGATTGGTATCTCGGAATTTGTGAGACTGGCTCAGGACAGGGAAGGGTTCAGAGCGGCTGTACATAGGGTTGCTATAGGTAACAGGTGACTCAACAGCACATAACAAAACATCATAGTATATTGCTTTTTATTTAAGCCTCTTGTTTAGAGTCAACAAGACCTCAGGGAGGGCCTTTGTATTTAAAAGTTGGTTGTTATTATATTTTGGAGGCACATTCTTCTAATTGGTACAGCACTCTTCCGTCAATATGCTGTACTGAGGTAACCTAGGGTTGTTGTGATGCTGAACCTTGTGCCAATGAGGTGTCAAAAGGCATAATGATTATTCATGATGGACACTGTTTGGTGGAGCTCTCATTTTAAGATAGGTTTGGAAGGAGTGGTATCCATTCCCTAAACCACATGCCTCTGGAAACTCCATGAACTTTGAGAAATGACAATAGTTATAGAAAGGCTTCAGGTCTTTTTTTAAAAATAGGGTCATTATGAGTCATGCTCGACTCGATGGCAATTGACAAGAAGTAGCAGCCTCTAGAATCATGAAACAATCAATACACTTCAATTCTTACAAGCCACCCAGTTTATGGTACTTTATCGTGGCAGCCTGAGGAAAATTAGAGTCTATGTGCATCAAACTCATGGTTGGCAATGTTAGCTACCCACACTCAGCACTGTTGTGCAGGGGAAAGAGATAGTCAAGCTCAGGATTTTCTCTCTCTCTCCCTCATAGCCAGTGAGTGGGAACTGATCATAGTGGTTTTCTGAGGCTACAAACTGGATTTGAGGACATTACCCAACTTTCTCCCAAGAAGCTGCTGGTAGACTTGAACAATTGGACTACCAGAGAGGTGAGGTCTTTAGGTAAGCACAACTCCCTACATACTACACCATCATTGCTCTCTCCTGGGATATTATGCGCATTAAAGAGAAAAATCATTACATTATTCTGTAGTCAAAGTCAGAAGGACACTAAGACTGGGGTGAACTTTGTAGGTCATCCTAAATGGATAGATATCAAGTCTGGACCAGAACAGACTTATGTACATGTTTCTTAAATAAAACTAACTCCTCTAAGATTTTGTCCAAATGAAACGTTTCTTTCAGAGAAACCACTGTAAGCCATGACATGTTTCTTCAAAATTTACCACAGCTCATAGTATTTTTTTTAAATCTTGTCGAGCTGTTTTCAAAACTTTCTCATCAGCATCCTCAACAATACAGACTCCTTTTATTCTTTGGAGATGGACTGTTTTTATTTACTTATTTTAAGCCATTAATTGTTGAACATTTTCCTCCCCCCACCAGTCCACTTTGCAATGCACTTTGTTCCAGATTGCTATCATGCATATAAATACCTAATCCACTCTCCCTTTCAGACAGTTCTTCCTCTTATGTTTTCCAATGCAATGTTGATTATCTACCCACTCTTCTCCTATCCTCCATCTAACCCTCCATGTCGATCCCATTTTGTAAGAGCAGTGTTATGTACTATTCGTCCTTTTGTAACTGAGATATTTCACTCAGCATGTCTTCCAGACTCACCCATGTGTGTAATGTTTTATAAGTTCATTGTTTTTCAATGCTGTGTAATATTCCATTGTCTGTTGATGAGCACTTGGGTTTGCTTTCACCTCTTTGCAATTGTGAATAATGCAGCAGCAATAAATATGGATGTGCATATATTTGTTTGAGTCCTGGCTCAAGTTTCTTTTGGGTATAATCCCAGTAGTGGAACTGCTGGATCAAATGGTATGTCTATATACAAGTTTTTGAGAAAGTGCTAGATGGTCTTCCACAGTGGTTGTATCATTTTATATCCCCAACAGCAGTGAATAAGAGTTCCAAACATACTAACATTAGGATCTAATTTAAATATTTAGGAAATAAACTGTATAAGAAAAAAGTTTTGATTCTTTCTTATTTCAGACTCTACACATATTGCCTAGAGATTTTTATTTATTTTTTTTCTATAATTATATTTTATTAATTTTCATAAACATTTACAGAGATTTTGGGCTTCCACTCATTCATTGT
>NW_006399769.1:7764094-7779558 GCF_000299155.1 Elephantulus edwardii
GTTCTGATTAATCTTCTTTGTCAGTGTATCCTTTGCCATTCCCTATCACTCCTCCCTGAGAGAGACTTCACCCTGAGTCATAAGGAAAAGGGGACGGCATATTCTCTTAGCTACTTCCTGCTGAAAAGGGACGCTGTGGGTTTCAGGGTGAAGATCTTCTCTCACTACTCTAAAGGGCCCCTTGCCTAGAGATTTTTAATTTCAGTCTCTTGCCAATAACAATTGTCTCTCAACTCTTATTCTAGTCAGTAAATGAATCTGACTATATTAATTTCAGACACAACAGAGAAACTACTTTTCTGCATGGTAATTTTATAGATATTGATTATATGCTAAGGAGATATGTTGCTTGCTGCACTATTAATAAAATAGGTCAGTGGTTTGAATCAAGTAGCTGCTCCACTAAAGAAAGGATGAAGAATCTTTTCCTGTTGACTTACAGTCCTGGAAACATGATGGATGGTTGCAATGACTTGGAATCCAATAATGCTAATGTACTCTAACAACTTTATGCAGTCCAAGGTCTTTAGAGTACAGGGTTTAAATTCCAAGTATTTCATCATCTGGTTGAAAGAATGATACCATGCTTCCAACCTCAAACATAACTCCAGCAATTTCTCTCCCAATAGGAAAGAAATCTTTCTCCATTTCTGCCAGAAGCTTTGTGTTTTCCTGGTTCAGAACACAAACTTTAACTTGAAGTTTTGCAACACTGTCTTCTGTTAACAGGAAGATTTTCTCTTCCTTGAAATACAAAAGTTATTTATTCATTTGCAGAATTCTGTTGAAAATATAAGCCTCATTCTCTCCTGCCTCTGAGAGACCCCAAAGGCTTGCAACTTTGCCACCACCTTGGAGCATCCTGGACTCAAGTTTTTAAACTACCAAAAGTAATTTTAGGACAGGCAGGCATCATTAAGAAGAGTGATGAAATGGTTAGACCAGAAATGTTAAGTGATTTTTCTTACATTGTTTGTTGTTGTTATGTGCCATCGATTCATTTGCGACTCATACTGACCCTATATTCAAGAGCCCTAAACCCTACTCTATCCTGTGCCAACCTCATTGTCTCGGACACACCTACTCCCATTGCACCGATCACGGAAATGATCCATCCCATTGAGGGTTTTCCTCTTCTGCGCTGTCCCTTCACTCTCCCAAACATTATGTTCCTCTCCAAGGACTGGTCCTTCCTTGTATCTTGCCCAAAATATGTCAGACAAAGCTTCAGAATCCTTGACTCCAAGGAGCAGCCCAGCTTCACCCTCTCCAGGACAAATCTGTTTGTTCTCCCAGCAGTCCATGGTATATCCAACACTCTTCTCCAGCACCATAGCTCAAAGGCATCAACTCTCTATGATCCCTAGTCACTGTCCAGTTCTCGGATTCACAGTACACAACTGCAAAGACTATAGCCTGGATCAAGGACATCTTAGTCTCCAGCCTGACGTCGTTGCTCTTCAGTACTCTGGAGAGGTCCCTGACAGCAGACTTTCCCAATGCAATTTGTCTCTTGATTTCCTGGCTGCTGGTACCAAGAGTGCTGACTGTGGAGCCAAGAAAACGAAAACTGTTAACTATATCAATCTCTTCACCATCCATACTGATGCTGCCAAGTGGCCCAGTGCTGAGAATCTTTCTTTTCTTGATGTTAAGCTTCAATCCATATTGAAGGTTGCAGTCCTTGACCTGCAGCAAGCGCTTCAGGTTCTCCTCAGTTTCAGCAAGCAGGGTTGTGTCATCTGCATCTTCCACCAATCCTGATGCAACATTCCTCCTCATACAGCCAAGCATCCTGGATGATCTGTTCTGCAGAGACTGAAAAGGTATGGAGGGAGAAAGAACACATCCCTGGCAGATGCCCTTCCCAATTTTGAACCATGCAGTGTCTCTTTGCTCTGTTCTGATGACGGCCTCTTGGTCCAAGTCTAGGTTTCACATAAGCACAACCAAATGTTCTGGGATTCCCATTCTTCTCAGAGTCAGCCATAGCTTCTTGTGATCCACACAGTTAAAAGCCTTTGCATAATCAATGAAAAACAGATATTTCTCTAGTATTCTCTGCTTTTTGCCAAGATCCATCTAACTTTAATATCCCTGGCACCAAGACCTCTTCTAAACCCAGCCCGCACATTGGGCAGTTCTCTGTTGACGTGTTGCTCCAGTCGTTTTTGGATAATTTTCAGCACAATCTTGCTTGCATGTGGTATTAATGATATTGTTGGATAATTTCTGCACTCTGCCAAGTCATCTTTTTTGGAATGGGAAAAAATATTGATCTCTTCCAGTCAGTTAGCCAGTTGGCTGTCCTCCAGATTTCTTGGCATAGTCAAATTAATATAGAATAATAGCAAAAGCAGTTTTAGACATGTTAAGTTACTCCAAAAAGATCCTAAGTGCTTTGGACAAGCTAACTAATTTGAATATTCAATTTTGAGATGTTCTTTTGAACAGCCTGTTGAGTTGTGAAAATATTGTTGACAAGCAAGTCTTGGGAGGTAATTTATGATTGATTCTCATCATATTGCCATTGGAACTAAAACACACACCAGAATCCCCATTGGGTTTCTATGATGTAAATATGCATGGGATGGAGCTGGTAAGATAGTGGAAAAATTCAAGAGCATTATCTGTTGGAAGTATATTTCATTGTGGTAAGGGGGTGTCACTTGGGATCATGGATACACCCCTAGTTTGTAAAGCCAGGGACACTTACCTTTTTCCTTGGAAAAAACGATTTACAATTTAAAATGTTAAGAGTAAAAACCCTTGCATTTTCAAGGACATTCTAAGAGCGAGATGCTGCCTCTCCTTTCCGTATCTACTTATCTCCAGGTACTTTTTAGTCTTTGCCTATATTATAGGCTACCAATGTCACTGTATTATTCCAGTGACAAGAACTGAGACACTAGGGAACCAAGTGGATGTTTAATGTGTAGAAATAGTAGTAATCCGTTCTAGTCTGGAAACCTCATGTGGGCATTTAAGATAGTATGGATTGTTCACGGCTGTCAGAACTCACAGCTGATCCTCCAGCGGGCTTTCAGACTCTGTAGATGGGAAGAGATTATCCATCTTTCTCCTGCAGAGCAGCTAGTGGATTTGAATGGTTTGCTCTGGGGTTGGTAGCACAATTCCCTATCCACGAAGCCACCGGAGTGCCCTGTTAACAGAATGGGTGCTAAAACCTACCATCTTTCCCTTTTGCAATAGATTGGAATCAAATTTTAGTAACTTTGGTTCCCCGCCCTCCCCCCCTCCCCTTGCAGGGACCAGTATAATTCTACTCTCAAAAATTTACAACAAACTTTTCTGTTACTATGTGTCCTAGGAATTCCTTCTCCAGCTGTTCCCAAAAGAAACCATGGTAGTGATCTCTTGGTCTGTCTGGTGAGGACTGAGAAGCAGGAAGCTGCAGACCAGAGAGACACAAATCTCCCTACTTTATCTTTGCCAGAAAAAAGCCCGTTTATGGACTACAGAATGACAGATGTTTTGGGCAGCTGAATAATAAGGACCATGATGAGATTAATTTTTGCAACAGGAATTAAAAACAAAACAAAGCTTTCCCTTCAAACATATTTAATCAAGAATGGTGTCATATCATAAATTACTATATACTGTGCCATCTGTGAACAATAAAACTGCTGTTTTTCCTAACAGACATTGCTATTCTTTCATGGTAAAAATAGAAATGTCTTGGTAATTTTGAGGTGTTCCAAACAGCAACTGTACTACCTTTAAAAAGAATCTTTAGAAGAAAAAATTTTGAGAGGTCTGGTTGCCTAGTGGCAAGAAGCTGCACTGGAATCCCAGAGGTACGTGGTTTGAATCCACCAGATGGTCTGCTGTAGGAGGGGCAACCTTCTCCTGTACCATTCAGATCCAATTTGATGGTACAAACACACACACACACACACACACACACTAAAATAAAATAAAAATTTTGTTAAACCAGTATTTTAACATTAAAGTGTAAGGAGAAAGTTATTCATAATCTTAGTTTGACAAGTTGTTTTTCTAAACAAACCTTGGGTTTGTAATCCTATTTTATGAGGTTATGTGTATAAAGGGAGTTCTGGTGGTATTACTGCTGGCTGCTAACCCAAAGGTTGTGTGTCACACTGGCGGTTCAAATTCATCGGTAGTTTTGAAAGAATGATGGGCTCTCTCTTCCTGTTGCAATTTACAGCCTTGGACACATGACATCTGAAAGAACTTGATGGCGATGAGTTATTGAGCTTAAGCAATATACATACAAATACAGAGAAATCATGTTATTATAGTAATATTTTTCCTTTTACCATTTAAATATATTACATGTAAATGGTTAAGCAACACGATGGAGAAATTTTTACCAATTCCTTAAACCTCCTAGCTGTCAAGGTGAAAAGAACTCATAGTGGACACTAGCAGATTTTAAGGCTGAAATCCTAGATTTCCCACCTTTTTTTCACCTGAGGAGATACTGGAGGATTCAAAGCACCAGAGCAGGGCCCACTAGGGTCAGCTGTGCAACCCTCTACAGGCTACGATGCCAGAGTTTCCAACACAAAAACTGAACAACTTTCATACTCAAATTCATATTTGAAAATTTAGTCTTGTTTGCAATGAGCTTCCAAGTTATTATAACATACTACTTGAATGGAAAATTGTTGTTGTTATGTGCTGTTGAGTTGCCTGCGACTCATAGAGACCCTATGCACAACAGCCTTAAACTCTGCCCTAACCTCTGCCAATATCACCATCTCTGACACACCTACCCCCATTACCCCAGTCACTGAATCAATCTATCTCACTGAGGGTCTTCCTCTCCTGTGCTGTCCCTCCACTCTCCCAAGCATGATATCCTTCTTCAAGGACTGATCCCTCCTTGAAACATGTCCAAAGTATATCAGATGAAACTTCAGAATCCTTGCCTCCAAGGAGCAGCCCAGCTTCACTCTCTGCTTTACGTACTCAAGGTCTCTGTTGTCATGTGCCATTGGGTGGCCTGCAACTCACAGGGACCCTATGTACAGCAGCTCTGAACTCTTTTCTGTCCTGAGCCAGTCTCACTAATTCTGACACACCATCCCCCATTGCCCCACTTACTGTATTAACCCACCTCATGTGGGGTCTTCCTTTCCTGCACTGTTCCTCCACCCTGCTGAGCATGATCTTCTCCAAAGACTGGTCCCTCCTGGCCACGTGCCCAAAAGATGTGAGAGCTTCAAAATCCCAGCCTTCAAGGAGAAACTTGGTCTCATTTTCCTGAATATGGAGCTATTTGTTTTCTTGGCAGTCAATGGCATGTTCAAAACTCCTCTGACACAAATCAAAGGCATCAACTCATCTGCCATCCTTAGTCACTGTCTAGTTCTCTGATTCATAACAAGTAATTGTGAAAACCACGGCCTGGATCAGGTACAACTTATTCCAAAGGAGCCTAACATGTCAGGCTGCTAACCATAAGGTTGATGGTTTGAACTCACCAAGCATACTAAGAGAGAAAGATGGGAAAATGATGGAGGGTTGCAAAGAATCAAAATTAACTTGGTAGCAGTGGGTTTGTTTATATTTCACATGAAAATGCTTATTATTTAACAAATACATAAATACAAAGTATTTAAAGTTCTCTAAAGCTCACCTCCAGGAAAACTATAATTTGGTATTCATTCTTGCTGGATTTCTTATTAAAAAGTAGGAAGACTTTTGTAATTAGGTGCCACATAAAATGTAAAGGAAGCAGTACTAGAATGATCTGAATGGCTATTTTCCTTAGCTGTTTCTCGTGCTGGGTTCTCTGGAAGACGGTGGCAGTCAAAAGATGGCCTGTTTCTGAAGTTTCTAAAAAAAAAAAAAAAAGACCAACATAAACTACTATATACCAGAGAAGTGATGATGTTTATTGTTGATTTAAGTTTGGTGGAATAACAGGGATTCTTTGTCCTGCTGAAGAAGTGATTTTTGTGCTTGCTCATGGCGTTTCTCAGATGAGAACAAGACAGACTCTGTTAAGCAGAGAACATTGTTGTTGTTGTTATGTGCCATGGAGTCACTTGCGACTCATAGCAACCCTATGTACAACAGCCTTAAACTCTGCTCTGTCTCGTGCCAATCGCACTGTCTCCGATACACCCATCCCAATTACCCCAGTCACGGAATCAATCCACCTCATAAAGGACCTTCCCCTCCTGCGCCGTCCCTTCACCCTCCCAAGCATGATGTCCCTCTCCAAGGACCAGTCCCTCCTTACAACATAGTATATATGAAGGAACTGTGCATGCTCCTAGTGGGTAAACACAAGTCCTGATAAGCTCTGGTCACACAATTCTCACCAACCAATCAACATATAACTGTTTCAGATGAATTTTTATCTAATATAACTTTATTTAATATCTATTACAATTAATTACATGCTGAGTTTTAAAATATTGTTAGGCAAGGGTTTTCCTGACACTAACTAACGTGAGCATAAATTAGTTTGGAGTTTCATGACAATTCTGTCCACTACACTTTTATTTTTTAAAAAAATTTTATTATTTTGTGTGTGTGTGTACCATCAAATCCGATCTGACTGGTATAGGAGACTGTCCCTCCTTCCCTGGCAGAGAATCTGGTGGATTTGAACTGTGTGCCTCTGGAATTGCAGTGCAGCTTCTTGCCGCTAGGCCACCAGAGCTCCCCTTGTCCACTATACTTTTAAAAAATCATTTCCTGGAGCTCTGGTGACCTAGCGGCAAGAAGCTGCACTGCAGTCTTGTGGTTCAAATCCACCAGATGATCTGCTGGAGGAGGGCCATTCTCCTCCTGTACCAGTCAGATCTGATTTGACAGCACACACATATAATAGAAATAAAAATAATAAAAAAAAGTTTCCTTATAAATCCACAAATTTAGCTAATTTTTCATTTTTGGAAAAATGGGAACACGACAGAGGGTTGCAATGTGTAAAATTTGCCCAATGCAACATTTTTATTTCTTTACTACTGCTACCATGGTTGTTGGATTCAAGTAAAATGAGGTAGTTGACAACATCAACGTTTTCGCTATTACGATGTGAAGTGGTGGGGATTTTTGTTTTATGTTGAGATGTGACCCATACTGATCTTCTTCCATGTGCTTCAAGCCTTCTTCATTTTATGCAAGAAAGGTTGTGTCATCTGCATAATAAGGGTTGTGGACCCAGTCCTGGAATCCAGATTCCAAGGAATTTGGAAGACAATTGATCGGAAGATAGATATTTGTACTCATTCTAAAAAATCGTGCTCCAATAGTGTGAAAACTATTAAACAATATCAGATGGATATGGGCTGATCAAAAAGAATACCAAAAAAATGTTTTATTAACTATGTAAAGCAAGGTGGATAACAAATCATAGCTAACATTAAGAATGGGAATTCCAGAACACTTAAATTACACATACAAAACCTACACACAGATCAAGAAGCAGTTGCTGGAACAGAACATGTTGTATCTTTTCTCCAGACCTGATTTTTTTTTAATTAACTCTAAGATTCACTGTAGTGTTTTCATTTAAATTTTTATAGAGTACTTAAAAACCTATTTGTAATAAATATTTTATAAGTAAAATATAAAACTGATCCACTCTGGGGCTTGAGTCAAGTCTGTCTTGATAGCAACTTAGGATTTTAAAAATTCTGTTGTCCAAATTTAAACAATTGTATTATGGTGAACCCTAACCAGAAAAGTGACAAGAGATCTCAAATTGGTACTGCTGCTAAGAAACTAGTAAAGAAACAGGATATCCTTCCCTCCAATATTGTTCCTATGTTAATCCTTACACCCAAAACTTCGTCTATTTCTAGCAGTTATCTTGCTATTTAACTGTCACTTTTGCATGGGGTGGCCTATGTGCAGGGAGTTGTGCTGCTAACGCAAAGGCTAGAGGTTCAAATCCACCAGCTGCCCTGAGTGAGAAACATGAACAATCTTCTCCTGTGTGATTTAGTCTCTGTGAAAATTCACTGAAGGGTTAGCTATGTGTTCTAACTCAAAACACATAACAACTCCTAAACAATATCCAGAATGTCCACTACTCTTCTGCATTGCTGCCATTCTGCTCTGATCCATGATCACTCTGCATACCTAATTTGCAGCTACAGCTTCCTACTTTTATTGAAATTCCGTTCTCTGCACAGTAGCAGCAGTGATTCTTCTGAAATGTGAATTAGATTGGACTACTCTTCTGCTTGTGATGATTTCTATCTCCCTTAGTCAAAGTCCAACAAAGACTATAAGGACCCAATCTGACACCCCTTGCTTTATTCCTACCACCTTTCCCCCAGCTTCCGTCATTCCAGCCACACTAGTCTCCTTGCTGTTCTTCCAACAGGTAATTTTGGCACACTCTCTGTTCACTGTCAATAGTTTTCTCCCAGAAGTCTTACATTTATTTGCTCGAATATCACCTATACAATGGGGCCTGTCGCCACCACCGTCTTTAAAAAGGCAACAATTCTTCCCTACACTCTGCTCTTCCTTTCTCTGAACTTTTTTATAGCAGCTCTTTATATTTAATATATGTTTATTATTTGCCTCTTAGCCCAGGGCTTAATTATGTTATATGCTACTGAGTCTGAACGGAATCAGAGCTGACTCTCCAATGGGTTGCACAGGAGTTTGACTGCCCATCTTTATTCTATGGAGTAGCTGCTGGATTAAAACTGCCTGCCTTTAGGTTGGCAGTGCAGCTCCTTACCTCTAGGCCATGTTGTTGTTATTGTTATGTGCCGTCGAATTGTTTGCGACTCATAGCGACCCTATGTACAACAGCCCTAAAACCTGCTCTATCCTGTGCCAATCACATTGCCTCTGACACACCCATCCCGATTACCCCAGTCACTGAATCAATCCACCTCATAGAGGGTTTTCCCCTCCTGTGCTGTCCCTCCACCCTACCAAGCATGATGTCCCTCTCCAAGGACCCTGGTCCTTACTTTCACCATTAAAAAAAAAAAAAAACAACACAAAACAACCAAAGAAACTTGAGATCCATCAATAGGTATGTAATTACACTAGTGAGCAAAAAAACCAACGTATTTAATAAAAAGAAAGAAAATATCAGAGCCCGTTAAAAGCAGTATTTCAAGACATTTTTGTTTTATGAGTGGGTGTATGCAAGCATTTGGTTTAAGTACAGTATTTCTTACTGTCCATCTCAATAAAAATATTTGTGTAAAAATTGCTGTAGACAAAGTTCTGCACATTTATCGGGTGACATGTACAAACTAGTTTATAATAGCACCTTTCTGAAAAACCGTATAATAGTGTACATATCCAGAAGCAGTAGAAAGAACATAAAGTAACACCCCCAGCGCATTTCCTAGCTGCTGCTCCAGTGTGTTTTTGGAGATCGTGAATCACTGGGGTGGAAGGAGATCCTTTTTCCCTGTGCAGCTACTGGTGGAAGAACCACTGCAAAGGCGCCACTTCTGGGTTATCAGAGAAACTCTCCAGGGATGATATCACCAGAGCTCATAACTCCACAAACATAGCTCAAAAACTTAAAGAGTAAAGTATTATAATAGAAACAAACGTGGTAAAACGAAAAAACAAAAAATGAGGATAAAATTCAGAAATGCTTAACTTTCAGAAGTTAAAAAAATTCAAATTACATAAAATTAAATATAATTGAGAAAGTTAAATAAAATTAATGTTAAATAAAATTTGGAAAAGAAATGTTAACTTTCACAAAACCATTAACATCATCAGTTAGGGAACTGATTTCCCACAGAATTACTGAAGACAGTACCCAAGTCTGATTCTTAATGTTGCCTGTAGTATGTATTTTTTATGTTCTGAATCATGTGATAATTATATCATCTGGATAACTGTCTTATCGAGCTCGGGAAGCCAAATGGGTAGTGAGATGAGATGGCGCGCCTCTGGCAATTTGAATCCACGAATGGAGTGAAAACTAGAGGAACAGCTATGAGTCAGTTGATTCAACGCCAGTGAGTTTTGAATTTGGATAATTTGGTGGTAAACCATAAAGATCAGGGGAACCTAGCAACCACTCATATTAGTTTTTGTTACTTATTAAGTCGGCTCAATTTAGAGAAACCCTTCACAATCACGGCTTTGCTCAAACCCACGGTTGCTATCACTGTCAATTGGCTGGCCCTCTACTTTACCAAGAATGATTATGCGATACTAAGTTCATTAGTTATTTACTGTTGAGTACCACTGAGTTGGAACCGATAGCTGACACTGTGGCGGGTTTTCAGAGGCTCCTGGGGAGGAACGGGTGGATCCGACCCCGCATACTTTTGCACTGGCAGCAAAAGTCCTTACCACTAAGCCATCAGAACTTCCTAGATATTCGTGAGCTGTATAAAATCTGTAGGTTCATTTCAGCACTTCTCATTTTAGTTAAAATCCTAATTGCAATTTTGGTTTGATATCCACCCAAATCGCGCTCTACCCCATCATCAAGAACTAAAGCCAGGGGGCTCTTCAACCCTCCCGCACGGAGTAGTTCTCTCTCCGCCCTTGGTTGGCTAAGCTTAGAAGGACAAAGACTGAGACGTTTAGGCGGAAGAGAAGGTACTGAGGTGATTGCAGGCAGCAGAGAAGCCAGCTTAAGAAGTACCCAGTGCGCAGATTACCCACCGTGCTCGGTTTACTCTTACAGGCAAAGAAGCACATGCGCCGTAAACGCCCCTAACCCAGTAACATTTCCGAAGTCTTGATTGGCGAGCCGTAAATTCTCGCGATGCTTCCTCCATATACCGCCTCCTCTCTTTATCTCCCAGTACAGACCGGGCAAGCGATCACAGACCACGTTGAGAACCTCGGGGGCAACATAGCTTTCTCCAGGCCTTCTGCGCTCTCACAGAACCCGCGACGCTTCTCAGATGCTCACAGGCACGAGGTTTGGCTTCCATACGGCGTCCGACTGAACCGCTCCAATCCCGGCCGCTCAGCACAGCCCATGTGTTGCAATCGCCCGGCGATGCTCACCAAATCCCGTCCCTTAATATCGCGAGAACTTGGTGGTCACACACTAGTTTCCGGTTCCTGGGTTTCTATGGAGACAGAATTTTAACTAGTTCTCATGCTGAGGCTTTGCTGGTGTTTCGGAATCATACATAAAATGATGGAATTGATTAGAAAGATGCAGAGAAAGGTGTTAGTGGGAACGAAACAAAGACAGCCAATGTGATCCACGGGGGTGAAATTTGCTGGGCATCGGTTGCCATTTAGATAGAGGTCTTTAGGGTGGACACCAATTTTCCCCATTGGGGAACCCCGGTGCATCGGTACACACAGTTAACATCAGCTAAACACGCATGGGCATTACGCCCGTTTTTTTCTGCAGTTCGGAAGATTCCGAGGTCAGAATCTGCAGCACACATCTCCGTTAACCAAAGAGTAGTTATCTCTCTTTAAAAATTTGTTTTTTGACTTTTAAAAGGCCATCTTTTCTAAAAAAATTAATTTTGATGTAAGTTTACAGAGAATTAGGGTTTCCATTCATTCGTGTTGCACTTTTCTCCCTGCCCACCCCTCTCTTTTTAAATTTGCACAGCAGTTCCTAGGAATGGATTCCGTTTATTCCGTTCTTTAATCATATCACATTCCAGATTGCTTTCTTGTCAATACCTTCTTAACTGCAGCCATTTTTATTTCCATTTTACATTTAAAATGATTTCTACTCCTGTATTGAATTATTGACTGCCAAACAGTTCTTTAGTGTAAGGCCACCTGTTACTTAGATTTGAAATGGACTTTAGATACCATGTCCTCTTCCTGGTGTTGACAGCATAATCCTTTCCATAATATTCCTGACAGATGTATTTTTATTAATTTTTCATTAAGTATTTGTTGCGCATATTCTGTGCTAGGGAGCTCTGGGGGCCTAGTGGCAAGAAGCTGCCACTTTTAATCCTAAAGGCACGTGGTTCATCCACCACCTGCTGCATGGAGGAAAGATGGACAATACCCTCCTGTGCACTTTACTGCCTCTGAAAATCCACTGGAGGGTCTGTTTGCCTCGAATGACACACAGCCACCACCGTTCTCTGTGGTAGGCACTGTTTTAAGGACTTGAGAATTAAAATAACAGATAACAGTTGTTGCCATTATGGTGTGTTTTGTTACTGCTGGAATCAGTCAATATACAAGTGAGTGAGGTAATTTCATTAGGAGTGATGAAAATGGTGTGTGTGGAGGGTGTGTGTGGGTATGTGTAGAAGACAGGATGGCCGTACAGGAGCTGGCTTTGGGGTCATTGGAACAGAGACTTAAATGAAGAGGAATCAATTTTGCAAAATTCTGGTGAGATGACTGTTAAGAGGTGAATAAATCATGGCCTAACATCTTATTTGGAAATAAGAGAACTGGGGAGTACAAAACCCTGTAATGTTAAAAGGAGATTGATTTGAGATGAAATGCAAAACAAGATTGTTGTTATATTGCATCTCCTGGACTGTCAGTCTGGCAAGTCACTGATGTTAGATTGACTCAGATTAATTTTGGAACTAGTGTTCTTGTTTTGTTTTTACTAAAATACAGGTTGGCTATATTTTATATGGAAAGACTGGTTCACAGTAGGCAAGAGTGACAATGTGATCTCTTCTTAAGCATAAATATTTTCCCCCAACACCAAAAGTCCAGAGGTTCTCAACATGGGAAAAGTTTTTCAGTCAGGAGGATATTTGGCAATCTTCTTTTGTTGTTACAACTGAATGGAGAGGTGCTACTGGCCTCTAGTGGAAAGATGCCACAGATGCTGCTAAATAACCTATCTAATGCAGGGGAAGATCCTGCAGCAGAGAATTTTCTAGTCTAGAATGTCATAGATGTTAAGACTTCAAGCCCTGGGTTAGACTATAATGTAACTTCTTTCTTACAGTGACTGTAATTAAATCTATTTAAAATGGGTGTGAAGAAGAAGAAAGGAATGCATGTTGCTGCATTCACCGTTTGTCAGCATGACCTTGAAACTTTGAAATGTAAGTGATTTCTGATTTTACTATATATATTTAATATATATTTAAATATATATTTGCTTTGGTTAATATATTTGCTTTCTAGTTTGCAAGTAGAATATTGTAAACTCTAGATGCTCACATCAGAAGATGTTTGAATTCTGTTTACTGTGTTCCGTGTTTCTTAAATTTGGTCTTATATATACACTGATTTTTTAAAAATTCTTCTCAATTAACTTCCATCATTTTTATTTGGGAGCTTATAAAGATTTAAATTTTGTACAAATGAATAATAATATGGCCTTTGTGTTGATTCTGAGATCTAAATGGTTTCTGAGACTATAAATCTTAAAAGAAGGAGATTTCCCATTTTTCTACTGTAAGACGCTCTGATAAATTTGAACTACTGAGATGCCCAACCTTTTGATTAGCAGTGTAACACTATGCCACTAGAGAGACTTAAACATTAATAATAGAAGTAATACATAGTTACATTACTGAATAAATGTTTTGTTGTTATGTAGCTTTTGCTGATGTGGAAGGGAAAAATCTAGCTTCTGTGCTGTTACATTGTGTGGAGCTCACAGATGGAGTATCACAAATCTGTTATATTAAACAGGTAAGGCTGAATTAATAGTTGTAGATACATTGTAAATATTATTGAGCTTTTTAGGATGTAAAGAAATTTACAATATTTGTCTTGTTGAGTGCTGTCCAGGTAACTATGTCTAACAAAAGATCTGAACATTGCCCTACTGTGTACCACCCTATTGATCTCTGTCATGCTCCATCCCACAGTTGCAGTCGCTCTGTCAGTCTATTTTGTTGAGAGTTTTCCTTCTTTTACTGGTCTACTTTTCCAAGAATCCTTCTCTTGTAGAGGATTCACTTCCTAGCAACATGCCCAAAATGTGTGAAACATGCTGTAAAGAACACCCTGGTTGCACTTGCTCCGAGACAGGTTGGTGTGTTCTTTTGGAAGTTCCAGGTATATTCAACACTCACCACCAACACCACAGTTTCAAGGCATTACTTCTTCTTTGGTCATCCTTATTCACTATCCAACTTTCAGATGCCTAGGAAGCAATTGAAGATAACCTGGCTTGGATCAGGTGCACTGTAGCCTTTACACTGATGTACTGCTCCTTAGCTGTTTGGAGAAATCAAATTTTGGAGAAGCAGATTTCCCTAACGTGACTTGGTTTTTTATTTACTATCTACTTCTACCATGAATGTTGATTGTAGATCGGGTAAAATGAAATCATTGGCAACTTTGATCTTTTCCCCAGCTCTCATACTGTTGCCTGTTTGTCCAGAATTGATGATTTTTGTTTTCTTGATGTTGAAATGTTACGTATGTTGAATGCTGTAGTCCTTGGTCTTCTGTAGCAAGTGCTTCAAGTGCTGTCCACATAAAAATTTAATTTTTTAAGCAGTCCCATTCATTTAGCTTGTCATTGTTGATTGTGCATCAGTTATAATTGGTATTCTATTTATGCTATGGATTAAGGTTTCTAAGTTTGCTTTGATTTTTTTCTTTGATGTGTTTTGTAGTTTTAGGTTTTATAAACCCAAAAGTTTTAAGTTTTAGGTTTTATAACGCCAACGGCATTATTCCAGCTATAGTTGTTTTGTTTGTTTGTTTTAGATAAAAAGATAAATGTGTTAGAAAAGACACAAAGAAAGGGATGGCTCATCCTCCTAAGGAATGGAAACAATAGAGGAGGCCTTGAGTTAATATTTGAATGTGATATGTTGTTGTTGTTGATTGCCTTTGAGTCGAGCATGAATAATAGGGATCCTATGAACAAAAGGCCTGAAGCCCCTCTACAACTATTGATATTTATCAAATTTCATAGAATTTTCATAGGCAAGTTATTTAGGAAGTAATGTCACTCCTACTTCCAAACCTGTTATAGAATATTACTGGTTGAGTTGCCTGAGAAGCATAGTGACCCTGTGTACAGCAGCTCTGAACCCTGCCCTTCCTGAGTCAGTCGCATTAATTCCAATAAACCAACCTCCATCACCCAAGTTACTGTATCAATCTATCTTATCTGGGTTCTCCCTCTCCTGCACTGTCTGTCCACCCTTCCAAGCATGATGTCCTTCTCCAAGGACTGATCTCTCTTGGTCACGTGCCCAAAGTAAGTGAGGTAGAGCTTAAAAGTCCTAGCCTCCAAGGAGAGACTTGGTTTCACCCTCTCTAAGATAGACCTGTTTGTTTTCTTGGCAGTCCATGGTATGTCCAAGACTCTTCTCCAGCGGCACAACTCAAAGACATCTATTCTTCTGTCATCCTTAGTCATTGTCCAACTTTTTTTTTTAAGGACAACTTTTTAAACTTTCTGAAGCATAAAAAATAATTAGGAAAACTGTGGCCTGGATTAGATGCACCTTAGTCAATAGACTGACCTCGTTGCTCTTTGTCACTCTGGAGAGGTCCCTGACAGCAGATTTTCCCAATGCATTTCGCCTTTTGATTTCCCAATTGCTGGTATTAAAAGTGTTGATTGTGGATCCGAG
>NW_006399769.1:7783883-7806866 GCF_000299155.1 Elephantulus edwardii
GGGTTTTCTTGCTGTTCTTTTTCAATTTGCTGGAGATACTGGGTTAGAGAGTCAATAGTCTGTTTTTCCTGTCTTTTGATGTGTTTGCTTATTGCTATAAGTTGACCTCTGATTACTGCTTTGGCTGCTCTTCAGGTCTTCTTGAGTTTCAGCAAGCAAGGTTGTATCATCTGTGTATCTTATGTTGTTAATGAGTCTAGCTCCAATCTTGATGCCACCTCCTCATGAAACCCTGCCTCCCGAATGATCTGTTCTCTATACAGATTGAAAAGGGACTGGGACAGGATGCATTCCTGACACACTCTTTTCTTGATTTTGAACCATGTTCAATTGTTCTGTTTTGTTTCAGACTATTGCAAATAGCTACTACTTTCCCCCACCATATGTAAAAGAGGCTGCTTTTCCCCTACTTAGTGGATTTCATCTTTTTGTCAAAGATCCACAAGTGGATAAATTTATTTCTGGTTCATAATTCTATTATGTCGATCTGTGTACCTGTTGTTTTGTCAATCCAAGACAAGCAAAATATGACTTTCAGTCTATCCCACCTGAATTTCAGAACCATCTCAGGAACAGGTTTGAGGTCTTGAACACTAATGAGCGAAGACCTGACGAGGAGTGGGAGGATATCAAGGCTATCATCCAGGAAGAGTGCAAACGGTCATTACAAAGACAGAAGAGGAGGAGAAGACCAAAATGGATGTCAGAAAAGACTCTGAAAATTGCACTGGAGTGTAGAGAAGCCAAAGCACAAGGAAGAATTGAATATACTAAAGAGTTGAATAGAAGATTTTACAAGGCAGCACTCAATGACAAAGTAAAATATTACAATGAAATGTGCAAGGAGTTGGAGTTATAAAATCAGAAGGGCAGAAATCACTCAGCATTTCTTAAGCTCAAGAAACTGAAGAACAAATTCAAACCTCGAGCTGCTATAATCTAGGATGCTTTAGGCAGAATATTAAATGATCAAGGAAGTATTAAAAGAAGATGGAAAGAATATACTGAATCACTGATTTGGAAGAAATTGGCAAACACAAAAGAATTTCATAAAACAACATTTGAGCAAGAGCCTATGGTGATGAAAGAACAAGTTCAGGCGGCTTTGAAGGAAATGGCAAAAAATAAGGCCCCAGGAATAGATGCCATACCAATTGACATATTTCAGCTAACAGATGCTGCTCTGGACGTGCTCACCAAGTTGTGCCAAGAAATCGGGAGAACAACCACTTGGCCAACTGACTGGAAGAGATCTATATTTGTTCTCATTCCAAAGAAAGGTGACCCAACAGAGTGTGGAAACTATAGAACAATCTCACTGATTTCACGTGCAAGCAAGATTCTACTGAAGATTATGCAAGGACAACTGGAACAGCACATTAGCAGAGAACTGCCAGAGGTCCAGGCTGGGTTTAGAAGGGGTTGTGGTACTAGGGATATTGTAGCTGATATTAGATGGATCTTAGCTGAAAGCAGGGAATACCAGAAGAATATCTATCTGTGTTTCGTTGACTATGCAAAGGCATTTGACTGTGTGGATCATAACAAACTGTGGCTGACTCTGAGAAGAATGTGAATCCCAGAACACTTGATAGTTCTAATGTGAACATATACTTGGGCCAGGAGGCAGTCATCAGAACAGAGCACGGGAACACTGAATGGTTCAAAACTGGGAAGGGCGTATGCCACAGATGCGTCGCGTCCTATCTCCATACCTTTTCAACCTGTATGCAGAACAGATCATCCGGGAGGCTGGGCTCTATGAGGAGAAATGTGGGGTCAAGATTGGTGGACGATCTTTCAGCAATCTGCGTTATGCAGATGACACAACCCTGCTTGCTGAAACTGAGGAGGACCTGAAGCACCTGCTGCAGAGAGTCAAGGACTGCAGCCTCCAATATGGATTGAGGCTCAATGTCAAGAAGACAAAGATTCTCACCACTGGGCCAATTAGAAGCATCAGGATGGATGGTGAAGAGATTGAGATTGTTCACAGCTTTTGTTTGCTTGGCTCCACAGTCAACACTCTTGGCACCAGTAGCCAGGAAATTAAAAGGCGCATTCTATGGGAAAGTCTGCTGTTAGGGACCTCTCCAAAATACTGAAGAGCAATGGTGTCTCTCTGGAGACCAAGGTACGTCTGATACAGGCCATGGTCTTTGCAATCACTTGTTATCCATCAGAGAGTTGGACAGTAACCAAGGAGGACAGAGGGAGAATTGATGCCTTTGAGCTGTGGTGCTGGAGAAGAGTATTGAGAGTACCATGGACTGCTAGGAAAACAAACAGATTCATCCTGGGAAAGGGTTAAACCGGGTGGCTCTTTGGAGGCAAGGATTCTGAGGCTCCATCTAACATACTTTGGACATGTTGTAAGAAGAGACTGGTCCTTGGAGAAGGACATCATGCTGGGGAGGATGGAGGGACAGCGCAGGAGGGGAAGGCCCTCTATGAGGTGGATTGATTCAGTGACTGGGGTTATTGTGATGGGAGTGCCAGAGACAGTGCGATTGGCACAAGACAGAGCAGAGTTTAGGGCTGTTGTACATAGGGTTGCTGTGAGTCGCAAGTGACTTGACAGCACATAACAACAAGAAGGTGTTTTTATTACTGTGACTGTCTAGTAGGTGTTGCTGTCAGGACATGTGAGGCCTTCTATGTTTTTCTTCATGATCATTTTGCTTATCTGGGTTTTCATTCCCTTCTGTATGAAATTGTTTGTTTTTTTTTGTACGATTGAGTGGGAACAGACCCATAGCTGACCCTCTGTCAGGTTTTCAGAGGCAGTTAATCACACAGGAGGGATGACCTATTCTTCTCCCGCAGTGCAGCTGGTGGACTCTGGTGGACTCAAACCATGTGCCTTCGGGATTGCAGCCCAGCTTCTTGCCACTAGGCTGCCAGTGCTCACTTATATTTATATATGAAACTAGTGATTACTTTTTCCATCTCTTTGAAAAATGGTGCCAGTATGTGGATATGCGTTGCACTGCACTTGTAGATTGCTTCTGGTAATATTGCATTCTCTTTGTGTTTCTTGATTATATATTACTTCCGGAAATGGTTCAGTGTCTATCAGTTCTTTTTGGTGCAGTGAATCCATGTGTGCCTTCTGAATTTTTTTGATGCTTCCTGCATAAATAAACGTTTTACTCATAGAATCTATCAGTGTTGCAGCTCAAAGTTTGAATTTGTTCTTTAGTTCTTAGAATTTGAGAAATGTTGAGTGCTCTTTTCTTTTGGTCTTCTAACTCTGGTGCTTGAACATTTTGTTACAATACTTAGTTTTCTCAAACTGCCCTTTTAAATTTTTCTGTGTTGTATTTTCATTCTCATTTGTGTAAAGAAATGCTTGAATTTCTTTTATAGTTTCTTCCATTACCAAGTAGTATTCAAACAGGCTGTTTGTTATTTAGTTTCCATGTGCTTGTTTTTTCCTCCTTTATCTCTTTGTTGTTGATGTCTAATTTTAGAAAACTGTGATATGAGAAGATGATCTGTAATATTTCAGTGATTTTGGATTTATTCATGCTTGCTTTATGACCTGACACTTGGTCTGTTCTCAAGAGCGTTAGTTGTACTCTTTAGAAGAATATATTGTGCTCATATTAGGTATTGTGTTCTTCGTATATGTCTAAGATCTCATTGGCTCATTTTATTGTTTTGTTCTTCTGCAACTTTACTAGTCTCTTTCCAGTTGTTCTGTCCTTTGTTGAAAGTGGTGTTTTGAAGTTTCCTATTTTTATTGTGGAATTATCTAGTTCCCTCTTCAAATCTGCTTAAGTTTGATTTATTACATACCTTGTAGCTTTTCCATTAGGTACATAAATAGTAATTTTGTTGCTGTTGTTGTTACGTGCCATTGAGTCTCTTGTGACTCATAGCGACCCTATGTATAAGAGCCCTAAACGCCGTTCTATCCTGTACCAGCTTCACTGTCTCAAACACACTCATTCCCACCACTCCACTCATAGAACTGATCCATCTCA
This sequence comes from Elephantulus edwardii, assembly GCF_000299155.1. Classification (NCBI taxonomy): domain Eukaryota; kingdom Metazoa; phylum Chordata; class Mammalia; order Macroscelidea; family Macroscelididae; genus Elephantulus; species Elephantulus edwardii. Next base: position 7,787,873 of record NW_006399769.1, read on the forward strand.
TCAAGGGTCTTCCTCTCTTGCGCCGTCCCTCCACTCTCCCAAAGATGATGTCCCTCTCCAAGGATCAGTCCCTCCTTGCAACATGCCCAAAGTATGTCAGACGAAGCTTCAGAATCCTTGAGTCCAAGGAGCATCCTGGCTTCACCCTCTCCAGGGCAAACCTGTTTGTTCTCCTAGCAGTCCATGGTATATTCAACACTCTTCTTCCACACTACAGCTCAAAGGCATCAATTCTCTTTCTATCATCTCTTTTCACTGTCAACTCTCCGATGCATAGCACATAATTGCAAAGACTATAGCCTGAATCAGGCACACCTTAGTCTCCAGCCTGACGTCGTTGCTCTTTAGTACTCTTGAGAGGTCCCTCACAGCTGACTTTCCCAATACTGTTCATCTCCTGATTTCCTGGCTGCTGTTACCAAGAGTGTTGATTTTGGAAACAAGTAAACTAAAACTGTTAACTATCTCAATCTCTTCACCATCCATACTGATGCTGCCAATTGGCCCAGTGGTTAGAATCTTTGTTTTCTTGATGTTGAGCTTCAGTCCATATAGGAGGCTGCAGTCGTTGACCTTCTGCAGCAAGAACTTCAGTTCCTCCTGAGTTTCAGCAAGCAGGATTGTGTCATCTGTATAACGCAGGTTGTTGTTGATTCTTCCACCAATCCTGATGCCACATTTCTCCTCATACAGCCCAGCGTCTTAGATGATCTGTTCTGCATACAGATTGAAAAGGTATGGAGACAAAATACATCCCTGACGGACCTCTTTCTTGATTTTGAACCATCCAGTGTCTCTGTGCCTCTTGACACTGCCTCTTGGTCCAAGTATAGGTTTTACATTAGCACAATCAAATGTTCTCAGATTCCCATTCCCCTCAGAGTCAGCCACAGCTTGTTATGATCCACACAGTCAAAAGCCTTTGCATAGTCATGTAAGGTACCCCAGGAAGATGGGAGAGGGCCCCACCCCCTCCCCCAGGACACCATTGCCAGAGAATTAGTTTTGGGATTCTGGGACGGAAGAGAGGCGGAGCTTTCCTCATCCCCATGCTTCACCTAAGGTACCCCAGGAAGACAGAAGAGGGACCCCCTGAGGACACCATTGCCAGAGAATTAGTTTTGGAATTCTGGGATGGGAGAGAGGTGGAGCTTTCCTCATCCCGACTCTTCACCTAAGGTACCCCAGGAAGATGGGAGAGGGACCCCTGACGACCGCGAATAGTAATTTTAGTTGTATCCTTTTGCTCAGTTGGCCCTTTAATCATCATATAATACCCTTCCTATCTCTTATCCTAGTTTTTGTCTTGAAATTTAGTTTATCATAAATTAAAATTGCTACTCCTGTGTCTTTTTTATTGCTATTTTTGTATGTATTTTTCTCCTTACCTTTGATTTTTAATTATCTTTGTCCTTCTAAGTTATGCCTGTATTGTAGATAGCATAATGATGCATCATGTCTTCCTAACCATTATGTTACCTTTCTCTTTTTTTGTTGCATTTGATTCATTCACTTTCAGTGTCATTATCTATACATAGAGTTTTAATACTGCCATTTTGCTACATTCCATTTCATGGTATTGCTGATTTCTTTGTTACATCTACTTTTCTGAATTAGTTTTACTTTTGACTTTTCTTATTTATTGCTATTGTTTTGATGTTATTTAGTCTGTATTCTATTTTTTTTACATTTTGATGAGGTTTTCTAATTTTCATAGAAGCTATTCTGTAAGTTTCTCTTTTATTCTCCTGTCTAAATCAGTTGACTTTATCTTGAAATCTCCTTGACTTCTCCATTTAAAAGTTCTGTGACTACATTGCTTAATGCCCCTTTTACATTGGGATTGTCCTCATTTGTGTATTGGTAGTCCTGGTTCCCTATTTTAAGTGTCGTGCTTAATATACTTTGTGTATTTCGGTATCTTGGTAAGTTTTCGAATGTTGTTGTTGTGTATGTTAACTTTGATTAGTTATCTCTTAGTAGCTCTTAGTACAGAGAGTTCACAGATTCCTTTAGTTTCTGTTTATCTGGAAATGTCCTTCATATTGGATGGATAGTTTTACTGGGTACAGGATTCTTGATTGGCAGTTTTTTCCTTCTTAGTTGTATATGTCATCTCCTTACCCTCTTGCTGTCATCTTGGATCTTGTCTCCATAGTTGCCATTTCTGTGCTCCATTTCATCAGATACTCTTTTGTGCTTCCAAGTGTTAATCTATTTCTTCAGTTTTTGTCTTAATATTTTAGGCTCTCAATTTGCTGTGTTTTTATTGCTTCTAATTTTCCATTTATTTTCTCTGTGTGGCCTTTCATAGTTTTTAATTCTATGTTTTTTGTGTGTTTTTTTCTCAGTCCATAAACGTTAATTAACTTACCGTTCTTTTGAATTCCTTCTTACACAGTTACAACAGCCTATATGCCTCTGAAAGATTTTCTGATTCTGTAGTTTGGTCAATTTTTAGTTCTATCTTTTTGATTTATTTAAAGTTGTCTATTGCTTCCAAGATGTCATTGTGGTGGGGTTTTCTTTGCATTATTTTGTTTTGTTGTATCTGATTGAGCTGTGTGAGTGTGTGACATCATATGCTAGCCTGATAATTATCTGCTGGTGGATGTCTTGCAGGATGGTGTTGTCTGTGCATTTCTCAGTGAATTGGTGTTCTTTGCAGTCTTTCTTTGATCAGGTTGAGGAGCTGGACTTTGGTTTTGCTTTATGGATGAAATTGTAGGAGGTAGATGTATGGCTGGTTAATGTTGCTGTTTATTGTCAGATGATTCAAAGGTATAGTGCTACAAAAAGCCAAAATCCAGACAACAGAAAACACTCCAAATCATAAACAAGATTGTGCACACACACATAAAGATAAAATAAAAATAATTTAAAAAAATTAAAAAGTACTTGGAACCATCACTCCAACTCTGTTTTGGGTTGGAATTTATGTTATGGCAATGGATTTTTAGAATCCTGTTATTTTACCATAATTAATATTGGGAAAAAGTAATTTGTGATTTTGAATTTTTTGAATTACAGATTGTACTTCTGCTAGAGAAAGAAGATAAAAATGGCATGTGTGATCCCATTATTCAAAGTTGTTTGGATATTTTAGCTGGAATCTATCTTTCTTTGAGTTTAAAGAATCCCTTGAAGAAAGTATTGGCAAGGTAAGTGTCTTGGCTATTTCGTCTCATCTCATTGCCAGCGATTGAATCAGAATTAACTCATGGCTCACCTTGCAGTATGTTGTCAGACAGTAAATCACACGGGAGGGGATTGTCCTACTTTCTCCTGTGGATTCGAACCTCTAGAGAGGTGCCACCTTGGGGTTAGCAGTGCAGCTCCCTCTGGAGGTCTCCTAAAGGGTGAGCAGGATCTTCCCATGCTGTTTACAGACTCTGAAAAGCTGCTGGAGGGTCAGCTTTGAGTTGGGTCAGACTTGACAGTTTATGACAATACATGTAATATGGTTAGATTTAGAGTAATTGAGTGATTAACATAATTTAATTTATACTTCCAGTTAATTTTTGTTAACTATCTACTATGTGCCAGGCACAACTTTAGGTATTGGAAATTTAGGGAATAAAACATTCTAAAATGAAATTTACACTGTTGTAGGGAAAAGTAGAAAATACAAGAAATAAGCCAAATATATATAGAATGTTAGTCCCATGGGGGGGGCGGAATAAAGCAGAAATGAAGAACAGGGAGTGATAATGATGGGATCAGAGTTAAAATTTAAGTGTGGTGGTCACTTGAAATACCTATATGTATGATGTCATAAATAAATATTTGAGATATGAAAGGGATGAAGGAAGAATTACTAAGGTTATCTAGAGAAGTATTATAGATCAAGAATAGTAAGAAAAAAATCCATGATTTGTTTAGGAATAGAGTGAGGCTATATACCGAGAGTGAAGTAAAGAAAACCCAAGGTGATTCTAGAGCTAATGTGGAGCCAGCTTGGAGAGGGGCTTTTATGTTACTTAAGCATTTCTGCTGCTTCTCCAGTGTTATTAGAGAACTTCAGGCAGAGGACTAACATTATAGCTAGTGTTTTAGTCCAATCACTTTTCTGTTCTCTTGAGAAAGGACTAGGTAGAATGGGAGGGAGGAGGATAAGAGAAGCAGATTATGAATGGGAAAGTTCCAGTGATATTGTGAATTTAGCGTTTTCTGTGTTTTTGTTTTTTTAATTTATTTTATTTTATTATTATTTTTGTGTGTGTGTGTGTGTTTGCGCGCACACGCTGTCAAATTGGATCTGACAGGTACAGGAGGAGATTGTCCCTCCTTTTCCAGCAGAGCATCTGGTGGATTCCAACTGCGTACCTCTGGGATTGCAGTGCAGCTTCTTGCCACTAGGCCACCAGAGCTCGTCGCATTTTCTGTGTTTTAAGGGTTCAATTTCAAGGTTCCTACAGTTATATAATCTCCTCTCCCCTCATATGTGCTACTAGGCTCTCCAATGTTTAATATTTGGTTCTTTCTTTAGTTCCTTAAATGGCTTGCCAGAATGTTTTGTGACTGAGGCTGTACAAAGTTTTACTTGTCGACTACAGGAAGAATTGAATACTACTGACTTATACTCCTATAGGAAAGTATTTGACAATATCTCTTCCTGCCTGGAGAATTTTAACTTGGGTAAGCCAGCACTCTATTATCATTATCAAATACACCGTTATCATTGTTTTTCAGTGCTGCCAATTTTGGTTCTGCATTTCCTTACTAGTGTCAATTCTCTCTCCACCCTCAGGTAGAGAAAGTATTAATAAGTTGCTTGAAAATGGTAAGTCCTTTTATTTTTATGTTATTCTGAGATATGACCGGATTATGAATCATTTAGGAATTGGTTCTTCTGTGTTTCTTGGTGATGGTAAAGCATTGCAGATAACTGTAATAATTTTCCTTTATTTTAAATCTTTGCTTCTGTCATTTTAGGAAATAGTGATTTAAACTGTTCCCTTGAATTGTTTGAAATTTCAACCCTCTGTACCATGTGTGCTTAAGGAGCACTGGTGTGGTGTAGGGGGTTGTATGTTTGGCTGCCAAGGGAAAGGTCAGGGGTTTCAGAAAGATGAGGCCGACTGTTCGCATTAAGATTTATAGCCTCTGGAAAATGGTAGAGGGTCACCATGAGTCAGAATCAACTTAATGACAGTGAGTTTTGGGTTATCGTATATTTCTGGTTTATATCTAATAAAATATCTGTTTAATTATTGCAGTGCTTCATTTCCTGCAGAAGAGTTTAATTGAAATCTTGGAAGAAAATAGGCAAGTGTTTACGTGTTTGGATATGTATGCTTCAGTTATGTACTGCTTTTGTGAAAATAAAATTTACAGATTGCAGAATGTACTCCTTTTCATCCTTCTTAATATGAAACTTAAGTATATAAATTCATTTTTTTTGATATTTGATATATAATTTTTAAAAATAAAATAAATTACTATGAAACTGATACTAATACTGAGAAATAATGAGAATGATGCGTGGAGCTTTTGTTCCCCAATTTTGAATGTTTATAGCCTCCCATTCTCATTTCACTCGTTAAATAGCCTTTCATGGCTCTCTGAAAGCATAGTTTACGGTTTTTTTGTCTCTCCATAGCATCAATTTCTTACAAGTTACTTTTTCCTGTTCCTGGTTTGATCATTATATTTCTTCCTAAAGGTTTTCCTCAGTGTCGAAGTGGTCTTTGGTATATGGTATTTAAGGGTGGGATTCTAAGAGTTGATTTGAGTCTCGGTGTGTGTGACTAGGATTGACTCCACATTTTATTGTAGACTGGTCTAACTAGGCTGTTTCCTTGGGGTCCACTCTGGTAGCAGTACCTTTTTCTTGGCCGGTAGATAATCTGTGGAACAGTCTTCTAATCCATTAATAATCAGCTTGCCGAGTGAGAGAAGAGTGATATTTGGCGTTCCCTGTGTGTATAGTGACTTAACACTGTTTTTCCAACGTGGTTTAGCTGCTTTCTCTGTATGTACTGCCTTCCAGTTTTTATCCTTTTTTAGAGGTAGACTAGGTGTCTCTAGGTTTGAGAATGGTAATTGAGAGTTGTTATTGTTTCTTATACAGATTTATAACCACTCTTCCTGTTTTTAGCTCTATATTTACTCTCATATCAAAGAGTACCTGGTGCCAACAGTTCCTGAGTTTTTGTGGTTGCCCGTCAAGTTGCTTCTGAGTTTATCTCTTTCAGCATGACATTCACCTTTCATGATTTTTCTACATGTTATTACTCTTTTATCTGCTTGCCAACTTCCAAAGTTTTATTGTTATTGTCGTATTACCTGTTTGTTGTCCTGTTGCTGGACTTTATGAAGAAGAATGTGACATCAATATGGAAAAAGACTCATCAACAGCTGTGTTGTGCAGCTGATACAACCTTGCTTGCTGAAAATGAGGACGAATTCAGGCATTTGTTGCAGAAAAGCAAGGATTACCTATAGTCCTCAATGTGGATTACCGTTTAACATCAAGAAAACAAAAATCCTTACCACTGGGCAACATAATGCCAGGTGGTGATAAGATTGAAGTTGTCAATGAATTCATCTTCTTTGGATCTACAAACGGCATCCTTGGTTCCAGCAGTCTGATCAGGAGGCATTGAGAAAGTCTGCCCAGGGACTTCTCCAAAGTCCTAAAGAGCAGTGATGTCCTTTTAAGACTTCATTCCTTGAATCATGGCCTGATTCAAGCTATGATCTTTTCAGTCACTTTCTATGCATCTGAGGGCTGGACAGTAAATAAGGATGACAGAAGAAGATTCAATGCCATTGATTCAACATTGAGTATTGGAGAAGAATACTGAATATCTCATGGCCTGTGAAAAGAACATTATAGGTATGTCTTAGAGAAGGTGCAACGAGTGTTTCCTAGAGACAAGGATGGTGAAGCTTCGTTTCACACACTTTGGACATGTTGTTAAGAGAGACTATTGCATGGAAAATCATCCAAAGATTTTTTTTTCCCTCTCATCCAAGAATTTTGAAGCTCCATCTCACATAGTTTGGGCATATGGCTAGGAGTGACTGGTCCTTGGAGAAAGATATTATGCTCAGAAGGGTGGAGGGACAGTGTAGGAGAGGGAGACCGTAGACTAGATGGATTGATATAATAACTGGGGCAATGGGGGAAGGTGTCTTGGAATTAGTGAGACTGGCTCAGGACAGGGCAGGCTTCAGAACTGTTGTATATACAGATATTTCACTGTGAGTTGCAGGCGACTTGATGGCACATAACAACAACAATTGCTTGGAAGAATATGCCTGGAAAGGCAGGAGAGTCAGTGAAAGAGAAGAAGGCATTTAGCAAGGTGGATTGTTCACAATGAATGCAACAATGTGCTCATATGTGTCGAGGATGGTAAGGATGGCACAGGATAGGATAGGGTTCAAATCTGTTGTTCATAGGGTCATGGATAGTCATATGTGACTCTTTGTCACCTAACAAAAATCTCAACCATTCCATGAGGGTTTCAAGAGGGAGTAGAGTGAAACTTACAGGTCATCTTTACTCTTAAGATCTCCTTTTTGCCTCTCTAAGATTTCCTTCTTCACCTTTCAAGTTCCTCTTCCTCTGTCCATCTCTTAAGTGAGGATTATATTCATTTTTCTTTTTGTTCCAATTACTTAATCTTGTTCTTTTCCTTATTGCCAGCTACTATCTAATATGTGACTCCAAGAAAGAGCTCCTCTCTGAATGGTAGACTCCTGCAATCAGCTGCTGCTCCCAGAGAGATCTCAGCTTTTTTACAGGCACCTCAAGTTCAGTGTCACTTGTGTTTTAATACCATGCTTATATTAGTGAAAAGCAGCCTTTTCCACCAAGCTACCCAGACTGAGGTCTTATCCTGCCCTGTGCCTTTCTGTACAGTCCTTTACATTTAAATTGTGAGCAAGACATCTGGTCTTGCTCTAACCAGCTGTTGGATCTAAAACCAGATGACTTGCTCTACTTCTTTGATTACTTTTGTATCTACTTCTTTTCTTTTTACCCCTCTGCTCCTTTCTCCCCCCTCCTTGGATCCTCATACATGTTCTACAATAATGGTCTTATATAGTATTTGTCCTTATGGGGCTGAGTTAGTTCATTTAGTATATTGCTCTCAAGTCCCTCCCAAGGTAGGTAGTAGCTTACAAAATCATTGCTCCTGTGTAGTATTCCATCCTATGAATTTAGCCTAATTTCTCAAACCTTTCCCTTGTGGTTGGACATTTGGGCTGTTTTCATGTTCTTGTGGTAAATGCTGTTATGAACATTGTTGTACAATGTATCTACTTATTTATATAATTAGTATTTACTTTAGAACCTTGAGGTCTTTTGCCCAGGCCAAAGCAGTAGTTTACTGATTGTTCTCCCCTCCTCTGGTGCTTCTTCTGGCAATTGATCCTTCTTACTCTGTATCTGACAAGTGACATCCAGTTTACTGACTAAAGGTTAGAAGCCATCCTTCAACCTAAAGCCCTTTTCAGTTTTATACCTCACTGTATACCTCTTATCCTCAGTGCGTTACCCTCAGTAAATCGCATGTAATTGTTTGAGGTTGTTGTGGGGAATCTTAGCTCTGCACCTTTACTTACGGTGTGCCTTTGGTTTATAATGACTTTGACTACATGTCTACTTTGGAAAATTCTGTGAATCTTTCAAAAGTATAATTAAATATCCATGCAGCTTTGCCTATCTTGTTACAACTTACCAGCCTGTTCTGTGCTGACACTTCTGTTGCAGTAAATGATTGTTGCACTTATTTGTTATGTTTTGTTGTTGTTGTTATGTGCTGTGGACTCATAGTGACCCTAGAAACAACAGCTCTGAACCCTGTCCTATCCTGTGCTGTCCTCATCATCTCTGACATTGTATTCGTTATGTGTGAAGCCATCTTCATTGACTTATATGTGACGCCCCACACAGTATATAGTGTGTAGTAGGTACTAGTTAAATATGTGGTAGATGTGATGAGATGCGTAGTTGAATTTTAAAAAATATAACTATTCTTTGTTGAAAATAGGGTGCTGTGGTTGCCTCGCCTGTAGCCATGAGTTGAGCTGCTAACCCGAAGCCTGCTCGTCTCTAGCAGTCTGAATTCATGAGCAGCTCTGAGGGAGCTAAAGGCAGATAGTCTCCTGTTGGGATTTATAACCTTGGGAGCCTGGTGGAGGGTTGCTCTGAGTCAGAACTAATTTGATGGCAGTGAGTGAGACTTAAAATAGTAAAGGCATTCACTTTTAAAGGACAGGTCCATAAGAATGGAGTATAGGATTTGTGTGGTGGTTTTGTAATGTTTGGAAAATGATACTGATAGAGAGAAAAGAGGGAAGAATCAGAAGAGCAGAGGTTGCTGAGGGACCAATAAGATGGTTACTATTAAATAGGGAGCTCTGGTGGCCTAGTGGATAAGGAGCTGAGCTGTCAACCTAAAGGCTCACAGTTTGAATCCACCAACTGCTACACAGGAGAAAAATAAATGGTCTCTTCCTTTGTAATTTGTAGCCTCTGAAAACTCACTGGAGTGTCACCTATGAGTTGATTCTGACCCAACAACATATAACACACACCTGGAACACTTGTATTGTAGGTCTTATTCCAGGCTCTGGCTATATAGCAGTTTACAAAATTCAGGGCTCTTCCCTCAAGGCGCATAGATTTTTTTCAGGCAATAAATGATGCTTTGGGCAGAATGTTAAATGATCCAGGAGGTATCAAAAGAAGATGGAAGGAATATTTTGAGTCATTGTATAGAAAGGAATTGGCAGATACAGAAGAATTTAAGGAAACAACATATGAGCAGGAGCCTATGGTGAAGGCAGAAGCTTAAGCTGCTTTGAAAGAAATAGCAAAAAATAGGGCCCCCGGAATAGATGGTATACCAATTGACATATTTCAGCTAACAGATGCTGCCCTGGATGTGCTCACCAAGCTGTGTCAAGAAATCTGGAGAACAACCACTTGGCCAACGGACTGGAAGAGATCTATATTTGTTCCCACTCCAAAGAAGGGTGACCCAACTGAGTGTGGAAACTACAGAACAATAGCATTGATGTCACATGCAAGCAAGATTCTACTGAAGATTATCCAAAAATGACTGGAACAGTACATCAGCAGAGAACTGGCAGAAGTCCAGGCTGGGTTTAGAAGGGGTCGTGGTACTAGGGATATTGTAGCCGATGTTAGATGGATCTTAACTGAAAGCAGAGAATGCCAGAAGAATGTCTATCTGTGTTTCATTGATTATGCAAAGGCATTTGACTGCGTGGATCATAACAAACTGTGGCTGACTCTGAGAAGAATGGGAATCTCAGAACATTTAATCGTGCTAATGTGAAACCTATACTTGCACCAAGAGGCAGTCGTCAGAACAGAGCAGGGCAACACTGAGTGGTTCAAAATTGGGAAGGGTGTACGCCAGGGATGAGTCCTATCTCCATACCTTTTCAACCTGTATGCAGAGCAGATTATCCAACAGGCTGGGCTCTATGAGGAGACACGTGGCGGTAGGGTTGGTGGAAGATCTTTTAACAATCTGCGTTATGCAGACGATACAACCTTGCTCACTGAAACTGAGGAGGGCCTGAAGCACCTGCTGCAGAGGGTCAAGGACTGCAGCCTTCAGTATGGACTGAGACCCAATGTCAAGAAGACAAAGATTCTCACCACTGGACCAATTGGTAGCATCAGGATGTATGGCGAAGAGATTGAGATTGTTCACAGCTTCAGTTTGCTCGGCTCCACAGTCAACAGTCTTGGCACCAGCAGCCAGGAAATCAAAAAACGTATTGCGATGGGAAAGTCTGCTATTAGGGACCTCTCTAAAGTACTCAAGAGCAACGGTATCTCTTTGGAGACGAAGGTGCGCCTGATACAGGCCATGGTCTTTGCAGTCACTTGTTATGCATCAGAGAGCTGGTCAATGACTAGGGAGGACAGAAAGAGAATTGACGCCTTTGAGCTGTGGTACTGGAGAAGAGTATTGAATGTACCATGGACTGCCAAGAAAACAAAGGCTACTCCTTGGAGACAAAGATTCTGGCGCTTCGTCTGACATACTTTGGACATGTTGCAGGGAGAGATAGGTCTTTGAAGAGGGACATCATGCTGGGTAGAGTAGAGGGACAGTGCAGGAGGGGAAGACCCTCCATGAGGTGGATTGATTCAGTAACTGGGGTAACCGGGATGGGTGTGTCAGAGGCAATGGGATTGGCATAGGATAGAGTGGGGTTTAGGGCTGTTGTGTGTGTACATAGGGTCGCTATGAGTCGTAAACGACTTGATGGCACATAACAACAACAACAACAACAACAACAACAACAACATCAGGAAGTAACCTATCCAGTATGTTAAAAGGTAACAAGTGCTGTGTGAATAGAAGAAAAAACTCAAGTGAGCAGATCCAAAGAACTGGTGAAAGTAGGCTAAGCTTCTTTAAGAAGTGAGTGTTTGAGGAAAGATTTGAAGGAGGTAGCCACACAGGTAACTGAGAGAACATCTCAGGCAGAGGTCTGGCGGGGTGTGCTGGGGTGGTGAAGGAGTGACATATAGGGGAACAGGTGCCAGATCATAGGCCATGGACAAGAGTTTGGCTTTTACTCTTAATAACTGGGGATCCATTTTGAATTCTGAGCAGCAAGGGAATGTGATCTGACTTATGTTTTAATAGGGTTGCTCTTGCTGTATATGCAGGTTGGGAATAGACCAGTAGAAACTGAAGGGCTAGTAAATAGGCTTTTGGCAGTAATCCCAGGGGGAGATCAAGTGGCTCAGACCAGGATGGTAGCAGAGGAGCTAGTCAGATTCTGGATATGGTTTGGAGGTGGAGCTTACAGGATTTCCTTACAGGTAGAATATGTTGTTAAGTGTGTTGAATGGAGTACAATTCATAGCTGCCCTGTGAACAGCCGATCTGAACGCTGTCCTATTCTTATCCCTCACACATGTGAGCTCATTGCTGAAGTCACTGTGTCAGTCCATCTTGTTGAGGGTCTTGCCATCTTTCACTGACCTATATTATTCTCAGAAAGGGACATCATGCTTGGAAAGGTGGAATATAAGATAGAATGATTAGTTTTTGTAGGATCAAGAAACTTGTGGATGGAGCCTGTTTGAACTTAAAGATAAACTCATATCTTTTGGAATATCTTTATGGTGATCCAGGGGAAGTAAGCAGCAGGAATTAGTGTGTCTGGAATTAGTGAGATAAAAGTTTGGGCTGGAGAGAAGAGTTTGGGAATTGATAGCATGTAGATGTAATTTATAGCTTCTAAGCTAGATACAGTCAGCATCAAGTGGATGATGAAAGTTATGATGAGCTGGAGAAAAAAAGAGGACAGGCCTGAATCTTGGAGAGCTCTTAGATTAAAAGACCAGTGGGAAGAAACCATGCTAAGGTGTCTGAGAAGGAGTGACAGTGAAGTGGGTGGAAATCTGGAAGAGTCTAGCATCTTGAAAGCCAGGTGAAGAAATCCTCCAGATGGAGGGAGTGATTAGCTTTGTAAATGATATCATTTGTTCTAGATTTATTCTGTGAAATAGAAATAAGAGTAGTTAATTTTGGCTGGGGGAAAAATGTCTTAAAAGTGCTGGAAGTTTGCATGTTGTGGTATTAGAAGAATGTGTACTATAAAATTGATCGTGATACATTGAAAAATGCGCTTTAAAAAACAAAGACAGAAATACCCTTCTTGCTGAAATTTGAGTGCATATGTACAGAGCAAGCCAGTTTTTCATTCAATCATTCTTCCACATTCTGTTCTGTGACATGGATTCTAGTTCCCCACTGTCACCACATTTTCCCACTTTGTCCTGGAATTCTTGTTTCTATTCATTTTCTTTTCACTCTTCTTAGCTTCTGAGCTTTATCCCTGGGTCAGTATTACTCTTTTAATTGTGATAGTCCTGTCTGTTGTTTCAAAGTTGAGTCATTACAGTGCAGTTCAGTTCCAGGCTTAAAAGGTAACTAAGGGCCATAGTGTTAGAGGTCCCCGGAATATTGACCAGATTAGTAAGCCTGGCCCTTGATTCCTGCTTTTCTCCCACTCTGCTCAGTACTTGTCTGTGATCCCTCTCAGAGCACTCAGATCAGGTACTGAGCACAATCTTGTACTTCTGCATTCAGGGAACCTGTTTATTTTGGTGTGGAGGATGGAAATAGTGACACTTCTGTTTGTGTTTTCTCTTGTAATACTGTCTTTTCTTCTTTGTAGAAAATTTACAGGAAATCATATTGTTCAAACACAATTGATGAATGACCTATTGGTAGGCATTAGAGTTTCAATGATAGTAGTACAGAAAGTGCATAGTTTCCAGACAAGTTTTTGGAAGACTTCTACTTCTCCAGAATGGCAAAGCATGTGTGCCTTGCTGAGTATTTTCACCAAGTTTTTAAATGATGGTAAGTAACAGTGAACAGATGGTTATTGTATGTCAATCAACTTTTCTTAATGATTATTTGAAATACATGATATTAAATGAGATGTACAACTTCCCCTCCCTCCCTTCCACCCTAAAAGAAAGGAAAAGTTCTGGGTTGTAGGCTTTTAATATTTTTTTTCCTTTCAAATGTACTGATTCATAAGGAATAATGCTAAATTTATGCATGTTTATGTGCATACACATACTTTCATATATATATGCACACACGCAGAGTACAAAATCTAACAAAATTAGTGTTTAAAAGCTATAGATTTTTAATAACAAAAAACTATTTGAAAAGAAAATTTTTATGTCTGGAGGGATGATCTAGAAAAGTGTAACCCATGCATTTTTTTCTTGTTAGCAGGAAGTGATATCTTCAGATAATTAAAGTAATTGCTGACTGTGGGACTAGTCAGTATTCTTCTTTATGTCTTAGGAGCTGCTTGTATTCACATAAATTATACTACTGGGCCTTTAAATAGTAGCTATGAGGATGTACCTTTTTTGAAATTATTCCAACTGATATCTGAAAAAGAAATGATGACTATATTCAAGTTTAACTCCTTATGAATGAATAGGTACAGATTAAGCAGTAACAACTGTTAATGTTACTGAAAGTATATATAACATTAGAGGTGTTGAAAACTATGGATGGTGGCCATCTATTCGGAAATAAAATGCTGTGAGTGATAGGATCCTTTCCAGACACATACAAGGAAGTCCTATTAATACAGTTGTTATTAAAATATACTCACCAGCCACTAACTAAAATCATGAAAAATTTGAGGACTGTGCAGGGAGCACTGTTCACCTAGAGGCTTAATGCAGGTAAAACAAGAAGGTAATCAAATGAAGACTTAACTTGAGTAAGGCTTGCTTTGGGTACAGTGCCAATCATAGCACAGTTTCTAATTAGTGCTAGTGTAGACTCTACATATGACCTCAAACCTCATTAAGAAAAAGTGTATGCACGTGGGATTTGGGATGGAATGGCAAGAGTGTGCATGTGTGGTTTGGGATGGGGTGGCATTGGTGGAGAGGGGCTGAGATGTGCTGTGGTCATGGCATTGATAGGTATGCAGATAGGAAGGAATGGTGCATAACGGAAGAGCGGTAACAGAGAAAGGAGGGAATCATTTTTAAAATATTTGCTGAACATAAAGCCTGTTATGTTTTTAGTCTTAACAAGTTTAACAGGAACAATGTTGCTAGGAATTAGTTTTTCCTTCTTATTTTGTCACAGTTGGCATTGTGTCTAAATTCTCTGCTGCTAACAGAAAGGTCATTGTTTCAAACCCACTAGCTTCTCTAGGAGAAAGATGTGATTGCTTCCAAAAAGACTACAGCCTTGGAACCCTATGGGATAATTCTTCTTTATCCTGCTAGGCTTGCTATGAGGGAGAATTGGCTCGTTTGCAGTGAATTTTGTTTTCAGATTTTTTTTTCTTAAAAGAGACAGCTAAGTCCCAGCAAGGTTAGCTAATAGGAAGTGCCAATGGAGAATTTGCTGCCAGGACTGTCTGGTATCAAAGCACCTTCTCTCCACCAGATCAGCATGTGTATCTGTTGTCACTTAATATGCACTTTCTCCTTTTCTTTATTTTTTTCCAAATAGATGACCTCCTACAGACAATTCATAGCACATCTGGATTAGCTATTATTCTCTTTATTAAGACTATGTTTGATCCACCTGAAAGGATCCCTAGTTTGGTATGTATATCTCCTTTTTAAAAATTTTTCTTTAATGACTTACACGTAGGTTTAAAAAATAGAGTAATATGAATAAAAGTAAAATTTATTTATTGCTTGCTTATTCTATATTTTTCTAATATTTTTTCTTTTATAATAAGAATGTTTATCATTGACAATTCTGAAAATTCAGATAAATAAAAAGAAGGTGAGAATTATTGTTTTTTTGTACTACAGAATTGGAAGCAACTCATAGGTGACCCTCCATCAGATGTTTAGAGATTGTAAATTGCATGGGAGGAAATTGCCCATTTTTCTCCTGTGGGGCAACTGGTGGATTCAAACTCTGTGCTTTTGGGTTGACAGAGTGACTTCTTATTACTAGACCTCCATCTCACAGCATAATTGTTGTCACTATTTTTGATGTATATCTGTTTGGGTTTTTTTACTGTCTTTTGTTTAGCCCAGTCTCATCAGTAACATGAGATGTATTTGTAATATTAAAATTAATGCAGAAATTAATATGTAGACACCCATATAGTAATAAATTCTTGATAAATATTTTCTTTGTATAAAAAATAACCCAAGTTTGGTATTTTAGGTGGGAAATTTGTTAGTCAATTCAATGAATTTGATCTACATGGAAAGTATAATTTGATAATTTAGGCTACATTCCTATACTGACAATGAGTGAGTTTTAGGATATCATCCAGAACATTTTTTAAACTTTTTGTCTGATTTTATGCAAAATGTATGTATACTGTTCTGTGAGATTAAATGAATTATCACTAGATAAAGTTTAAATTTTTATCTCAAAGCATCAGTAAAAATCCTTCATTAAATGTTTCCACCTTCTTTGTTTTGACGTAACAGTATATTAGAATGATTCATACTGAGAAAATAGTTCTTATTTTTATAAAAGATAATTTTAATGCTTGTGCCTATGCAGTGGTTTTTGTTTCCTGGGATGTTTCAGGGTAAAGAGATTTTTGGATCTATATTTTGAAATACCTCGGGAAAGTTTGAGACTTTGTGTGTATTAAGACCAGTGTTATTTTTTCAGATTAGCAGTTTGCTTCTTGGTTCAGTGGACTGCACAAGCGTGCCTGAGTGGTTTAGGAGCAGCTGCAGGAGTCTTTGTGGTGCAGAGATCTCTGGGTCTGCTCTCTTATTCCTTTGTCAAGGGACCCTTGCCATGTTGGACTGGCAGAATGGAAGCATGGGCCTGCCTGGGGAGGCGCTGCTCTTGGATACTGCCAACGTTTTGTTCACCTTGAACTCACAGTGAGTTTTCATGCCACTGTTTCTCATTTTAGTTTTGCTTGTAAGAAAGAATTGGAAGCATTAATAGATGGCAACTGAACTGGCATACTTAGTAATTCTGTAGTGGTAAGGGTAAGTCCTGAATTTAAAATGCTACGTTTGTAAGAAATGAAGTGGGTATGAAAGTAGAACAAGAGAAAATGGGATGATCATGTTAATGAATTGTAGGAATTACTGATGTTCATTAACCTGTACCAAACATCTTTAGATTAATTTCAACATTCAATCCGTGTGCAGGCATTTTTTAAAATGATAAAAATTTCCTTCTGTATAATGCTTTAGACCTCCTAAAGAATTTCAGCTCAGGTGATCACCTTTGATCCTCATGTCTAAGAATCAGAATTATTGTTATGCATTGTCGAGTCAGAATTGACTCATAGAAGACCCTCCAGCAGGATTTTTTTTTAAATTTTTTTTTATATTATTCTGATTTATTTACAAAGTTGGATATATTGTTTTTCACAAACGATTCTTTCCATTTCCTTCACCCCACCCACCCATCAAATTAGAATTGTGCATCCTATCCCCCTCCTCTATTTCCATCCTCTCCCCACCTTGGATTCTCATTCTACAATAATGGTTTTATACAGTATTTGTCCTTATGGGACTGAGTTAGTTCACTCAGCATAATGCTCTACAGTCCCTCACAAGTAGGTAGCAATTTACAAAATCATTGCTCCTGCATGCTGTATAGTATTTCATCGTATGAATGTACCACACCTTCTCAGTCCATCTGTTTGTCATTGAACATCTGGACTGTTTCCATGTTCTTGCAGTGGTGAATAATCCAGCAGGTTTTTAGAGGCTGTAATTATCTGGGAGGAGATTTCCCATCTTTATCCCACAGAACAGCTGGTGGATTTGAACTGTGTGCCTTCAGGTTGACAACACAGCTTATATCCACTGTACCATCAGACCTCCCTGATAGGCAGAACAGGGAATCTTATTTTGTTGAGAGGGCAAAATGAAGCTAAGAAAAGTAAGTGCTTATCTACTAGCATTTGCTATTAAGAACTACACATTTTCTATACTTCTTTTGACTACATTTTTCTGTACATTACTGTTTTTGCCATACTAGTTGAACATGATAATTTACTTAACTATTAAATGGATAGAGCTTGATAGGAAAAACTACAATCTTCTAATGAAGAATTTTATACTTTGTTTAGTGTATATGTTTAAAAATTATACGTATTTTTAGGGAATTTTATAATGATATAATCTCCTCCCGTGCGATTACCTGCCTCTGAAAACCCACCAGAGGATCAGCTGTGGGTCGATTCTGACCCAATGGTGAACAATAACAACAACAATGACAACAACTTTGTTATGTTTTTTACAACAGTTTTATTAAACTAGAATTCACATCCTGTACAGTTCAGCTGTTTAAAGGACGTGGTTCAATATTCACAGTTCTGTAGCCATCACAATTAGTTTTAGAACATTTTTGTTGTCTCATAAAGAAACTTCATATGTGATAGCAGTCTCACTTTCCATTCCTTCCTAAACTGTTCCCTAACTCTAGCCCCTCCTGAGGTTTTAATTATAATTGTGGTAAACCTAGGTAACAAGGCATTTGCCATTTTAGCAGTCTCCAGATATATAGTTAAGTGCCTTAAGTATGTTCACCATATTGTTCAGCCATCATCATTCCCACATTTTCCCATTAATTTACCAGAAGATCAGTGTTCCCTTAGAGTTGTTTTCATTTCCTTTTTTTCTACCTATCCTTGGTAACCACTAATGAACTTTGACCTCCATCTGTTTACCTACTCTAAATATTTCAAATCAATGAGATCTTAAAGTTTTTGTTTCTTTGTGGTTGACATTTCTCTTGGTGTGATGTTTTTAAGTTTCGTACTCAAGCACTCATAATGTTGTAGTATCTGTGAGCCCTTCATTTCTTTTTATGGCTGAGTAATTCATTGTAGTTCATTGTTATTGTTGTTGTTATGTGATGTCGAGAATATTGAATGTACTGTGCAGTTCCAGAAGAATGAACAGATCTGTTGTAGAGAAAGTGTAGTCAGAATACCTTAGAAGCAGGATGACTAGACTTTGTTTCCTAGACTTTAGACATGTTATCCACAAGACCAGTCCTTGGAGAAGGACTTCATGATTGATAAAGCAGAGGGTCAGTGAAAAAGAGGAGACCACAGCAAGATGGCCTGATACAGTAGCTGCAGCAGTGATGGGGCGAGCAGTGATGGGGTGTAGGACAAGACAGTGTTCTTTCTCTTGTACATAGGGGTTGCTATGAGTTGGAACCAACTCTAATGGCACTTAATAACAACAAATGTTGTTGTTGTTGTTGATTGCTTTCAAGTCGAACAAAAGGCCTGAAGCTGCTCTATAGCTATCCACATTTCTCAAAGTTCATACTTTCCAGAGGCCTGCTATTTAAGAAGTGGATGCCACCCCTGCTTCCAAAAAACAAATGTAGATGACACATTTTATCCATTCATCCCTCTTTTTTTATTGGGAAAAACATATTGGGGGTACAAGGAGGTGAGGGTTGGGGGCAGAAGGGTGAGGATGGGCCAGGATGCAGTTGCAGAGCTGCACAGTTTGGTC
>NW_006399769.1:7809362-7820918 GCF_000299155.1 Elephantulus edwardii
GCACTTTTCTCCCTGCCCACCCCTCCCCACCAGTTCGCTCCCCTCTCCGAAAAGAAAATGAAAAAAAAATTCCTTCATTAGTATACAATTCCCCCATCCCTTCCCCACCCCCCCCCACAGGCTAACTTTTAATAGATGAAAAGATGCATAAACAATTTTGAAATTGATTTTGTTCTTTTATCCGATTTTTAAATTATTAATTTTATAAGGATTGGATTTTCTGATTGCTCTTGTATAATTTATATTTTATAAACTTATAAAATACATGTTTTTTTCACCAGTCTATTTTTTTTATAGTAATATGACTTTCCATCCTCTCTCCCTCCTTTTAGGCTCAAGGAAACAACTCTGGAAATGTTTCTGTCTAGAATTTTGTCATCTTGGACCAGTTCAGCCATATCTGTTCTTGAGTCAAGTTCTCTAAGCCTAAAGAACAGTCTGAATGGGAATTCAAGGATAGTTGAGGGACTTTTGGAATATGTATATACTCACTGGGAACATCCATTGGATGCTCTGAGGCACCAGACCAAAATGATATTCAACAATCTGCTCCAGATGCACCAACTTGCTATGGAAGGGGCAGATTTGGACGATGATCCTTTCCTGTTGGGGCTAACTCAGAGTCTTCTGCAATTGGAATGGCATGTTAAAGGAAAGTACATATGCCTGGGTTGTTTGGTAGAGTGTATGGGAATTGAACGTATTTTGGCAGTAGATAAAACAATTCCATCTCAGATTTTAGAAGTGATGGGAGACCAATCTTTGGTTCCTTATGCAAGTGACCTCTTGGAAACCATGTTTAAAAATCATAAGACTCATTTGAAATCTCAGGCCATTGATGATACTTGGATTAACCAGCTGCATGAGACTTGGATTTCTCCTCTACTTTTTATACTGTGTGAAGGAAACCCAGGCCAAAAATCTTACGTGATTGATTATTACTTGCCAAAATTATTGAATTGCAGCCCTGGAAGCTTAAACTACATGGTAAAGATTCTTCAAACTTCAGCTGATATAAAAAATGGTAAGAAAAGAATTGTTTTGTTTTAGTAATTTCTATTTAAATATGGGTGCCAGGCTAGATGTTTACCTTTTTTTTTTGAGTCACCACTGGGATGATGTTTACCATTGTTATTGTTATATGCCGTTGAGTTGCCTGTGACTCATAGTGACCCTATGTACAACAGCCCTGAAACCTGCCTTATTTTGTTCCAACTTTATTGTCTCTGACACACCTACCTTCATTATCCTAGTCACTGTATCAGCCTATCTCATCAATGGTCTCCGTCTCTTTCTCCATTCCTCCACCCTTCCAAGCATGATGTTCCTCTCCTAGGACTGGTCCCTCTTTGCAACATGCCTCTAAGGAGCAGGCTGACTTTTCCCTCTCTAGGAAGAACCTGTTTGTTCTCCTGGCAGTCCATGGTATATTTAAAACTCTTCTCCAGCACCACAACTCAAAGGCATCAATTCTCTTTCTATCATCCCTAGTCATTGTCCAGCTCTCTGACGCATTGCAAGCAATTGTGAAGACTATGGCCTGGATCAGGTGCACCTTAGTCTCCAGACTGACATCGTTGCTCTTCAGTACTCTGGAGAGGTCCCTGACAGCCGACTTTCCCGTTGTAATTTGTCTTTTGATTTCCTGGCTTCTGGTGTCAAGAGTGTTGATTGTGAAGCCCACCAAACTAAAGCTGTTAACAATCTCAATCTCTTCACCATACTTACTGATGCTGTTGCTACTTTTATAACTTAGGCAAAGGATATTAATAATAGTTAAAATTGAGATAATTATTTGCCTACATAATAACAGAGGTAGTCTTTTTGGCTGACTTCATGGACTTCCAGAGAAATAAGCCATGGATTGATTCCAATTTGAGTATAAGATTTTCTTTCTTAGCTTTCCCCACAAAATCCACTGCCATTGAATCAATCTGGACTCATAGCAAACCTGTAGGATAAAGGAGAACTTCCCCAGGGAGTTTCCATTGCATATTCAGATGACTGAAAGAGTAATTAAAAACCATATTGAGCAAGGCTGAAGACAGGTAGATTGGCACTACAAGTTTTTCCTCTCTAGGGAAAAGCATATTATAGATTTATGACTCAAGAAATAGCTGTGTAATACTTTATTGTAAGAGCGCTTTGGTGTGCTGCCAACCATAGGGTACACAGTTCAGATCTACCATCTGCTCTGTAGGAGAAAGATGTGCAGTCAACTCCTGAGTGGTTTATTACTGCTGACAGCCTGCTGGAGGGGCATTTATGAGTTGGTTCCGAGTCAGTGGCATATATCATCAGCAATTTGTTATAGGAACAAACGGTATATTTGAAACTTTGTAATCTTGAAGGAATCACTGCATTAATGCACGTTTCAATAATAGGTAAAATTTTTATCCCTGGAAATCTTAAAATTATATATAACAAAATTGTAGTTTGTATCCCATTTGAGGATATATTTATAGCCAAGATAGTTACTGTTTTTAGAATTTCAAACAATAATAAGAGATACGTGGCAAACTTGATTCCTACATAAAGACCAGTAGATTGTAATTTTCAACAGCAGTTCCTGACTTTTTGAGGTTTTCTAAAATTCAGAATTTCTAAATCCCTTTTGAAGTTAAAAACAAACCAGAATCCTCAAACCTGTTGAAGGGAAGTTGATTCCAACTCTACAGCCCTCTAGGACATGGAAGAGCTACCTGTGGAGCTGCCGGTGGTCATTATGGAAGCTGACTTCTACAGCCTTCTCCCATGGAGCAACTGGTGCATATGAACTATTTACCTTTTGGTTGGTAGATGACTTTTAATCACTGTCCCACCTGGACTCCTATCATGAAATACCTGAACGTAGTCTGGGTTCTTTTAGAAGCAGCTACTGTTCTAGTCTCTCAGCATCAAGTTTGGTGTGTTGAGATTCTTTCTCCACAAGACATTGAAAATCAGTGAATTATTTTATCTGCTTTACTAATGAAAAAACAGCAGCTTCAGTTGCTTATGTCGTTATCATTTTCAGGTGCCACTGAGTTGACTATGACTTGTAGAGGACCAGTGAACAACAGATTTGACCCTTGCCCTGTCCTGTGCCATCCTCCTGATCTCTGATAGGCTTGAGGCAGGAATACAAAAGTTGGAAACAAAAAATTAGGACTGGTAGTTGGAAAATAATGGACTCAGTGACAAAAAATGAGGTGGGAGATCTAATGATTGAATTTTGTACAAGCAAAGATTTATTCATTACTAATATCTGTTTTAACAAACACAAATTGCACATATACACCTGAACCTCACATGATGGACTGCACAGCTCAGTTTGAAAACATCTGTGAAAACCAATGATGGAGGAGATGCTCAACGTCAGCAGTGGAAACAAGGCTTTCACTGGGCTGACTGGGGGATAGACCATCAGGTACACAAGTGCAGATTCTAAAACAAGTTTAAGAAAATGAAAAACGTCCTCCACAACCAAAACAGGACCCTTAGTCTGTCCCACCTGAATTTAAAATCCAACTCAAGAATAGGTTTGATGCACGAACACTAACGATTGAAGACCAAATGAGTTGTGGATTGACATAAAACATATCATCCATGAAGAAATCAAAAGGGCGTTACAAAGATAGGAGAAAGAAAACACCAAAATGGGTATTAGAAGAGACTAAAAATTTGACTAGAATGAGAGAGGTCAAAGGGGAGAAATACTAAAATAAGAGATGAACAATAGATTAAAAGAAAAAAAAGATGAATAATAGATTTCGAAGGGCTACTTAATAGAAGACAAAGCAAAGTATTATAATGAAATCAAAGTATGTGGAATTAAACATGTATTTTTTGAGAAGTGCTGGTCTTCTGTCACAGGTGATTTTCTTCCACTAGTTTTGGCTAAAAACCATGTTAATCTTTTGTTTTAAATGGTGCTTTAGCTGATGTTGTTCCTGATTGATTTCTAAGTGTCGGGGGGAAAATTATCATTAACAAATAAATTCTAAGATCTTTAAGTTAACAATAAAAGGATTCCATTTATTTGAAATTATTGACATAACTATAAAATAATTTAAAATGGATTATTTTATAATTGATACTCTAATTCACTTTAGAAATGAGTTTAAAAGATTTCATTTCTTGAATTGTGTTAATTAGAACCAGGGAGATATGGCTACTGAAAGTTATCTCTCACGATTGCAGTGGTCTTTGTTATTGTGCTTTGTGGACAAGAACAGTCTTTTCCGTCTAGGGTCTTGTCACAGCAGAGGAGCGCTGGGAGCTTTGATGGCTTGTCTTCGAACAGCCCGAGCCCATGGGCATCTCCAGTCTGCAGCTGATACCTGGGGAAGCCTTGTGTCCAGTGCAAGGATAAAGCAAGGTCTAATTCATCAGCATTACCAGGTGAGGAAACGTAGTAACTGGGAGTGTGCAGATTCAGTAGTACTTGGAGTCAGTGGTGCAGTATAGAAGCCCTTGCTTTGTGGACCCCTTGAAGACAATGATTAGAAAGTGAGGAATGACTCAACACTCACTGAGTATAGGTTAAAAAGGGGATAAGATAACCCGCCTGAAACAGCTGATATAAATGTGCCCTGGCATATCCAGAAAGACTTGAGAGACTGACTAGATGTGATTAGAGGAGAGGAATTGTTGGAGCAGCAAGCCAATGCAAAGGACCCAAATTAACAAGGTCTAGAGGATATGTTGGCAAGAGTGAAAAAGTGATGGTTTCTGGAAGGCTGGAGTGCTGAACAGAATACTAGACGCCATTCTGTTTGTAGCTGGAAACCAGAGCTGCTGTATCTTTCGGAAGGACTAGAGTGGGACCACCTAGAAACTGGGAGGCAAGTAGGTTAAAAGTGCATCCCAGAGGTACTTTTGCGACAGTAATCCTAGAGGGAGCTCTGGTGGCCAAGTGGTAAGGAATTGTGCTGACAACCCAAAGGCATCCGCCGGTGGCTGCTTGAGAGAAGGATAAGCAGTCTCCTTCCACGCAATTAAGTGCTGCTGGAAGCCGCTGAAAGGGTCATCTGTGGGTTGCTTCCTCCTCGATGGTACATAACAGCAACAATAATCCTAGAGCGAGGTGCTGAGGTCCTAGAGTGATAACTCAGATAAAAAGATGAAAGCAATGAATCATGGCCATACAATACAAATCTTTAAGATTATTGACTTTTATTTTCACACTGGAGGAGATGATATTTCTCCTGTGAAACAGCTGGTGCATTTGAGTACCTGCTTTTGAATTGGCAACACAGCTCTACCAACTAGGGCACCAGAGTTCTCTTTTCTCAAAGAGTCTTTGGATTTAAGGGAATTGAGCTTTAATTTCCCCTGTTGGCAGCCTTTCTTGGTGCTATTTCTAGTGCTGTAGGTTCCAGTAGAAAATGAGTGTTTTGTTGCTTGCTGTGTTTTAGGTGCGGATAGACACGTTAGGCTTGCTTTGTGAAAGTAATCGGAGCACCGAACTTGTTTCCGCAGAAGAAATGCAGCTGATTCAGTTTTTTATTACATACAATCTAAACAACCAGTCTCCAGGGGTGCGGCAACAGATCTGTTCTCTGCTGAAAAAGGTAGGATTTCCATCGTTGAGGAGAGGAAAATTTATTGAGTTATTACAAAAAAGTACATTCTGGAAATATTTTTTAAAAGAGCCAAGTTTTTGGAGAGTGGAAATGGCCGTGGAATTGGACCAGTACTACTTCTCGTTATAAGGCTTTTCTGGGATTTATTGTTCCATAATTCATAGGGATTACATTTGGGATTAAGATTCAGTTTGGAAGCCCTTCCATGTAAGTGAAGTAAATGATCCTCATGTTTTTTTTTTTGAAGGGGAATACAACCTCCCTCAACTGTTGAGGTGAGTTGTTTGATAATGAGGAAGTTCGTTTTACATTTCTGTAGTTTCAATATTATACAAAACAGTCAATAATGAATAATCTGAGTTAAATTAATTATAGGTGAAGAATTGATAGAGTATAGAGATATCATCAAGTTCATGATAGTTTACAGGAAATAGAAAAGCCATGGTATAATGTCTTTGTTCTGGTTTGCAGCAACACTTGGGTTTGAAAATATAATTGTTAAAATTGTTGCAAGACCAAAACACTAAAACATGAAAGGTTTAAAGATCAGTGGGCTCCTTGCTTAAAGTTTTAAGCTTTGCCTTTCAGGCTACCGCTTGTTTTAAGTGGCTCACATGTGCTTGGTTTTTCTTTTTTATCAAAAAGTTGTTTTGTAGGATACAGGAAAGTTCTCAGGTACTTTATAAATTGGAGCAAAGCATGTCCAAACGTGAACCCGAGAATGAGTTATCCAGTCAGCCTCCAACTGTCTCCTTGCAGCAGTACAAGGTAGGTGATGTAGCATAGATTTTAATAAAACTAAAACATTATATATAATCATTAAAGGAAGTGAAAGGGAAGTCTGTTCATCATTGTTGTGCATTATTGAGTGAGAAGTGACTTGTAGCTGACCCTCCAGGGGGTTTTAAGGAGATGTAAATCGCATGGGAGGAGATTGCTAAAACCTTGTGCTGGTGTTTCAAACTGCCTGCCTCTGGGTTGACAGTGCAGCTCTCTACCACTAGGCCACCAAAGCCGCTTGGTCAACAGTGGTCTTTTATCCTTCACTCTGAGTGCTCCTTCTAGTGCTTTTCTATTCCTCTTCATGGTTGTGGAACTAGTGATGGCCTTGAGGTTTGTTAGAGAATGCCTTTATAAGCTAATCTCCATTTATATTTTGTAGAATAGATGAATTTGTTAAAATAAAATAGTGATTGGCTGGCCATGAAATCCCTTTACCTTACTCTTATGTAGAAGACTACTGAGCCCGGCCTGAGTCCCCAAAAGATTTACAACATCAGAAACTATGGCTCAGTTCTGCTCTCTCACATAGGGTTGCTCAGACTTGGAACTGACTTGATAGCACTGAGTTTGGTTTGGAGTTCATGAAGTTAGTTCAATCTTTTAAAAGTTAGGGCAAATTTACATAACTTTAAAGGGCAAGTATGAGTTTTTAATAAATCAGTCCTATGTGATTTCTCAGTTTTGCTTTTGAACATATATATACTTTTTGAAAATTGGGCTTTTGAGTTTTGATTTGAGTCAGATTTGGGATGTCTGTGGTTTTTGTTATTTTTCCCAGCTAGTACTTATAAGTGATTTTTAGAAATTGTGACCCTGTAACTGTATTACCATTGTCATAATTATAACAGTGGGTGCATGCAAAGTGTGTGGTAAGTTCATTGCCTTTTAAAGTATCAGGTGCTCTAGAAGAACGAAGGTGGATGATCGGAAATTATGTGTTCTAGTGAAGGAGTTTATTTTATTCTTAACCTGTTGCTGTTCGATTAGTTCTGACTCATACTGATCCTAAAGGACAGTAAAACTATCCTTTGGGATAAATCACATGTTCTTGCCCAGAAATCTCACTATAAAGATCCTGTCTAAAGCCTGTTGGGATTAGTGCTGTCTATGTTACATGATTTTTCCCTCTAAAATTACATTTCATTGAAGTGTTTGTGTTTTAATAATTTGTATAAACAGAATGGTAGAGCAAGTAGCAGACAGATTTCCTTGTTGAATCCTTGTAGGAATTATGGCATTAAAACCAAATTTGTCAAGCAATACATTTTGGATACTTTGTCAGTCATCTTAACACTTATAAAAAGTATGTGTAACTTTGCTGCGTGGATAAAGGTTAATTTAAACTTGTGAGGAAAATCAGTATTCATAGAATTTTGATCCGTTTAGAGTTGGAAAATCTTATTATTTACCAAAACCATGTCTCTTCTTGCCTGTACTATAATAGAAATTATCCTTCTTGTTTACCCTACAAAGATAGAGTTCAGAAAAGTCATGGTATAGCTCACTGTCTTGGAGACCAAGCTGGATTTTCAAGTGAAGCTAGAATCTAGTGTTGTTTAAAAAATAACCTTTGCTGTCTTATTTGAGAAGAAAACAACCCCAGGCTCTGTATTAAAGGTGATACTGTGTAGATAATTGACTGGGAGTTAAGAGTTCTGTAATAACAAGTTTGTTTATTTATTTTTTTTTTTTTTTAGAATTTTATGTCATCAATTTGCAATAGTCTTTTTGAAGCATTATTTCCTGGGTCATCTTATCCTACTCGATTTTCAGCTTTAACCATTTTATGCTCAATAGCTGATGTTTTTCCGGCTCCACAGGGTAAGTTTTCAGTAATGTTTCATCAATATTATTAAGATCCTTAATTTTTCAGTAGCTTTTTTCCCCTTTGAGTTTACTTGTCTTTTGTTTAGATTATTTTTTTTTCTAATGAATAGAATTTTATTACAAGAATCAGATGTATTTTGAAATCAGATGCGTAGGACTTGACCGGCCTCATTTCTGTAGCTGGAAAACTAGCTATCACTCATCAGCCTGCTGGACAGTTCCTTTTTTAGAGACATAGATACCATCCAAAATTTTTTGGATAGCCTTGTTTTTAACTGTTGTAGCTTGCTGAATCAAAGCAGCTGAATTTGATATAAGCTTAATGTCATTTCCTTCAAGAATTAACTCATCTTTCTGCGCTTGAGATACTGAACAAGCAAGACTTGGTCTCATTTGAACTCTCTGAAACTATTTTTCACTCAAGGAGTTTCGAATTTCAACCAGAGATTAATTCTCTTGAATCACACCGTTGATGGGGAAATGAGCATACACAGACCTCATCTTGTAATGAAAGCCCAGTGTAACACCTTGATCATGTTCTGTACATGGCTACAGATGATGCGAACGGTAGCCATTTCCTTCCTGTTTCCCCACCATTTGTCAACACGAAGCCTCTTCTTTTTCTTTCTGAGGAGAATGAGCTCTACATTGATGTGATTGTAGTCCCTCCACAAGGTTCCCCGCGGGCCTTTCACGATAAACTGTACGGTCCTTCAGAATAATGTTGACATTCTCTGGAATGTCCACAGTATGGTTGCTGAGAATGGTCTTCATTGTCGCAGTTAATGTGGCCTCGTTTAGATTCTTATGGGAAGTTTTAACTTCATTATACAGTCCTGACTTGAGCATAATTAAATTTATCTGTAAGGGGTATAAAGGAGAGAAACTTTTTATAACTGTTATTTGTCAGCTCTATAAACTAGTTTTCATGGACTGAACTTATTATGGAAAGAAATCTCCCTTCATTTCTCTATTTGCTTGTTACTGGTTTAAGAGAAACATTTGTTCTTTAAGTTTTAGAAATTAAAATAATATTCAGCTCTCCTGTGCGTAGTATTTCTGAGAGAATCTTGGTGGTTCATATGTGGTTTTTTTTCTTATATGCTGTATGAAACAGATAAGCCATAAGCCATAGTTTGGTTTCAGAAAGACATTATGAGGCTGTCATTTCTGGGCAGACTAGTATATTGGCACCTTTTGGCCTTCTTTCTATCGGGTACCCGTGGGACTAAACATTTAACTTCCTTTGTACTTAATTTTTTTGTTTTGACTTTTGACAAGAAATGGTTGTGTTTTTCTTTTTTAAAAAAATAAGTATATGTGTGTATATAGGTGTTTGTGCTTTTCTGTGACTTTCTTATTGGTACTCAGTCTTTTTGAGTAAACTCAGGGGCACCTAAGAACAAATAAAAACAGTTGCTAAGAAAAACAAATAAAAAACCCAGAGCATCCCTTTGCTAATGATCATGAATATTTGTTCATGTTCTTGTTGACTGTGTGAATGTCTTTTGTTGAAATATTTATTTATACTATCAGTCTATTTGTGATTATATTTTCTTGTTATTTTTGAAATGTTTGAGCCTTCAATTAATGTTAGAGGTGAGGCCCTTATTATTTGTGTCATTGCCAAATACTTTTCCCCCAATCTATGTATTTTCTTTATACCCTTTTGGAGAAGTCTTTGATATTGGGGTTTTAGAACCCTTGAAAATTGGCTTTTCTAGTCATTGTGTTGGTCTCTAGCTACTTTAGCTTTGAACACATGGTCTTGCAAATCATCAACAGCTGTGGGACCAATATAAGTGAGAGAGCTTTTTATACTGTGAGGTAGGTATGGGTGGAGAGAGATTTGAGACTATGACACTGCTGTGAAAAAACTAAGATGAAGTGTAATCAGAGGAACCCTGCCATTTGTGCTGTAGTTAAAATTTTTTGCTTGCTGGGTGATTGAAGGAGAAACTGACTTATAATTGCTCTAAAATAAAGTTTACTGGATGATTGAGGAAACCAGAGACTTCTTGCATTTGTGTTGCTGAACTGAAACAAGACTGTCATGGATTAATCTGTTTTGGGATTACTGGATCACACTCAGACTTGCATTGTGTGATATTCTTTGCCTCCTCCATTCTCCAACCTCTTTCCCTAATAAAACACAATTATGAGTAAAGTCTACGAGTCAGCAATTAACTTGGACCCAATGACTGGTAGAAAGAGGTGTACTTGCCGGAGGGCGTAGCATGTCTGACCAAGCACCTGTTTGCTGCTGTGGATATTATTGATGGGACAGTTCCCCTTTATGAGGTGGGAAGAAGTCAGACTCAGCCACCCTCACATTGCAGCTGCTCTTTTTGCAGATATCCAGAGGGTTTGATTTTGAGGAGGTCTCAGTCATCTAGCTTATTCTCTGTTTTTGGGTGTACTTGACAGTCTATGTATGCTCTAAATCAGAGTTACTTAGTTTACCCTCGTTTTTTTCTCTGCTAGTCCTTATAGTTTCAGGTTTTACTTCTAGATCCTAGATCTTTGTATATTTCTTTGCATAAAGTATGAGGTATGAGTCTTATTTCAATAGTCTGTTGTGTTGTTAGATGTGTTCAGTAGAGTGTAACTCATAGCAATTTTGTGAACAACAGATCTTAACCCTGTCCTATCTGTGCCATTTTCATCCTCCCTGACATACTCGAGCACATTACTGTAGTCACTGTGCCAATTCATTTAATTAAGGGCCTTTTTATCTTTTGCTGACCCTCTACCTTTCCAAGCATGATATCCTTTTCTAAGAAATAGCTTCTAACAATGTGCCCAAAGGATGAGAGACACAGCTTTACTGTCCTTGCCTCCAAGGAGCACTCTGGTTGCCACTTTTCCAAGACATATATGTGTGTTCTTTTGGCAGTCTTTGGGTTAGTCAGTGCTTTTCTGCAGCATCACAACTCAAAGACATCAATGCTTTTTCTGTCATCCTTATTATAAGTCCAGCTCTCCGATGTGTAGCAAATGATTGAAAAGACCTTGGCCTAAATTAGGCACATCTTAGTCTCTTTAGTTAGACATCATTGTTCCTCAGTGATTTGCATGGGTCCCTTACAACAGACTTTCTTGATTCAATGTCTTCTGACTGTTGGTACAAAGGGTGCTCATTGTGGATCCAAGTAATCATTGACAGTTTCAGTATTTTCTCCATCTGTCATGCTAATGATAATTTACCTAATTTAATCAGCATTATTTTTTAAAGAGTTTCTGAATTTATTCCTTTGGTCTCTGACTGTTGGTGTACATGTCCCAAGTGGTTTGATTACTGTGACTGTGTAGTAGGTTTTGAGATCACAAAGTATAATGTCTCTGTTTTTCTTCTGTCTTTCTTTTCCTCATCATATTG
>NW_006399769.1:7826393-7826959 GCF_000299155.1 Elephantulus edwardii
GGGGGGAGAGGGCTGGGCGGGGAGAGAAGTGAAGCAATGAATGAATGGAAATCCAAATTCTCTGTAAATGTTCATTAAAATTATTAAAAAAATTATAATCCCACAAACCAGAAAAAAAAAATTATTATCTTTCTGGAGGTTAGAAGTCAAAATCAGATTGCTCTATTTTCTCCTTATGAAGATTTGAGAAAGGAATAATTCCATGCTTTTTTATTAGTTCTGGTGACTGCTAGCCATTCTGTTGTTGCTATAAATGCACTAAAGGCACTGGCAAATAATAGGGCCCTAGCCAGGAGTTGAGGTGTTTGAGAACAGATATGCAGCCCTGCACCTGCTGCATGTGTAGACACTAGTCCGTGCTTAGAAATTTGAAAGGTAGATTATCCAGTTCATTGACTCAAAGCATTTGTTGAAACAGAAAAGGGGGATACGTTAAGACAGATGTAGAAAAATTTGAAGTTATCAGTGATGTAATTTTACTTGTCTCCACAATCAACAGTCTGTTAATAGCCTCTAGTAAATCAAAACACTTACTGTGTTGGATGAATTTGCTGTCAGGGACCCCT
>NW_006399769.1:7829237-7834483 GCF_000299155.1 Elephantulus edwardii
ATCCATGAGCAGGGTGGCCTCGTGGCTAGAGAAGCTGCACAGCAATCTGGAAGTCATGCAATTTAAGACCACCAGATGCTCTGCAGGAGAAAAGTGGGCAATCTGCTCCCGTGTGATTAGGTGCCTTTGAAAATCCACCAGAAGGTCAGCTGTGGGTCGCTTCTGACTGGACAGTAAACAACAACAACAACAATTATGATTTTAGTGCAAGTTTACAAAAAATTGGTTTTTATTCATTTATTCACACACATTTTCCTCCTAACCCTTTCTTAATTTGTAGTGTACATCCTGTTTCAAATTGTTAATTGCCGTACACATAAGGTCAAATCATCCATTTCTTTTAGGTTGACCTTCTCTATATCTATGCAGTATATAGTGTTGATATTTTTCCATTTATGTAGGTCTCTTTGGGTTTCTTGCAGGTCTTTCGTATCTCTGACCTCTGACTAGATTTATTCCCAAGTGTTTAATCTTTTCGGTGGCTATTGTCTCTAAAGAGACTAAGATGTGCCTAATTTAGGCCAAGGTCTTTTCAATCATTTGCTACACATCGGAGAGCTGGACTTATAATAAGGATGACAGAAAAAGCATTGATGTCTTTGAGTTGTGATGCTGCAGAAAAGCACTGACTAACCCAAAGACTGCCAAAAGAACACACATATATGTCTTGGAAAAGTGGCAACCAGAGTGCTCCTTGGGGGCAAGGACAGCTCAAAGGTGTCAATTCGTCATCTGTATTCATTGTCCAGCTTTCAGATGCATAGCAAGTAATTGGAAAGACCATGGCCTGAATTAGATGCACTGTAGTCCCCCAACCGACATTATTACTCCTTAATAATTTGGAGCGGTCCCTAACTGAAAATTTTCCCAGTGCATTGTGTCTCCTTAATTCCTGGCTGCTGTTACTAAGGGTGTTAATTGTGGTTCCAAGTAAGATGAAGCTGTTGACAGTTTCATTCTCCTCTCCATCCATCATGACATTGTCTTTTGGTCCAGTGGTAAGAATCTTTCTTTTCTTGATACTGAGATGCAGTCCATACTGAAGATTGCATTTTTTTATCTTCTGCAACAAGTGCTTCAAGTCCTCCTTACTTAGGCCGTACCTTTATGTTTTTCTGTTTGGGCTTCACTCAGTTTCATAACTGCATATTTTCACATAATATTTGGGACATTTTCTACCAGCAATAATTTATTCCATTGTCCCATGTAATTCTTAATGCCTACTCCATTTTCTTGTCTTCTTTTTTTGGTTTTTTTTCCTCTTAACAGATTAATATTGAGAAAATTGTGCTTCAATTTAGTGGTTCTTCACTTCTGCTATTTTGTCTTAACAGTGTATTCTCTAATTCTACAGCTTCAGCCTGAATATTTTTTATTTCAATAAAATTTTTTATATTGCTTTAAATTTTCCATTTAAGACTATATTTGGGAGAGATGTACATATAATATTTTAAAATTGATATATGTTTTCTGTATTTTCCCTTAGTGTGTAGAAGACACTTAACTGTCATTCTTTTAAATGAAGTTCCAAAATCTTACTGAAAGACTTTCTGTTTCTGTATTTGGGTCACTTATTTTCTCATCTTATCCTTTTCTTTTTTTAAACTGGTTTAAAGTTATATGCTTCCTCCAAGATATGGTGGTCTTTGTATCACCTTGTTTTCATATAACTGACTGAACCACGTGAGTGTGTTGTGTTTCTTGCTGGTCTAGTGATTCCTAACATTTCATTGCTTGTCTTCCGGTAGGAGGATTGGAAATGGAGGTATGTATGCGGTTTTCTGTTCTTGGACTGTGTGGAGCAGCCTTGCCCCAGGGGTATATGACTTTATGTAATATATGAGTGGTTGGTTACTGTTACTGTTTTGTCAAATGAAACAAAGGAGGGAGCAACAATTTAAAAACAAACAAAAAAGCCAGATAAAAGTAAGAAGATTAGACACTAATGGGCCTTGTCAGTGAGGCTGAGGCTTGGAAGGCGGCTTCAGGCCTCTGAGGCCAGCTCAGTCAAGTGGCCGCTGACGTGATTCTGATGGAAGTGAACAACCACATCATTGAGATGCTTGTGCTCAAGTTTGAGAACACAGCCACAGGAAACAAACCAGAAGCAGAAGAAGTAGCTTTGCGGATTTTAATGGGGTCCTTGCTTATATGCCAAATTCCAATGGAGGGAAAACAAAAGTGTTTTGAAATCCCACAAGGAACTTCAGATACATAGTGTTGATGAGTTATTAAAGAGAGTGTAAGAAGTTTTTAGTGAACTCAGAGTCAGGATGCTGTTTGCTATATGATCTTGAAAATCTGCTGGCCTCCAGGCAATTAATTCTTGCTCAGAAGTATTCCATTGTTCATCAGGCTGGCATGTTGAAACAAAATTGTTTTTGCCTCTGTCTTTGACAAATGCCTCCAATTGTAAGAAGAGGGTAAGGAAGGAACAGATAGGCAGTTATTCATTATAGGGATAATGAGACCATGTATGTTGAGTCTAAGGACAGAGCCAGGATAGTCTGCAGCACAGTAAGGTTTAAAGATGATGATGTTGTGGTCCTTGGAAAGATGTTTATGCCGAAATTCAAAGAAGGACGCAGAGCCACCCACGCACCACCCAGTCCTCCACAGGGAATCTTCTCTCAGTTGAAGGATATGGATACTGCTGTGGGTGACAGCATTGGCTGTCTCCCCTTCTTGCTGTTCCCTTCTACACTACAAGTCCCAGTTCATGTCTTTTGCCCATTTTGTAATTGGGTTGTCAATGTTTTTCTCCTGGAGGCCCTGAGGGTTCTATAAACTTTTGTTATGAGACCCTTGACTGAGATGTTATTATCGCCAAATGTTTTTCCCAGCCAATAGGTTTTATTTTCACACTGACGTTCTTTCTTTCCTGAAACTTAATATCTTTCTTTGTCTGTGGAGTGGCATGAGATCACTGGTGCCAATTTAAGCAGTGTGTGCAGGAAGCTCTCAAGTCAGTCTTCACTCTCACAGAAAGCTGAGAAAGTCTTTCCCCTGCTTGTAGCTCTGTGTCCTAAACTCTCTTGTCTTGTTTGGCCCCTGGAATGTCCTGCAGCCATGGAAACAAGTATCCCCAAAATACAGTAAGTTATTTTAATAAGAGATGTGTAAAGCCATCTTTCTTTTTAGAATAAAAATGCAGAACAAATGTAAAAGTTATGATATTTTACCTTTATAAATTTAAGGCTCTGCAAGAAATGCAGCTAAGGTTTACAATTTTAATAACCCTTTTACATGTTGTCTATCTTCTCTGTCTTGGTAGTTTTGGTACTGTTCTTTTAAAAAAATGAAGTGGAAGGAATTGGAGAAGAATTGATACTTTTGAATTCTATGTTAATGAAGAGTTTAATATATACAACGGACTTCCAAATTAAAAAAACAAATCTATCTTGGAGAAAATGTGGCCAGGTGTTCCCTTCTGTTTGTTGGGTGGGCGTTGTCAAGTCAAGTGCCCCTATGCACGATAGATCTGACCCCTCTTGCAATCGATCCAACCCCTGTTCCATCCTGTGCCATCCTCATCATCTCTGAAACACTTGAGCCCCTTCCTGCAGGGATTGCGTCAGACAACTTTGTTGACAATTTTTCTTTCACTGACTCTTTGCAAGCGTGATATCTTTGTCCAAGGAATACCCCCTCCTGCCAGTGTGTCCAAAGTATGTGAGATGAAATTTTGCCATCTTTGCCTCTAAGGTTCACACCTGTACTTTCTCCAAAACATCTCTGTTTGTTCTTTGGACAGTACTCTTCTCCAGTATCACAACTCAAAGGCATTCTTTTTCTTCTGTATTCTTCCTTATCATTCAGCTCTCAGATGCATAGCAAGTGGTTGAGAAAAGCATGGCCTGAATTGGGCACACCTTAATCTTTAAACTGACATCATTGCTCCTCAGTTTGGAGCAGTCCCTGACAGCAGATTTTCCCAATGCAATACATTTTCTGATCCCTTGACTGCTGGTGCTAAGGATGTTGATTGTAGACCCAAGGAAGATTGAATTATTGACAGTTTCAATCTTTTCTCCATCTAACATGATGTTGCCTAGCTATCTAGACATGAAGATTTTTGTTTTATTGAGGTTGAGATGTAATCTATATTGAGGTCTGTAGTCTTTTATCTTCTTCAGCAAGCATTTCAAGTCCTCCTCACTTTCAACAAGCAAGGTAGTGTTACCTGCATAATGCGGATTGTTGATGAGTCTTTCTCCAATCCTGATGTTACTCTCCTGAGAGGCAGATTTATTAAAACTTGGTCTCACATAATATAAGAATTTATCAGAAGCTTGTCTTCAGAAAGATTTTATGCTCAGTGAAAGAGAGGAAAGACCCTCAATAAGATATGTTGATGTCACGAATACATAATAGAGTAAGCAGAGCGGTGAGTGTGGGGATGGTCCAGGGTTTTTTTTGGCAAAGCTACTGGGCCTCAATCGCCAGTCTTTCAGCAGCCAGCCTGATTTTTGACCATTCACCACCAGGGCTCCATGACTGTGAAGTAGAGTGTGAGAAGTATAACTTTGTCCTTCATCTTCATTGCAAAGATTTTTAGTGTGGGGTCTTATTTTATGAAAGGACAGTGATTTGGGAATAGTTAAAAATAGTTTCTGCTATGACCAAAGTACCACAAAGTGGATAGTCTTAAATAACAAAAAATTATTATCTTTCTGGCTGCAACCACTGTGGAAGGCGGTATGGCACTTTCTCAAAAAGTTGCAAATAGAGATACCATTTAACCCAGCAAATCTACTACTGGGAATATACCCCAAAGAGACCATAACTGACATCCAAGCGGATATATATGCACTTCCTTGTTTACTGCGGCTTTGTTCACAATAGCAAGGAGCTGGAAACAACTTAAGTGCCCATCAACAAACGAATGGATAGAGAAGCTGTGGTATATCCACACAATGGAATACTATGCTGCATTGAAAAACAAGGAACTCATGCAATATTATTCAAAATGGGTGAGCCTGGAGGACATTATGCTGAGTGAAATAATCTCAGTTGCAAAAGGACAAATATTGCATGGTGTCACTGCTGTAAAATGGGACTGATATCGGGGTAGGGATAAGACTGAGAAAAACTGGATAAATTGTGTATACTGCACTGAAACAGATGAGGGAGAGAATAGTTTAAAAGCAATGTATGATAGGGTATTATGGTTATCACAAGAGTCCACAATTAAGGTTGCATAGTGGAATGTACTTGGGGCGGTGGGAGGGGTGCGGGGGGATTGT
>NW_006399769.1:7836223-7847629 GCF_000299155.1 Elephantulus edwardii
TTTGGACATGTTGTAAGGAGAGACAGGTCTTTGGAGAGGGACATCATGCTTGGTAGGGTAGAGGGACAGCGCAGGAGGGGAAGACCCTCTATGAGATGGATTGATTCAGTGACTGGAGTAATCGGAATGGGTGTGTCAGAGGCAATGCGATTGGCACAGGATAGAGCAGGGCTTAGGGCTGCTGTACATAGGGTCGCTATGAGTCGCAAACGACTCGACAGCACATAACAACAACAACAACAACAACAACATGTGAAAGTTGGACAATGAATAATACTGAAGAAGTACTGACACCTTTGAATTGTGGTGTTGATGAAGATTATTGACTATGCCATGGACTCTCCAAAGAACACCAAAATAAACCTCCCTTGGAATAAGTACAACCAAAGTGCTCCTTAGTGACAGGACTAGTGAAACTTTGTCTCTCATATTAAGGGAATACTGCCATGTGGTGCCAGTCCTTGGAAAAAAGATAACATGCTTGTAAAGTAGAGTGTCAGAGAATGAGAGGAAGACCATCAAGTAGATAAACTGACTGCTTGGCGGCGGCAGTGAGCTTGAGTATGTTGGAGACTGTTAGCAGGTACAAAGGAGGGCAGGGTTTCACGCCGTTGTTCATGGGGCTACTATTGGTGGTGCTTAGCTCAATGACATCTAACAAACACTGTAACACACATGCATCTGCACTTGTGGTCACACGGCACCTGCCTTACCTCTTTATGTTTCCCCTTTTTAAGGCATCCCTTCAAAGACACGTGATTAAAATGCACCCTACTCTGATCTGATCTGACCTCATTTTACTTAACTAAAGATTCTCACTGCTGGACCAATTGGCAGTATCATGATAGATGGTGAAGAGGTTGAGGTTGTTAACATCTATAGTTTGCCTGGCTTCACAGTCAACATTCTTGGTACCAGGAGCCAGGACATGAAAAGACAAATTGCACTGGCAAAGTCTGCTGTTAGAGACTTCTCCAAAGTACTAAAGAGCAATGGTATCATTCTGCAGCCCAAGGTGCGCCTGATCCAGACCATAGTTTTTGCAATCACTTGCTGTGTATCAGACAGCTGGACAATGACTCAGATGACTAGGGTTGATAGAAGGAGAGTTGATGCCTTTGAGTTGTCGTGCTTGAGAAGAATATTGAATATACCATGGGTTGCCAGGAGAACGCACAAGTTTGACCTAGAGGTGGTGAAACCGGGCTGCTCCTTGAGGGCAAGGATTCTGAGACTTCATCTCACCTACTTTGAACATATTGCAAGGAAGGACCGAGGGATGACATGCTTAGAAGGGTAGAGGGACAGCACAAGAGAGAAGGACCCTCGATGAGAGGGATTGATTCAGTGACTGGGGTAATGGGTCAGAGACAGTAAGACTGGCCCAGAATATAGCAGGGTTTAGGGCTGTTGTATGTAGGGTCGCTATGTGTCGCAGGCAACTCAACAGCACATAACAACAGCAATAACAGTGAGAAAAGAAAAAGTTCAGTTCCTAAACAAGGACATAGTGGTAGAAATAAGGATTAGGACTGTAACATAGTATTTTTTGGAACATTTAAAAAAATTTGTTTAAGGGGGCAAAATTTGATACATACTACCCCGTGGCTTAAGAATAACCTGTAGGTTGATAACCCTGAAATCAGTCAGTTTACTTGTGGTCAGTTGATATTTGACAAGGTGACAAAATCCATTAAATGGGAAAATGACAATATCTTTAACAATGGTGTTGGAAAAACGGGATATCTACATGTAGTAAAGAGAAACAGGATCCACATTTGGCTCCATACCTAAAGACCAACTCAAAATAGGTCAGGGATTTAGAGGTAAAACCAAAAGTCATAAAGATCATCAGAGAAAACTAGTCCCTAGTCTATGGTATGAATAAACTAGCAAACAAAAGCAAAAAGGCTCAACCAGGACAAGATAAAATTGATGAATGGGATCTTCTTCAAATCAAATTCCTGTGTACATCAAAAGATTTTTTTTCCAATATGGTGGAAAGAAAGCCCACAGACTTAGGAAAAAGCATTTGGCAGAGACATTATCTAACAAGGGATTTATAACTAAAGTTTACAAAGTAATACAATTTCTTCATGAGCAAAAAACTTCTAAACCAATTTCAAAATGGACCAAAGCCTTAGAAAGACTCTTCATCAGAGACGATATGCAGATGGCCAAGAGTCACATAAGGAAATCACTAGCAATGAGTGAAATAAACAAATCAAAACAACAATGCAGTACCATCTCACCTCAGCAGCAATAGCGAAGTTTTATAGAACATCAAACAGTTACTATTTGTAAGGATGTAGACACTGGAATTTTCATGCACTACTGTGGGATTGTAAAATGGTACAACCACTTTTGTGCTTCTTCAAAAATGGAAACAGAAATCCCATTGACTCAGCTATTCCATTACTAAGAATTTATCCCAAGGGAATCAGAGTTGAGACATAAATGAAGATATGTACACCTGTGTTTATCACAGCATTATTTACAATAGCAATAAAATGCGAACAGTTCAAATGCCCATCAGCCAACATGGTTAGAGAAACTGTTATACATTCACACACCAGAATATTAGGCAGCACTAAAGAATCAACAAATTCGTAAAATACTGTGCAACATGAATGAGTCTAGAGGACGTTATTCTGAGTGAAATAGCTCAATTGCAAAAGGACAAATACTGTATTAAGACCACTATCATAGCAAAAGGTTAACTGAGGGTTTGAGTTGGGAGATGGAGAGACCAGAAATAGAGTGTACAGACAATGAACACTGTAAAGGACAAGTACAAGGGAGGTTCAGCCTGGGAAGAATTCATGTAAGGATAATACAGATATTGCAGTTAGCCAATAGGAACAGGATATGTATAACTCTTCAGAAGGCGACAGAGAAGGGAGAAGGATGGAGAGAGAAAGGGCAGGGGTGGGAAGAAGTCTCTAGGACAGCAGAGATGAGTGGATGAACTGTGGATGAAGGAACAAGCTAGGTGCAGTGGAGATTTCATGAAATGGGTGATAGAAGACATTACTAGGAATGATATAAATTACTGTGTTTATCAATGATCATATAAAACTTAAGGATTAGTGTGAAACACAACATATATGAACTTTGTGAGCAAACCAATATAAAATGAAGAAAGAAAAAATACTTAATATACAAAAATGAAATAGTGTATATAAATAATTATGGATGAACTAATGCAAAATCGTGTTTAAAAAGACTAACCTCTCTATATTTTTTTACTCAATTAGATGTCATAATACTTAAAGATGAAAATAGGATTCCATCGTTATTCCAATATTTGTATTATACAATACTGTTATGTCAGGCAATGTTGTAAGAACCAAGGAGATGAAGTGTACAAAACGTTTTATATATTAAAGCTTATGTTTTAGTGAAATGATGTGTACAATAAATTATAAGTAAATACATGCTATTTCAAATGGCATTCATTATGTACTATTACTAACCTAACATTGTATCATAAGGAATTAGGAAAGAAAGACCAACAATGCCCAAAGGTAGCAGACAGGAACAAGTAATAAAAATTTAGGACAGAGATCAATTAAATAGAGAATAGAAAAGCAGTAGAGAAAATGAAACCAAAAGTTGTGTTTTGAGAAGATCAACAAAATGACAAATCTGTAACTTGACTAAAAAAAAAAAAATAAAGATGATATTATTAGTGTCAGAAATGAAATTAAAAAGACTACTACTGAGCATCAGCTATGGGCCAGTTCCAAAAGAGTTGTTTGCTATAGAATGAAAATTTAAAACATTTAGAATGAAAATGGGGTGCAAAGCAGAATGCTAGTGCTCTTTTAGGATATTGCCTACATTTATCTCTTGATTGGCTGGAAATAATCTTTGTGAAGAGATTTTGAGGTAAAGTTTTTGTTTTCTTACATGTTCAAGAATGTCTCTATATTACTGTTTTAATTGAGTAAGGATTTGTATGTAATTCTTTGTCACCTCTTCTTTCCTTGGAGATTTATATGTTATCTCATAGTTGTTTTGATTTGCATCTCTGCTAATTGACTTTGATGTTGCCTAATTCTATGGTCCTAAGACCAACTCATTTCCTCAGGGTGTTTAGTTATGATTAAGAAGTTAATATGATTTTGGACCAAGTAACTTTGAAACTCTGATTTATTTTCAAAGGTTTATTTATTTCCCCCAATAATGAATTGATAGGTTTTGTTCTTTTCCCTTTCCCTAGGTGGAATCCAGACAGTATATCAGCTTAGCCATGATGTTGATGCTGGTCGTTTTCAAACACTGCTGGAGTGCTTTACCAGCACTTTTGAAGAGGTCAAAGTGTTAGCCTTTGATCTTCTAATGAAGTTAACAAAAACAGTTGTGCCATTTCAGGTATTTATGCTTTTTTTTTTTTTTTTTTCAAATATGGTATGTGTGACAGCAGATAAAGCAGTCTGTGAATTATCCAGGCTCATTGCAGCTTCCCTGTCACATACATTAACTCTGTTACTGTTAATAGCATTGTTGTTGTAGACTGATAGGAGGAAGAAAGGAGAGGAGAAAGTAGGGTAAGTGCAAATAACATGAAATATTTGACCTTTGCATTTTGTAATCCTCTGCCTTAACAGAGGCGTAGGAATCAGTGGGTTTTAGTGTTTACAGAATTAATGGTCGCTTTTCCGCTAACTACAGTCTCCTCAGTTTCTTTGGTTATGTTAGTGTTTGGTCAAAAGACAACACTTACAGTAATTTGAGGTTTTTGAGATAATCTCCCTCCTTAATAGGCAAGGAAGCTGAATGTAAGTGAAGTATAAAACCTGTTTTGGGTCTTCCAGCAAGCAATAACTGAACTGAGACTGAAACTCAGAGTGCTTGACGTTGGTGATGATGGTTCTCCCCTTGGGCTCTCACTCTGTCCCCTGCCCCCGCAGTCCTCTTCTGACGTTATATTGTTCTGTTTTGCCATTGGTGTGGGCAGTGAAAGCACAGCATGGGGATGAGTCTGCAGGGCATCCCCAGACTAAGGACTCGGTTCCACTTTTGGGCCACCAGCAGAGCACTGGCTTAGAGTTTTATAATTTCTAGTTTGTTACAAACTGTAGAGGCTGCAACTGAGCCATAGTTCAAGTTTACCTATTACATTGACTTAGGGCCACTTCAGTCTGAGAAGCAGTGGAATTCTGCAGAAGCACTTGCTGGAGAGCAGGAAATGTCTGTTGTTGCTCTCCGATGTCCTCCTGTCACTGTGTTCTACCCAGGCCCCACTCTGCCCCCACCCTTTGCCCCCAGTAGTCTGGTATCATACATAACTAAGTCTCATACCTGGAAGGTATTTTGAGAGCATCTGCAATGGGGAAGGGATAGCACCCATATGAGAGATTTGGTCCTTATGTGGCGTCTGCTTTTCTACTTTGCTGTGCATGTACATATAAACACCTATGTGCATTACCAGGCTACTCCCACTGTGCTACCGCACACTTAACACTGTGCCTGACACTTGCCTCTTATACGCAGGAAGATTTACGGGAACAAGATTTTTTTTGGGGGGGCACTGAGTCCAGTGTATTTTATTGATGGTATATGACAAGTTGAGCTCTCTAAGCCCCTTCCCTGTCTCGAGGTATTGGATGGAAACTGTGTAAAAGATGTGAGATTCTCAAATGTGTGGGTGATCAGTTGGGGCAAGGACTCCCCAGCAGCTGAGGTTCTGTCTCTCTTTTTCAGTGCTCTTGCTCTTGGTCCAAGGGACTCTTATTCTTTGGGGGCCATGTGATCCATCAGGTCAACCACCTGTTGCTGTAGCCAAATTCATTAGCATTTCAGGAAATGAGTCTGACAAAGTCATAATTCAGGGCAATGCCAGCGCGAGCATCAAAGGTGGAAGAAGTGGGTGTTACTGTTAAAGTCACAGGAGAAAACCTGTTCTCCAG
Source organism: Elephantulus edwardii (assembly GCF_000299155.1). Classification (NCBI taxonomy): domain Eukaryota; kingdom Metazoa; phylum Chordata; class Mammalia; order Macroscelidea; family Macroscelididae; genus Elephantulus; species Elephantulus edwardii. The sequence continues at coordinate 7,842,139 of NW_006399769.1, forward strand.
TGTATCCCTTTTTATGGGCCATTCTGATGCCTGCTTTACTACTTTCTTGATGTCATCATATTTGGCAGCCTTCTGCAGACATAAGGTCAGGTCCACAACTGACACATTGTGGGTGGGGATATGGAAAGCCATGCCAGCAAATTTCTCATTCTGTCCAGGAATGACCTTACCCATGGCCTTGGCAGCAACAGCAGCTGCAGGGATGATGTTCAGGGCGATTCCACAGCCATCACACCACAGCTTTCCAGAGGGGCCATCCACAGTCTTCTGGGTAGCAGTGATGGCATGGACTGTGGTCATGAATCCCTCTATGATGCCTAAGTTGTCATGGATGACCTTGGCCAGGGGGCCAAGCAGTTGGTGCAGGAGGCATTGCTGACAATCTTGAGAGAGTTGTCTTTTGTCTCATGGTTCTTGCCTATCACACACATGGGGGCATCGGCAGAAGGAGCAGCGATGACTACCCATTTGGCACCACCCTTCAAGATAGCCTTAGCCTTCTCCAAGATTGTGAAGACACCAGTGAACTCCACAACATAATCAGCACCAGCATCACCCCACTTGATGTTGGTGGGATGTCACTAAAAGACAGTGATGTCTTTCCCATTGATAACCAGCTTCCCATTCTCAGCCTTGACAGTGCCATTTAACTTGTCATGTGTGAATCACACTGGAACATATAGACCTGCAGTTGAGGTAAATGAAGGGATCATTGAAGGCAACATTGTCCACTCTGCCAGAATGAAAATCAGCCCTGGTGACCAGGCATCCAATGCAGCCAAATCCATTTACTCCGAACTTCACCATCGTGTCTCAGTGTTCTGGCTAAGGCTGCACAAGAAGCCTGGATCAAGATTCTTAGCTACTAGATTAGCAAAGAGATGGAGAACGCGTAAGGTGAACATTGCATGACTAGATCATTTTTAGCGTCTTTGCATTTATTTAAAAAAAAAACGTACTGCAAAAGTATTCAAAGTGTCAGCCTGCCCCAGCAGATGGGCTTTTGCCAATTAAATCAGTATAATGAATTCTTTTGGTTAGAGCACAAAGCTTAGTTAATCAACCATTATTTTTCATTTCTGTTGTTCAAAAAGGATTGAAAATCCGTTTAATTTAAATGTCTTTTACTTTCTTTTAGGCCTACCTTTCTTCACAGGAAGAGATGGTTTCTCTAGTTGATGGTTAAAACATTTTGAAGTTTCAGAACTTTTTAATAGTGTCAAAAGTATTTTACTTACTGTAATTCTAAAATTTTCTTTGGCTTATGAAGTTGGTCACTTTCGATATTTGTGCAATGATTTTTAATAGGGTCAGTAATGGATATTATAGTTTAAAGTGGTTGATGGATTTAGCCATATATGCTGCTAAAGAAATTGTCTTTTTTCCTCCTATCTCTCCCATGCTTTAGAGGAAAAGTATTTTCTCTATCAATTGTCTATCAATTCTGTATTAAATCTTACAAGAAGGTTATGTAGCTAGCTTATGTTTACTAAACTTTTTAAAAATAAGGCCAAGGTCTAATGCTGTTTTGAGGTTCTTAAATGAACATACTTGTTTTAGAGATACATTTAGTGCTTTTTTTTTCTTGTGACAATTGCATAATTTAGCTTGAATTTCATATGTTCCTAAGGTTTTTTTTACTATAAAGCCACAAATGTATTAAAACAAGGCATATTGTTATATGTTTAATCCTGAACCTGTAACCATGTCTCAGTTTATATTTTTTCCTTGAATTGAAAAGTACATTAAAATGCAACTTTTCGTATTTATTTGAATAGGGGAAAAATCACTTAAGAGTGAATCGGATGCTATTTAAAAGTCTTTCTTTGGATAATGTGATTTTTAGCAGATTGTAGGTTAAACAAGCTGGGGATATGTATGATGTTTTTAGATTGCAATAACATTTAAAATTTTCCATTTTTCTATGCATAGTAATGAGCTCTGATAACCTAATAGTAAGAAGCCACAGCCTTTTACATCCACCAGAGCTCCACAGGAGAAGGATGGGCAGTCTCTTCCCATTTGCTTAACTGCCTCTGAAAACTTGACAGAGGGTCAGCTATGGGTCGGTTCCAACTCAACGGTACACAACAACAAACATGGATAATAATAAGCATGTTTAAAGAAGTACATTTAGTTGTCCTTCAGCAATTTCAAGGGATCTCTGGTGGTCTAATGATAAGGAGTTGTGCTGCATTCCCAAAGGCGAGTAATCCAAGGGAGAAGTCTTGGCAATCTCCTCCCATTTGATTTACAGCCTCTGAAAACCAGCTGGAGGGGCAGCTATGTCTCGGTTCAGACTGGACAGCATACGACAAGAACAACAGCCTACATGATTCAGGAAATTTGTTACCACACATGGTTACTGTGAAGTTTTCAACTCAAAACTCATTGCCTTTGAGTCGCTTGTGACTCAGCAACTCTGTTGAGTTTCTGAAGCTGTGAATCTTAGTGGGAGGAGTCTGCCTGTCCTTCTTCAAAGCTCCCGGTAAATTTGAACCATCAGAGAGCATACCCTTTTGATTAGTAGTATAGCACACTACCAACCACACCATCAGTACTTTTTATTAGGTCTTTGGTACAAATTATTAAGAACTTGGCTGTGAACTGAAAGATCATGGTTGGAATTGGCTCCCAGGCACCATGGAGGAAAGGCCTGGGCATGTACTTTCAAAGCTTCTCAGCCATTGAACACCTCATGGAGCAAGTTCCACTCTGACACACATGGGATCAGCAGGAGTCAGAGTGGACTGGATGGCAGGCGGTTTTGGGTTTTTTTTTTTTACTTAGGGCTTTCCTATAGGATTTTGGTGAAAACATCTAATTTAGCTTTTATTTTAGTAAGACAGGGGAGTAGATCATTCAAGATGTCAAAATATTTATTAAAAAAGAAGTAAATTGACATTGGAGTCAGTATATTTTATATTTTGAATAATATATAACCCATCATTAATTATTGATATACCTATCATGAACTTAAATTTGAACTTAAAATGAACTTTTGATTTGATGATTTTCTTCTGTTGTGGATTAATCTTAGTAGGGTCAGGATATCACTGAGCAAATGGAGTTCAGAGTTCCCTGCAACTTGTCAGCCAAGGACTTGAGACTAGAATCTACAGCTCCTGTGCTCAGTGTCGAGTCTTCCCATGAATATCAATCACAGTGAACTGTCCTTTACTCTGTTTCCTTTAAGACAGGCTCTGAGATACAGGTATGAGAGCTGTGATGCACAAATCCTGACACTGATCTTATTTTGTTTTCAACATTGTATATATGTGGAGCTTCATATGTTGTTGTTGTTATGTGCCGTTGAGTCGCTTGCGACTCACAGCGACCTTATGTACAACAGCCCTAAACTCCGCTCTGTTCTGTGCCAATCGCACTGTCTCTGACACTCCCATCCCAATTATCCCAGTCACTGAATCAATCCACCTCATAGAGGGCCTTCCTCTCCTGCGCTGTCCCTCCACCCTCCCAAGCATGATGTCCCTCTCTAAGGACCGGTCTCTCCTCACAACATGTCCAAAGTATGTTAGACGGAGCCTCAGACTCTTTGCCTCCAAGGAGCCACCCGGTTTAACCCTCTCCAGGACAAATCTATTTGTTTTCCTAGCAGTCCATGGTATTCTCAGTACTCTTCTCCAGCACCACAGCTCAAAGGCATCAGTTCTCCTTCTATCCTCCCTAGTCATGGTCCAGCTCTCTGATGCATAACAAGTGACTGGAAATACCATGGTCTGTCAGGTGCACCTTAGTCTCCAGAGAGACACCATTGCTCTTGAGTACTTTAGAGAGGTCCCTAACAGCAGACTTCCCCATCGCAATACATTTTTTGATTTCCTGGCTGCTGGTGCCAAGAGTGTTGACTGTGGAGCCAAGCAAACTGAAGCTGTGAACACTATCAATCTCTTCACCATCCATCCTGATGCTACCAGTTGGTCCAGTGGTGAGAATCTTTGTCTTTTTGACACTGAGCCTCAATCCATATTGTAGGCTGCAGTCCTTGACACTCTGCAGCAGGCGCTTCAGGTCCTCCTCAGTTTCAGCAAGGAGGTTTGTGTCATCCGCATAACGCAGGTTGTTGATAAATCGTCCACCAATCTTGACCCCGCATTTCTCCTCATAGAGCCCAGCCTCCCGGATAATCTGTTCTGCATATAGGTTGAAAAGGTATGGAGATAGGATGCACCCCTGGCATACACCCTTTCCAATTTTGAACCATGCAGTGTTCCCTTGCTCTGTTCTGACGACTGCCTCCTGGTCCAAATATAAGTTTCGCATTAGAATGATCAAGTGTTCTGGGATTCCCATTCTTCTCAGAGTCAGCCATCGTTTGTTATGATCTACACAGTCAAATGCCTTTGCATAGCTGAAATTCTTATGATTAGAATGAATTAGTTATTGTCATTAGTTACTGTAGTGAAAGCTCTAAGTAAGTTAATGTTAAGTTATATGGCAGATTCTGTTTTTAAATAGATATTATTCCTTCGAGTAGAAGCAATGTACCAGTGACAGTACTGAGACTCTGCTTTATTCTAGGATTCAGAGAAACTGCAAGGCTTGTTCCAGGCAGCGCTTGAGCTCAGCACAAGCACCAAACCCCACGACTGTGTAACAGCCTCCTACCTGCTGAACTTCTTAATCTGGCAGGATGCTCTTCCGTCTTCCCTGACTGGCTATTTACAGACTCAGCAAGTTGCAGATGGAGATGCAGAGAAGTCTATTTCTGTGGTGGAAAGGAACACATTAATGGGTTTGTATTGTTTAAATGGCCTTATTATTTATTAACACCATACATCTTATTCTCCCACTGATGAGAGTGATTCCTTTGATTAGAGTATCTAATGGTTAAACATTTATTTTGTGGAATTTTCTATTTAATAGTTTATTAGTATGTAAGACTGTTGGAATTTCTCTTGAGCAACTGAATAGTTTACCAGATTAGAAGTTTTCAGTAACATTTGCTTTTGAACAGGGAATTCTTATTAAATATGCAGTTATAGGTGATAAATATATTTTTATAGAAAACTTCTTTTTCTGAGGATTTTTTTTTGGTGGGTAGAAATTTCCTGTGCTTATTGTCTCTATTATTTCTTCATAAAATAGAGTTCTTTTCACTGTTGGTGAATGTTCTCTCATAGCCCTGCATTTTTCCCTATTCGTGTACCTAGCTTCAAAATGAAATGGTTTAGGTCCACTGATCTTCCACCGTTTTGGTTTGGGGACTGTTATGCTATTAATAAGGACATATGTGGATATTTTAAAGAGGAAAAAGGAGATGAGTTGTAGAAACAAACTTAAAAATTACTTTCTTCATGGTGTTTAAAGAAGCCATGAAGAAGAGTATTAGTGTTGAGGCGGAGCCAGATCAGTTCCTAGGGAATGATCTAGGTTGAGTGGGTGTGGCCCATCATTGTACTTAAAAAAAAATTCTTTGTTGTCAAGAGAAAGAATTCTAGAGTGAACCTTCAAATTAAAATAATTTTTA
>NW_006399769.1:7849050-7875522 GCF_000299155.1 Elephantulus edwardii
GGATAAACTAGTATAAAACTTTTAAAAAAAGAAGTAAAATACCCATACCACTTTCCCTAGAGTAATTGTCTTATATTTTATAATAACCTTTCATATAAACTAAGTGCACATTCACTTTAATAAATGATGCTAAATAGGTTTTCACATTATACTCCTACCAAAAATTTTGAGACTTATGGTATAGTACCATAATTTGCTCTAGGTAGATTGGTATTTACTAGTAGTAAAATAGAAACTTGTGTCTCTTACCGGTTTCGTCTTGCATTTTTCTAATTTTAACAGTCATGAAACCATTAGCCAAGAAACTAAGAAACATGTTGCATCTGCAAATCTGCTATCAAGGACTTCTTTAAAGTGCTAAAGCACAGGGATGTTACTTTAAAGACTAAGGTGAATTAGATCCAAGTCATGGTATTCTCACTTGCTTTGTATGCATGTAATAGTTACAAAATGAGTAAGGAAGACTGAAGAAGAATTGATACCTTTGAATTATGGTAGTGGGCGAGAGTATTGAATACACTATGGACTGCTAGAAGAATAAATCTGACCTAGAGAAAGTGCAGCCAGAATGCTCCTTATAGGAATAGTGGCATGCTATGTCACATACATACATATCCTGAGTAGAGGATGACTGGAAGAGTGCGGGCTTAGCAAAGGAAACTCAGATCTATGCTTTAGGATACCGATCTTAACCAGAAATAGTTAACAGGCTAAATAACCTAGAAAGATACCTTTTTTATTCAGACCTATGATATAGTGACTGGAGATATGGGGGTAGGTGTGTTGGAGACAGTAATATTGGCACAGGATAGAGCAGAGTTTAGGGCTGTCGTACACAGGGTCACTATGAGCCTCAGGTGACTTGATGGCACCTAACAACAACAACAACAAAAACATCCTGGTATAAATAGTTTTAGCAAAACTTAGGTGTTTTAATGGGGACTACTTCATGTTGGGAAAGATAGAAGATCACCGAAAAAGAGGAATACCCCCAGTTGATGCTACCATGGTGGGCATGAGCATGATGAAGATGGTGAGGATAGGGCAGAGTTCAGATCTGTTGTTCCTAGGGTCATTGGAATCATAGCTGACTTGATGGCACCTAACAACAACAACCACTAACATTTTACCAATTACAAATCTTACAAATGTGGTTTTCCATTGGATTGTTTTGACACCGTGTTTGCCTTTTCTAGTTATCAAATGCCTGTTGGAAAATCTTGAGGAAGAAGTAGCTCAGGCTGAGAATTCTCTGCTTCAGGCAGCAGCATCCTTTCCCATGTATGGGCGAGTGCACTGTGTCACGGCAGCTTTGGAGAAGTTATCCTTAAAGTAAGTGTGTCCGTAGATGACCTCTCAACACCCAGTGTTGTACTCTCACCTCTTAATAGATTATTTCTTGGGAAAGAAATACAGCTTATTGTGTTGTGATAGCACAAAATTACATGGGAAAAATATATGTGTGATCATAAATTGTCTAGATTTAGGAACTTTTTCATAAATAGCAAATATTCTTCTCTCGTTCCTTTATTACTTAATTTCTATTTTGATTATCAACCTGACATTTAATGTACTGTGCTATCTATCAGGACTCATTAATTTCTGTTTTGAAAAGTTGCTTTTTGCTTCTGGTGTAAGTCCTCTTCTATTTTTATTGCAGGAACCTGCAGCTGGTGAGTGAGTGGAGACTTGTGGTGCAGAAGCTCATCCTGTTGTCCTACCGGCTGTCTGCTGTGGTGTCTCCCGTCATTCAGAGCTCCTCCCCTGAGGGCCTCATCCCCATGGACACTGACTCAGGTTAGCATAGACGGAGGAGGAGAGTGACTTGATTGGATCATAGTATTTTCTTTCTCCCCACCCTTTAAAAAAAAAATTCCTTTGGAGAATTCAACAGGACGGCTTTTTTATAAGTCACAAGTTTTCCACCTTTGACAGCATGCAATCTTGACCACTTTTCTGTAGTTTATTTTAGTAGAAAATATTTAAGTTTTTCATCTTTGACAGTTTTCTTTATGTATTTAGTTTTTTGCACTTTTTTATGTACTTATTTTTTTTTATTAATTTTAATGAAAGTTTACAGAGACTTAGGGTTTCCCATCATTCATTGTTGCACTTTTCTCCCTGCCCATCCCCTCCCCTTCAATTCACTCTTCTCTTTGAAAAGTAAAAGAAAAACTCTTTCATAGTTATGTAGTACCACCCGCAAGTCCACTTCACTGTGCAGCCTTCATTCTGGACTCCTGTCATGACAATAATACCCAGTCATATATTCCTTTTAAACAGTTCTCTCTCTCATCTGTTTCAATGTAGTATACATCATTCCTCCCCTCCTTCTCTGCTTCCCTCAACCCCACTGTCAGTCCTGTTTTACAACAGTGGCCCTATGCAATATTTGTACTTTTGTGATTGAGATATTTCACTCAGTATAATGTCCTTTAGGGTCACCCATTTTGCATAATATTTCATGAGTTCCTTGTTTTTCAATGCTACATAGTATTTTATTGTGTGAGTATACCAGAGTTTCTCTAGCCATTCGTTTGTTGATGTGCATCTGAGTTGTTTCCAGCTCTTTACTATTGTGAACAAAGCCACAATAAACATGGGTATGCAGATATCTGCTTGGGTGGCGGTTATGGTTTCTTTAGAGTATATTCCCAGTAGTGGAATTACTGGGTCAAATGGTATCTCTATTTCCAGCTTTTTGAGAAAGCACCATACTGCCTTCCATAGTGATTGCACCATTTTCCACTCCTACCAAGAGTGAATGAGGGTTCCAGTTTCTCCACAACCTTTCCAGCATTTACTGTTTGCTGCTCTGTTGGATTTTGCTATTCTTACTGGGGTGAGATGATATCTCATAGTTGGTTTGATTTGCATCTCTCTTAGAGCTAGGGATTTTGAACATTTCTTCATGTGTGTGTTTGTCATCTGAATGTCTTCTTTGGTGAAGAGTCTGTTCATATCCTCTGCCCATTTTTCTATTGGATTATTTACCTTTATCTTGATGATGTGGCCAGTTTTTTCTTAATGTAGAGTCCATCTTTGTAAGGTTTTCCATTGTATTTCTGTCTTGTCAGCAGTATTGATTAACTGTTTAAAAATAGTCGGTCACAAGTATGCTACCTCCTTCTCTAATAGTCGGTCACAAGTATGCTACCTCCTCCTCTAGGTGAAGCAGGATGTTTTCATTGTTATTTTAGAACACAGATTGTTGTGTGAATACTGGCTAGGATATTGGGTAAAAGAAATTAGATGGGAAATTTGTGGAGCTCATTCAAGAGAGACTTGTTAGGATTTTTAAATGGGCAAAGACCATTTAATATAAAAAGACCAATGAATGGAAAAGGAAATTAGGATGAGATACTCAACATGCTCCAAACAGAGCTCATGCCTTTTCCCTCTGACTCCTGCCTCCCTGTGAGAGGTCTCATCGAAGGTCTAGTCATGGTGCTCCTAACTCTAATACTGCCCGATGTCTCCTCTCCTTTGCTCCTCATGTCTAGTCTGCCTACATGTTCTTTCAGTCTCTAAATAATCTTTGAATTTTTTAAAATAAAAATCTGTATCTTCCTACCCAGTATTCATGACTTATCTCCTTCCATTTCCTTCTCTGCCATCTTATCTAGTTATATAATTGATCACTTTTCATGTACTCTTTCCTTAACTCCTGTACTCTGGCCACCCTTCCCTATAACTTGTTTAGAACATTTCCATGATCTCCAACCAGGTCTTAGAATGGTTTGCTTCCTCCTGGTGCTTCAGTCTCTTAATTCTTCTCCCTTTACATGAAGCTTTACTCCAAGGAATTACAGTTTTACAACAATCCAGCTTGTGTTTTGCTCCTCATAGTGAGTATAGTGGTCTATTTGTATGAAACCATGCTGCAGTTCCAAAGGCATGCAGTTCAAATCCACCACTTGCTCCGTGGAAGAAGGATGAGCAGTCTCCTCCTGTGCGATTAATTGCTGCTGAAAACCCACTGGAGGGGCAGCTGTGGGTTACTTCTGACTTGATGGTACAGAACAATAACAACAGCAACAACTGAGAGTACTACCTGGTAGAAGTAGGTCACAATAAATGATAGTGAGCAAATAAGTGAAAGAAAAATTCCTATAATGATATAAACTCAATTCTTGGATGTCCAACTTGGATGTGGTAATTTCCAGTACTAAGACTGGCCCAGAGGAGATTAACTTTGAAAGTTCTATGCTAATGTGAGATTGTCCTGTATGCACAGAAAGTCATAATGTAAATTTCCATTATGTGTTGAAGTAACATTTATGAACACATAAGTAACGCTTATGAAGTAACAGAGATATATATTAAAACAAAATGAATATGTCATAAACACACATTGCACCGTACACTGTAATACCCTGAGTTGATTTGGTGACAGAGGATCCAGGAGCTCTTTCTACCATCGTTCTGTGCTGCCACAGTGGTGCACATGAATGTCTGGCTGATGCTGTCAAGAACATCAACAATGCCAAGACGAGAGACAAGATCCAGGTTCTTACCAGGTTCTGCTCCAAAGTCATGGTTCGCTTCCTAACAGTGATGATGAAGCATGGCTATGTTGGTGAGTTTGAAATCATTGACGACCACAGAGCAGGAAAAAACATTGCTGTCAACCTCATAGGCAGGTTAAACAAGTGTGATATATCAACCCCAGATTTGATGTACAACTCAGAGATCTAGAAAAGGGGCAGAATAAATCTCTCCCATCCAGTCAGGTTGGTTTCATCGTCCTGACAGCCTCAGCAGGTCTCATGGATCATGAGGAAGCAACACGAACACACATAGGAGGAACAATCCTGAGATTCTTTTTCTAGGAATGTAAATGCCTCAGTGCACAAAAAATAGTTACCTAGAGATGTGTGCTTTATATAGCAAATTAAGAATATATAGTCTGACTAAAAGTGGATCAAAATGTAAGTTTTGGCTCTTAATATTAAGATAGATTTATTTTTATTTATTTTGACTAAGGTTAGTGGAAGTTCCAAAATTTAATGCCTTAGTTTTTGAATTTAAACAGTGCATAGGAAGAAGGAACATCCATTTTTAAGTCTAAAATTTGGATCAGTATATTCGGGTGAGAAATATTGAATATTTTTGGCAGCTCTTGGGATTGGAACCAGTGAGACTCTCAGTGACCCAAACTAACCACCATCGAGCTGGATCTGACTCACTGCTGCCCCTCCAGCCATTTTCCGAAGCTGTGCATTGTGTGGGAGCAGGTTGCTTGCTTGTCTTCAGTGGAGCTGCTGGTGCGTTTGAACTCCTGGAGAGGCCTCACCTTTGGATTAGCAGCAACTCCCCGCCTCCAGAGCTCCAGAGCCTATGAAATGGCGAAAACAATTTCATTGGAAATTGTTAAGAAAGTGTTTTAAAAAACATCTGTTGATCTCAGAAACCACCCTTGGCTCACAGACTTTTCCTTAATTCTACCTTCTTTATTTTCTTCTTGGAGTTGTCTCCTTTCCCCCTCTGCTTTTCTCTAATGGCTTCATGGTAAGGGGTCATGCTGTCAGCCCAAAGGCAGGCAGTTCAAATCCACCATTCTCCTCATGTGTGATTTATTGTCTTTGAAAACCCACTGGAGGGTCAGCTATATTTCTCACAACATGATGACACAATAACAACTTTCCCTTTCCTATATTATCTGCTTGTATTCATAATTTCTTGACCTAAGTCCCCAGAGAGCCATGTATATGAACAAGTTTAGTTTGTAAAGTTTTATTCAAATTCTTACTTTCACCGCTTGGTCTTCCCATGGTTTCTTTTTGAGGCAGTGTTAGTTTTTCATGGCTGTTTGAGTTTGTTTCCTTTGGTAAAATCTCTGGGAATCTGTAAATTAACTTAAAATGTTGATTGAATTTTTAGGATAGCGTTTTGAGTATTTGTTTTTCTCATGAATGGTAATTTAAGGGTAAGTGTATATAGTAAGTATACTATATTTCTTTTTGGTTTTTTAACTGATTGCAGATGATTACTTGTTACTATTTTTGAGATGTCTGAGCCTGGCTAACTGTATTACCTAGCTGACTATTCATTCCTTCTGAACCTTTGCCATGAACCAGTTTCTGTTCTCGGCAGCAGTGGATAAACAAACAAAGTCTTGCATTCATGGAACTTGCATTTTTCCATCCAGTGGGTGCTTAGGGAATAGAAATGAAGCTTAATATAATACTAAGACTCTCAAATATACTTAGAAAGCAATGCATTACATAATATACTTCAAAGCCAAGTGTAAAGGTCTTTATCATATTCCTCAAGAGAAAAGATTGCTTTTATGTAGTTGGGATTTTTTTTTCCCTTCAAGCTCTCTTGCATTTTGCTTTTGAACCCCAATAAATTATGTTGCATGTAGAGACACAGTCTCCTCAAATAAAATTTACTGATGTTTATTGCTTTTTTTCGATTAAGTTCAGTGTTTGAGGTGCTTAGATGTCTAAGAAAGGCAGAGTAAATGAAATGGGCTTTGTACTGTGGATAGTTATAATTTTTGAGGGGCATTTTTGGTCACATCTTCAGTGGAAAATTGCCTTACTTGCATGTACACTGAAGAATTAGGAAGAAAATATATACTTTGACATTGTTTACCCTGCGTCCCTTTCAATAGGGTTATCAGCTACTAAAATTTACAAACTGCAAATACTCCCCAACATGTGATGGAACTAGGATCTCAGACACTCTCACTTCTCTTCCTCAGAGTCAGCAAACCGCTTACAGGTGATTTTGAATGAGATTCAGCCACGAGATACTAATGACTATTTCAGTCAAGCCAAAATATTGAAAGAATGTGATAGCTTTGACTTGGAGGACTTGAATGCTGCTATGCCAAATAGTGATACTTCTGTAGAAATCAAAGGTAAGAACTGTAAAATTGATATCATGATAGGTGTTTTAAGTGAAATACAAAATGCTCAAAACATCCTTTTTACAGATTTGAGGCTGCTCATCTGAGTTGAACATTTCTTGAAAATAAAGTTTTCTCTGCACTTAAAGCTTTTAGAAACAGTAATTTTTTAGTAGGGAGCACTGATGGTAAGGAGTTGCTCCAAGGTGGATCGTTTGAGTCCACCAGCTACTCTGTAGGAGAGTGAAGGCCAGTTTTTTTCCTGTACAATTTAGTCTCACCTAACTTTCTGATGGGCCGCCTCTGAGTAAGTTCTGACTGGATGGCAATGTACTATAGTCTCTTGGGGACTTATTTTATATTCTGCTATAACCTCCACTAGATGGGGATGTTGCTTTGTGAATAATGTCCCTTTTAGGCTAGTTTGTTTTTTTTCTCAGTTGCACAAAATAACATAAATATGTGCTTGTTGTAATAGCTGTAAACAATATGGAAGTAACTATAAATTAAAAGCACGATCCTGTTTCAAATGTACTCAGTCTCATTTTTTTAGAATATATTGTTTTTTTAAAAAAAGAATATATTGTTTTAAATATAGTCTGTGTTTACATCCTATATCATATATTCTTTTTTAACAGATTCTAATAGTTACTAAGTAGATATTACTAACAACTTTTTTGTGTGTGTGTGTACCATCAAATCGGCTCTGACTGGTACAGGAGGAGATTGCCCCTCCTTCTCCAACAGAGCATCTGGTGGATTCGAACTGCGTACCTCTGGGATTGCAGTACAGCTTCTTGCCACTAGGCCACCAGAAATCCCTTCTAACAACTTTTTTTAATTATATTAAATGAACATGTACATTTTATTAGTTAATGGAATTGGTTTTTTAACACATAAACAGGATTATAAATTATTGTTTTGTTGGCTTTTTAAATTTAGTACGATGTACTGGATATCATTTTTTCAGTTAGTATTAATAAATGTGTGCCTAAAGCTGTAAAACAAGAGTGAGGGCAATAACAGCTTATTAGTCATAGGATTTAAATATGTTTTAAAAGAGAATTTGTATTTTGATTTTGAATTTCAGTCTTGTCATGTTACTGGTTATGTGACAGCTACTATCATCAAAATAGACAGTGAAGTATATTTAATATTATCATATTATTACAGATTATTTGTTTCATTAATTATTAAGATTAATGTTAAGTTTTGAAAAATAGTTATGTTTTATTTTTAAATTGATTTTGAATGTTATATATGTAGCTTTATTTAGAATAATTTTAAAATTTATTTTGATAAATTATGTGTATAATTTATAGTGTAAAATTATATAGTGTGGTTTCTTCCAAAAGTATGTGCTCAACAAATGTTGATTGTTTTCTTCTGAATAAATAAAATGTATGACAAATGACAAATTGGTTTGCTCAAGCAGACTACTTTGGCGGAAATTTTGAATAAGATTCTTCCAAGAAACCTGGAATATACATATGCAAGACTGTTCAGAGTTGCAGTAGACTTTGTTTCTTTTTTTCTTTAAGGTAAAGAAGGAAAACCATGTGAGGTAACTGCTCAGATGGTGCTGGTGTGCTGTTGGAGAAGTCTGAAGGAAGTGGCTTTGCTTCTAGGCACCTTGTGCCAGCTCCTCCCGCTGCAGGCGGTGCCGGAATCTTCTGATGGACTGCTGACAGTGGAGCAGGTAGCGTGTAGTTCACCTGGCATATTTACTGGTTAAAGCATAAATCACAAGCTTTTATAGGTAATCCAACTTGAATAGAAAAAAGATTTTTAAATTTTTCTTATATAAAACCCTATAGCCAGAGATTGAAAAAAGATTTATGGTGGTCTAAGATTATAGCCTCTGTAGTGCATCTTAGAAGTATGGTGGTTGTTTGTTGTTGTGTACTGTCGAATCGGAGCTGATTCGTAGCTGACCCTCTGGTGGCTTTTCATTGGCAGTTAACCACACAGGAGGAGATTGCCTGTCTTTCTGGGGAGCCTCTGGTAGATTTGAACTGTGTGCCTTCAAGATTGTAGTGCAGTTTCTTGCCATTAGGCCACCAGAGTATACCAAAAGAATGGTAGTCTCAGAAATATTTTCATTTTTCTGACTAGATATGTAAATAGATTTTTCATGACTTTTAACTTCAATATTACTAGTTTAATTTCTGTTTCTTTTTAAACAGAGAAATTGAAATCTTAGCTAAAATTGTCTGCTTAGTAAAACTCCACAACCTCTTAATTTTTACAAAAGAAATAAAAGCATGATTATAAATCCTGTATTTCCCACTACTTCAATATTAAAGTTGTTGTCAGATTCCTTTGGCTGACTTTTATTTTCAGACCACAAAGTTAGTTCACCATCTGTGACTGTTCAAGTGACTTGACTGCATGTTTACAAGAAATTAGCTTACCACAAGCATTTCATTTGGAAATATTTTAGATTTATTAGATTTCTGCTTTTAATTGATTCCTTCTTCCTTTCCATATGGTTTCAACAAATGCATTTCCCACCATTTTCCAGCAAAGCTATATACCATGTACTTTCATTTTTAACCTTTTCAAATAAAGGTAATTTTCCCCTTCGGGTGTTACAGCATTCAAGAACAAAATAAATATTGTAGGATTCTGATGCTGATTATTTCTGTAGCAACCACATGACTGGTGCCATGGAAATAATGTGAACATTTTTATTCTCACACTCTCTGTGACTCTTATGCTTCCATCTGGTTAACAGCTGGCCTTGTAATGTTGCAAGGGCCCAAGATGGGGAAAGGCAAAGGAGAAGAGTACACGGCTGGCATTATTATGTTCCTTGTTCTCTTCCAAATAAAATAGGCATTAGTCTCTTAGCATTGCTTGCAGTCATTGCTGGTGGCTGGCTACAATGCCAATGCCAACATCTTTACTGAGGAATCCAGCTGTGATGAATGCTTACTTCACTGATGTTCGCCATCTTGCTGAGAAGTAAACATGTGTTAACTCAAGTCCCTTGGCTTCCCAACTTTTCTTCCCAAGGACAAGTTAAAGCATCTAGTTTTTTGTTTTGTTTGTTGGACAGTGCTTAAAAAAATTAAGAGAAAAAGAAAAAATAGTTTGCTTTTAGTGTATCTGAAGAAGACCTGAAAGCTTCCTCTAAAAATAGCTTTCCTTGACACTTTTTACATAGCATCCAACTGTTAGGAGTTTTATTTTTATGGGATAAACATTTTTAAATTGGGAAAAGAAGAGATTTTTTTGGGGGAAAAAAAAAAAACCCAAACCAAAAAACTAAATACGAACAACAATAAAAAGAGGTATAGAAGCCAAATAATTTTTCTAATGGCATTTTTCTTAGAAAATAGAAACTTGACTTCTATTTTTGGTAAAATAATAGTTTTCATTCTATTGAGGTCCAATTCATTTTTTCCCTTTGGCAGGTCATGTGATGTCTTCACAAACATAGATGTGAGAAGTGACCAAATGATCAGGAATATACATAATGACATTGGTTTTACATTGTAACTCTGTGTTCCTGAAAACATCATGCTTGATCTTGATGCAGTTTAGGGACACTTAAGCCATGAAAAATGGGTCCTAGTAGCACAGAGATTAAAGAACTCAGCTGCTAACCAAAAGACGCGTGGTTCAAACTTATTAGCCCCACTGCTTAGAAGAAAAGTGTGTTAAGTCTGCTTCCATAAAAGTGAAAGAGTATAGTTTTTGAAACCTTTTGTGATTTGAATTCAACTCAGTGATAGTGTTTTTTTGTTTGTTGCTTTTATTTTTTTGATTTTTTATGAGAATCTAGAGTTGGCAAGAAATTCTTGTTAGTCACCTTAATAGAGGAGTTCTGTTTTTAATAATGAAATTTTCCTCAACAGAATTACTTAATTAGAATTGTTGCTGTGTGCTGTCAAGCTGACTACAACTCGTAGTGACCCTGAATATCCCCATGTAAAGAAACTTTTTAAAATTAAAAGTATAAATGATAGAAAAGAATGATATTTAAATGGTTGGGTCGTGCCTAAGGTATATTCTTCCATTTTGAGACATAATCTCTATTGGCAATACTAGATCTTCTGTACTCCTACTATTATTGTGTACCATCGAGTCAGAGTGGACTCATAGCTGACCCTCCATTGGGTTTTCGGAGACAGTAAATCACATGGGAGGAAATTGTCCATCCTCCCACATGCCTGTGGGATTTCAGCGCAGTTTCTTACCACTAGGACAGCAGTTAACAGCTAGCACTTCCTGCCTAGCTGTAAAGCTACTGGTTTGATTAATAGTCAGCATTGTAGGTGAATGTAACTACAACAGCCTTACAGAGACAGTGAAGTGACTTGTAAATGGATTGCTCTTAGCTATTTACTAAAAGATTAATAGTTTGAAACCACTCCACAGAGGAAAGACCTAGTAATTAGCTTCCATAAAAAGAATTTTGTTGTTTATTCTCTTCAAGTAGATTCCAGCTCATGGTTGACCCCAGCAAAAACATTACAGCCAACAAGGCTCTCTAGATCAGTTCTGCTAACACATGACGTACTGGAGGATATAGAATTTGCAGTTCTTATTCCCAGAAATAAGAATAAAATCCAGGAGCTACTTTTCTGCCTGTGCAGGAGGGAAGCTGTTCACACAGTCTGAAATATGAAAGCCCATCCTGATGCTTCTCAATCAATTCATCCTTTGCTCTTAAAAATGTAACATGATTCTGTTCTAATTTAAAACTAAGAACTGGAATGTAGAAAATGGAGATTTGTCACCTAATTATTCTTTAAGCCCATCCTCATCTTCTAATCTTTCATTTAAGGGGGTATTCACATAAATGCTACATATTGTTGGGTTCTGTGACTCATCGTGACTCTGTGCAGAGTGAACAGAAACACTGCCCACTTCTGTGCCATCCTCATTGCTGCTGTGCTAAACCCAGTGTATCAGTCCATCTCTTGGAGGGACTTCCTCTTTTTTTGCTAACCCTCTGCTTCACCAAGCATGATAGCCATCTTTAGGAAGTGGTCATTCCTGTTGACGTAGCCACAGAACAAGAGATGAGGTTTACTAGTCCCTGTTTGTGAGGAGTTTTGTTTTCTTTATGTCAGGGTATAATCCATACTGAAGGCAGTAATCTTTGATCTTAATCACCAAGTGCTTCAGGTCCTCTTTGCTTTGAGCGTGCAGGGTTGTATCATCTGCATATCTCCAGTTCTTAGTAAGTCTTTCTCTAATTTTGGTGCCATATTTTTCTTGATATAGTCCCATTTCTTAGACTAATTTCCAGGATGTAGGCTGAATAAATACAGTGAAAGGATACAACTTTGGTGCACACCTTTCTTGATTTGACACCATGCAGTATCCCTTTGTTCTATTAAACCTGTACAGGTTCCACATGAGCACAATGAAATGTTCTGGAACATTCCTTGCAAAATTTTCCATAATTTGTTAGGATCTACATTGTTGATTGCCTTTGCATACTCAATAAAACACCAGTAAACAACTTCCTATGTATATGTGTTGCCTGCTGAAATGCAGTGAATTTTTGTTGCTGTGTTCATTTCTAATGCTAGGTTGTCAGTACTGTATTCAAGAATTAGAACTAGAGGAATTACTGAGATTGTCCTGTTTATTTCTCATGTATGCAAAGAAACAGAAGGCCCTGGATGCTTTGCCCAAGCTCACAGCACTGGTTCGCGGCAGCTTTGGGACTGAAGCTCAGTTTTCTCCTCGGTCTGTATTGTGACATGGCGCTACTTGCTTTATTCTGAACTACCTGTTTAATTTTTTTTTTTAAGTTCAATTTTTCCTCCTTTTGGTACCCAGCCATATTCTTGCAAGTAGCAGGACAGTAAGGCAACTTGCTAATGACCTTTTTCGCTAACATCACATTTCCTTAGATCACTTCTTGTGAGTAGAGTGCCCTCACAGGCTTCACCAAGTGAAGCTGTGTCAGTTCTGAGGCATGTTTGACTTCGTCCTTTTCAGTAATCACATGTGGAAAGGTTCTTTCATAATGCCCTGTGTTAAAGGCAGAGAGAGATAAAGCCAACCTTGAGGGCTTTAAGTTGAGACCCTTAAAGAGTAAGCAATGCATGCATCTTTATGTCAACAGCTTCCTGACTGGTGCATATCTGAGTATCAAGCTTGAGATTTTGATGTTGTAGACCTTTTGCTAGATACATTTTGTTGGTCCCCCCTCAATAACTGATAGCCCATGCCTACAGATTTTTTGAAATTGTGTTCTCTACCTAGTGTATTTATTGATATGTTTTTCCTAATACTTTTAAAAAGAAGCGTTTGGGTAGAATGTTCATGCCTCTTTTCCTCAAGCTAAGAAAACTGCTCTCGTAGTTTGTAGTATATTGGCTGTGAGCTGAAAGGCCAGCAGTTAACAATCTCTGAGCTGCTCTGAGAAAGAACGATGAGTGCTCTTGTCTCGTAAAGATGTTTACAAGCCTTGAAATCCTGGTGGAGGGTTGCTGTGAATTGGAATCAACAGATGGCAGTAAATTTGGTTTGCTTTGGGTCTCCTTTCTAGTAATTATTACTGTGGAAGCTACATGAATTTTTAAAAAAAAGGTTGGATATTAAAAATGAATAGTTTTCTTATTCCTAATTTAGATTTTTTGGTATTGTTCATGATGCATATGGCTAATGAGGTTTGTACATTCTTTCTGTGCCTTTAGTTACTGTTTGAGATTTCCTAGAATGAATGCCTCACATACTTTGGACATACTGCTATGAGGAGCTATTCCTTGGAGAGGGACATGGAAGGGTGGAGGGTCTGCAAAGGAAAAGAAAATGCTGAACCAGGTGGATTGATGCGTTGACTGCTGCAGTGGGCTCTTGTGTGTCAGGATGGCACAGGCTACAGCAGGGTTCAGATCTATTGTTCATAGGGTTGCTATGAGTCATACTCGATGGCACCAAATAACAACAACAACAACATAATGAGCTACAGGCTATAATGTGCATTCATAAGTCTTGAAGAAATTGCCTTTTTTCTTTTACCAATATTCTTTCAGAAATTATGACTTAGACAAGTTACCACTTTAAGCTGTTAATGAAGTTGCACATGTAATCCCATCAGAGTCACTTATTTATTGACTTTCCTAGTACTCGGGTGTTATGGGATATAAAGAAGTACAAAATGGTTCTCAGACGTCAAAAACATTAAAAACCCTATAGAGGATATAAGGCAGAAATGAATTTTAAAGACTAAAGAACACAGTCAAAATAGTAAATGGTTAAGAATTTGCTATACATAAGAGAGTAGACATTCTGGTAACAAGACTTCTGAATACCAGAAAATGAAAACATTTGTTGTCACGGTATGGGACAATAATACTTGGGCTTGTATGAGATCTCAAGTGTTAGTGAAAAAGTCTCCAAAGCATCCAGACTAAGACAGACTAGGAATAAAGGCCTGGTGGTTTACTACTATGGAAAATTAGCCAATGGAAACATTATGCAGCACAGCTATCTAACTCCTGTTATGCAGAGTCCTCATGAGCTGACTTACTCAAGTGTAGCTACTATGGCAGTAGCCACAACAACAAAATCTGTTGTTAGCTGGTCAGTTCTGACTCAGCAACACTCTAAGACACCACCTTTCTCGTAGTTTGAATCCACCAGCTGCTCTGTAGAGAAAGAGGAACAATCTCCTTCTGTCTCATTTTTAGCTTCCAAACCCCTGCTTGAAGGTTAGTTACGTGAGTTAATTCCAATTATGGCAATGAGTCAATTGAGAAAAGATAGTCATTTCTCATAGGCTTAGGTGTGTTAAGAGCAACAACTTTTCGTGATTTGCTTACGGTGGGAACTGACATGAATTATATTCTATAGAGAGGTGTCCTTTAAGCTGGCACCTCACAGTTCTGGTGTAGCTGTTAAAAGCAGTCTACTGTAGAGCCATTTTGCCTGCATGTGTGTGCTGATTGCTGTTTATTTGAGGAATGACTTTCTATACGATCCTTAGCCTTATTTAGGCCTCATTTTGCCCATTTGTAAAGTGAGTTTAATAAAAGTACTTACACCTACTGCATGAGATTGTTGTAAGGATCAGTGAGAAATTGCTTTTAACTGTGCCTTTTACATACTAATTGCTAAATGGACAGACATCTGGACCTAGGTTCTGAATGATACACTAATACAATATAACCAATAAATGTATGTGTATCTTGATCATTTACTTTTCTCTCCCTGAAGGTAAAAGACATAGGAGATTACTTTAAACAACACCTTTTACAATCCAGACACAGAGGAGCGTTTGAACTGGCTTACACTGGCTTTGTGAAACTCACCGAAATACTAACCAGGTAAAACTAAACAAATACCATTTCGTACAGTGTACAAACCATGTGCTTGAAGTGTCTCTTTTGATCTTTTAAAGAGTATGACTTCAGTTGGCTCCAGAACTCTTAAAAGACATTGTTTTCTTAGATTTCATTGTGTGAGTTACTGCAGATGATTGAGTGAAATGTCCACACCAAATGCTCCCTCATTGAAAGGTGGTTTGAAGCAAACACAAAGATTTTGCTAAAAATAACTTTGGAATTACAACTTCTTTTCATAGAGTGAAAGAGATGTTTTGTCTATTTGAAAATTGCTAGCATTTAGAATAAAATACTCTCTCCAGCCCATTTTTGATATGTGCATATTACAGACAGAAGCACTTTAACAACTTGTGTTTTCCTTCATAATTTTATTTTAGAGAAAAAAAATGGGAGGAACAGCAAATAGACCAAAAAAAATACAAGAGTTTTTCTCACCAGGCTTATGTAGAAATGTTTCAATTTTATATATTTAGCTAATGTATTACTATTGTTACATTTTTAGACATCTTAGGTGCTGATAATTTCATTCATTCATATGGTAGCTTTCCTTTTAAAAGTTTGTGAGGAAACCTTAAATTACTTAATGACTAAGTATTCATGGCAAGTGTTCTCTAAATAAAATGTAGTATTTTCCAGGAAAACATTTCCATTGCCTGGAAACTTTTGAAATGAAGCGGAGTTCTGCCAGCCTTGTGGCCTTCGCAAACATTTTATTTTGGGCTGAGAAGACATCTACTCCCTGAATATTTTTGAAACACTTTTTTCACACTCCTGGTACAAACATTTATAAAACATTCTGGCAGTTATACTCTAAAAATGTCTGTAACATTAACCTGCTATTATTGAAAGTATTTTGTTATCTTTTTATTTGTTTCTAGTGTAGACATGGCTTATGAACTTTTTTTTTAAACGTATTTCAAATCAATAAGCTATATATTGAACATTGACTCTGTGCTTTGTATTTTCTCTGGTTTGGAGGGTATAGTACTTTTTTATAAGACATAACTCCTGTTCCTAAAAACCTTAAGATTTAATTTGGGGGAAAAAGTAGGTTTGAAATGACAACTATTTAACTGGTGTGGTCACTGACTCGTCAGAACATACATTGCAAGCAGCCAGTGTCACTGTATTTATAGGATACGTGTGGGTACAATACCAACTAGAAAGTAAGACCAACACTCTTGAAAGAAAGTAAGTAATCCAGCAAAATTAATTGCCAAATTTTGGGTGAAATGTACTAGTTCTGTGGGAACAACACAGAGAAAACAACAAGAATATGTGGTAGGATTTCATGGAGGAGGTAGAATTTATGTGAATGAATGGTTAAGGTTTAAGTGGCTGGAGGGGAAAAGGAGGGCATTTTTGTTAGCGAATGCTCAAAGGCTATAGAAATGATGTGTAGGTGTATAGTTAGGGAGGGAGGTCTGGTGGCTTAGTATAAGGAACTGCACTGCCAACCCACAAGGCTTGCGATTCCAATCCACGATTTGCTTGCTGCAAGATAGAAAGATGGGAAATCACCTCCCACGTGACTTACTGCCTCTGAATACCTGCTGGAGGGTCAGCTATGAGTTGGTTTCTACTCAACAATATTTAACAGCAAGAACAACAGCAACACTATAGCTAGGGGAACAAGAAAGCAGCCAGATCATAGTAAATTGGAGCTTATTAGGAAATACTGTACAACTGGAAAATTTTGGAGTTTTTTGAAAGTTGATATACTGTAGGAGGGTTGGAGAGATGCACAGAAACTTTTGGTCTAAAAAACCTTATGGCAGACATCATAGAATAGAGTAGCAGCAATAATCTCTTGATCTATTAACCTTGATTTTATTTACTGACAGTGAGGTTATACAGACTTTATTTATTTAGTCCTTGGTTTCATCATCTCTACAGTTTGAAAAAGAATATTTGTTCTATGTGGTGTGTTTTGTTATTTTTTTTTTTAATTGTATGGATCAAATAAATAGAAAATCCTACAAATTTTAAAGGCATTGTACCTTTAAATTTGGTTGTGGGGTTGGAATATAAAAGCAAATTTTAGCTTGGTGCTAGATTAAATATTCTGTAATGACAAATGGTAGTGAAGAGTGTCTGGAACTAGTTATGACAATGTAGATTGGAAATGAGAACTTCCTCTGTGATGATGATTCTGGGGATGGAAAGAAAGGAGTGGTGTCAGACTTGACATTTGACCTCAAGAAGTAACCACTCCCACACAGGATGTGTTAGCTTCTTAGAAGCTATAGACATACTACTGCATTTAATGATTTTGCATGCTAAGATTTAGCACAGGCAGAGGTGGGTGATTCTTCTCTTGATGGAATTAACTAAGGTCATTTGGTGACATTCAGCTGGCAGATGGACTGGCCAGGAAAATACACAGTTGGCACACTAGTGGAGATAGTTGTAAGGCTGGGCACCTCTGTAAATTGTGGGACCTACAATGTGGCTTCTCTAGAGTTTCAGAGTAGTTGAACTTACTTGGAAGTTGGCTTCTTCTCTTCTCCCAGATGGCATATTGCAAAAGAATAAAGCTGAAATTGCATGATCTTTTCTGACTTGACCTTGGAAGGCTGATAGTATTGCTTAAGTCATGTTTCTTCAGTTCCATATGAATCATAAATAAATTGAAGGAGTAAAGAATTAGGCTACACCTTTTGATAAGGCAGTTCAGTGATCATATAGTAGAAATGCATGTAGGGAGAGTTGTACTCATCAGAGAAAAATAGCTTCTGCTGCATGAATCAGCTAAATGTGTGGGGGCAATTGCGTCACCTGGGAATCCAAGGTTGCTCCTGAAAATGAAGTGGAATAAGTAAAGCCAAGGAAATGGAAAGAAAGATTATGTTGATAAGAATAAATGAGTTTTCTTTGAGTGGACAGTGGTGTATCAATGTGGACATATTCTAGTCAGAAATTGTACAAGAGTGTTGGGTGCCGTAACAGAAACAGAGGGAGATTTGTGTATCTTTTTCCATAAACATCTGCTTTAGGAGGATTGCAGACTTAAGTCAAATGGTAAAGTTGAAGACATACACCTAAATGAGATGGGGAGGGTTGTTAGGTAAGGCCCAGTGTTAGTGTCACAGCCCTCTGCCAATCTGCTTTAAAGATCTCCTCCTGGCTGTCAGGATTGGCTGTTAACCAATCTGTTAGGAGTTTTCAACTCTATTTCCAGACCAAGTGGTTCTTGATCCTGCTGGAGACATCAATTTCCAATCCGTTTAGCAGAATGTTTTGTGTGAACATCTTTTAAAGTGTGTGTAGCTTCCTTTTGTTTGGCTTTTGCTTTTAAAATAATTTGTTTCATTTGGACTCCTTTTGAGAGCTTTTTTTGAGTCCTTAAGTTATGAAAAAGTTGTTTAGGCACTGAATATTTTAAAAGTTTGGGAAAAGAAATTTGAGAGTACATGAAAAGTCAGTGAAATGAAGGCCAACTGCTGGTCACCTCTTAAACTACAACTGTGTTAAGGAAGGAAGCACTTACTGAGATGAATGGATAAACAACTGGGGAGTTAAACATGAACCACATTTGTTTGCATTAATTTTTCATAGGATTATTCAAAATATCTTAAAATGTAAACCAACTTCACTACTGAAAAATCATTGAAGAATACATAGGAATGGGAGACACTATTCATTTTTTAGCAGTATCTTTTTTTTCTGATAGATTCTTTTTTTAAAATAATTATTATTAAATTTTATTAGTTTTAATGAACATTTACAGAGATTTTGGGTTCTCATCATTCATTGTTGCACTGTTTTCTCTACCCTCCCCACAAGTTTGTTCTTCTTACCCCGCCCCCCGAATGTCTGTTTTAATTGTCCAGTTGCCACAGGGCTTGTCAAAGCCAGTTCTGATTAATCTCCTTTGTCAGTGTGTCCTTTGCTATTCCCTGTCACTCTTCCCTGAGAGATACTTCACCCTGATTCATAAGGAAAAGGGGATGGCGTATTCTCTTAGCTACTTCCTGCTGAAAAGGGACGCTGTGGGTTTCAGGGTAAAGATCTTCTCTCACTACTCTAAAGGGCCCCTTTGGCAGTAGGAAACACATAGACTATTATGGAGATTGATTTTGGAATTTAGATGCACTGTCATTAATTGTGCTTAGCCGTACATATTCATATCCTTGAAGATGTATGATGGAGGTGTTGCAACCTAGAAGACACAAATTTAACTAACAAGTTAAAAGTACATGAGTCAAAAATTAACAAGCAATAATATTCCGAGTAGAGGTTCTAGTATTGGCACAAATCAAGTTACAGAGGGAAAGTGGTTCTTATAATAAAAGGCCTATAGACTAGCATTTTGTCTATTATAGTGTACAGATTAGGAACCACAAGATGTTGAGGCTCAGCTATGTCATTTATGGTTCTTAAGTCCTGGAGCAAATTCCATCTACCACTGGGCTGTTCTACAACTCGGAAGTTCACATGCAGGGTAGAGGTGAAGTAAGGAACTGCTTATGAGGTTTCCCGTCCATTCCAACAACTAAGAGATAGTGAGAAGAGTTGGGACCTCAGAAGGCTTTTAGGACCAATTAGTAGGCTCTGTGTCCAGGAGAAAATGAATATACTTACCAGTAATGTTAATGCTCATCCATGGCTCTTCTGGGAAGCAGTATCTTTTGAAAGCAACACTTACATACAGACCAACAGTAGGATGAGTTAATTTTCTAAAATCTTATTTTCTTATATAGTGGTTTCTAGTTAGAATTTTATCAAAGATTCTTACTAATTTAAAAATCATGTGTTTTAAGTATTTTATTTAAGTGCTCTAAGGTTATAAAACTCTTAATGCAAGGATTCTTTAGAGGGTAGAGGCAAACCATTTTATTGAAGAGGTTTTTTTGGGGGTGAGGGGGCGGTGGAGGTAAAGAGCTAAGGAAAGTGAAGTCTAGTTACCTCAATATGCCCGGGATCTCCTGGACCAGACAGCTGTTGACTAAATCCAAGTTTTTATGAAATTTGTAATTTCTTATTCATATTTTATAACCTTATATTTTAAGTTTTTCTCTCAGTGACAATGAATAGAACTTTAACTTTGGAATGTTGAGGAATTTTGCTATGAAAAGCCTCACTAACACAGAACAAAATTGTTGCCTACAAGGAAGGAGGACTTGTGTTGTCTCACTTGTCGTATATTAGAGTTGCTCTGCCTATTGAAAGATGGTTGTTGTGTCCCTTCACATCGGAATTGACCCATAGCTGACCCTTGAGTGGGTTTCCAGTGGCAGTAAATCACATGGGAGGACTTTCCCTTTCTTCTCCCATGGAATAGCTGCTGGATTCAAACCATAGGCCTTTGGGATTTCAATGTAGCTGCTTCTTACTACTAGGCCACAAGAGCTTTATTGAAAGGTAGGTAGTGTACAAATATATATTGTAATGAATACAGTCACTTTTCCATTATTGACCCAAAGAATAAAACTATTGACACTGAGCAATTTTTGTAATACAGTTGGCAACTGTGCCAACTTTGGCAAACAGCAATTTAAATATACCTTGAACTTATATGAGTTAACTATAGCTACTACTATTCATATCATAGGGAGCTCTGGTGACCCAGTGGGTAAGGAGTTCACCTGCTAACTCAAAGGCTAGCAGTTCAAATTCTCCAGTTACTTCTTGAGAGAAAGATGGGCAGTCCCCTCCAGTGTGATTTACAGCCTCTTCAAATCCATGGGGCGATCAGCTTTACTTAGGTTCTGACCTGGCAGTGTGTAACAACAACAACAATGCGTATCAAACAGAAAGCATCTTAGAAACAACAATTGAAATAGAATGATGAAATAATAATTCCCACTCCCTTTGTGGACAGTGAAAGACAAAGTTTCTAAAGAGCATGAAATTGACCAGAAATAAATGTTCAGTGTATAATGTCAGATTTGGGGGCGGGGCAGGAACAATCATTCAATTCTAAGCAAAAGAATACACAATCTTGTCTAAAGTTTTATTTTCATTACCTTTGGCAGTTATGTCAGGAAACCTTTTATTTCTCACTCAAGTGTCCTGCTAACTTTATTTGAAATATTAATGATTAAAGAATACATGAAGGTACAGTACACCCAGGGCACTATTTTTTTTACAGAAATAAAAATAATTTGAATTACACATTACTACTAAAAATGTGCAAGTAAAATATTACTGAAGATCATCCAAAACTAGCTACAGCATTATACTGACAAGGAACTGCTAGAAATTCAGGCAGGGTTTAGAAGAGGCCATAGCACCAGAGCTATCATTACTGATATAAGATGGATACTGGTTGAAAACAGAGAATACCAGAAGAGTGTCTATCTGTGTTTTATTGACTATGAAAAGGCCTTTGAGACTGTGAATCAAAACAAAGTATGACTAACATCGAGAAGTGTGCTCATAAGAAATCAGCAAAAGCTGTTGTCTGAAAGGAATAAGGAACACTGTAAGGTTTAAAATCAGGATGGTTGTGTACCAGGGATGTATCCTTTTTTCATACTTCTTTAGTCTGTATACTGAGCACATATGTGAAGCTGTACCTTGCCTTTCTTCCCCTGGTCCCCTGATTGATAATTTAATTTACATTTGACCAATGTCATTACTGCCTGTGCCTGCAGCTGGGGCTTCAGAATAGCAGTCTGATGTTTCAGCCTGCAGTAAACCAGCAATTCTTGAAAGTGCCGAGGGATGTAAGATGGTTTCTGTTGATATGTCATCTTTTTACTGATTCTTATTTGGGCAAATAATTTTTCATGCTTAAAGTTTCTCCACGCTTCAGGATTATGTTCCCTTTTTAAAATACGCACGCACATGTTACAAACTCACTGCACATCTGTCAGCATTTTACTTAATTGAAACAATAAACACAATATTTGACTACAGAATGAATGAATTGATTAGAGAATTTAGTTTATGAACTAATTAGAGATTGGAAGCTCTCTTAGGAAATCTAATCACACTAGAAGAATTTGAGGAAATGAAGGCAATATTCTGAATTGACAATAGCAGTGTAATTGATCAGGACTAAACAACAACAACAACAAATGGA
Organism: Elephantulus edwardii; assembly: GCF_000299155.1. Classification (NCBI taxonomy): domain Eukaryota; kingdom Metazoa; phylum Chordata; class Mammalia; order Macroscelidea; family Macroscelididae; genus Elephantulus; species Elephantulus edwardii. Next base: position 7,871,255 of record NW_006399769.1, read on the forward strand.
CTTGTGTTACCTTATGTAGGTGTGCAGTCCTCTGCATGAAGTCATTGGAAAGTCACTTTTTAGTCAGGGCCCCTGATTTATTGGCACATTATTGTCTAATTACCAATTAGTTGGGTATACAGCATATATAATTTGATTTCAGTCTGTGTGTTTTATGCTTATCTTAGAATACTACAAGTGAGATTGCTCTGTGGGTGGAGGTTGGACTAATCTGTTTATGGAACAATATTTTTCTTTTGTGATCTGGTCAGGATAATATAAAGGCTGAATATGAACTATAGCCCAGCCAGTTCCTTTTTTCTCTTAGTTTTAGCAAGGATTTTGGCCTCTTTTTCTGTCAGCTAGTCCCATTTCTTGCCCCCCCTTTTGCTGTGATGAAATCTGAGCAATCTGATTCTTCTCTCTTCCACTTAACAGCTTGAGTGTAGAGGAAAGAATAACTGAGTTGTGAATCAGATCTAAATTCTCTCCTCACCCACCTTATCCCTCAAGCTTTCTTGACAATAGGCATTTAACCTCAGCGTTGCTATTCCCTCTCTGATAAAATGAGAGTTGCTCAACTGTCTTAGGTGTTTTTTTTTTTTTTTTGTTCTGAATATCCTACTGATTATAGTTGCTGCTTTCTAGTTTCTTACATGAAAACTCTGGGTATTTTGGGATATCAAGATTGAGTTGAATATGTTTTTAGCCAATATCCTTCAAAACTGGTAAACTTATCTCACAGGAGTTTTTGTTGATTATTACCATGTAGTGTTAGTAAGTTGTCTGTGAAGAACCCTCTGAACCTCTTAGGAGAAGTTAAAATTCCAAGATGTAGTCAAAGGCTGAAGGTACTGCCTTTTGTATTAATCTGACATGGGAATGAAAGCAAACAAAAGATCCTTCAGACAAAGAAGATGTTTGCTCTTTTAGTTGAGAGGCACTCAGCAACAGGAGTTGGATTGTGGAATTCCCTGTGGCTGTGGTTGGTAACAGCTCCGAGCTGCCTCAGGACGCCAAGGACTGCTTCACTGGAAAGCTGTCCTTTCCTTTTTGACCCCTGAATAGTGTGATGAGGAACCAAAACGAACACCTAGGCTTTTTTTGCTGCATTGTTCTTGGGAACCTTACCCAGTTCTGTTCCTCTTAATTCCTTCATTATCTTAAACACCAGTAACTAGAATTTTGAAATCACTTCCTTATAAAGTGATCTTTCCTTGCTGAAGACCAGACAGAAGATTCATTGAAAGGCATTGAATTCTAGGATAGGCTGTTTTGTCTTTATGACACATTGGGTTTATCCTTAAGAAGCCTTAAACTCTCTTCTCTTTTCTACATGTGTTTTCCCCCATTTTCTGCTTTTCTGAAGGTGTAGCTCTTGTACAATAGCTGGGACCACCACTGAAACCTGTTGCCATAGAGTTGGGTCTGAGTCATGATGATAACATGTGTTACAGAATAGAAGGATTCATAGACTTTCCTTGGCACCAGCAGTCAGGAAATCAAAAGACGAATTGCATTGGGAAAGTCTGCTGTCAGGGGCCTCGCTAGAGTACTACCAGTCTGGAGATTAAGGTGTGCCTGATCCAGGCCATGGTCTTTGCGTCTGAGAGCTGGACAGTAACTGAGGATGATAGAAAAAGGATTGATGACGTTGAGCTGTGGTGCTGGAGAAGAGTGTTGAACATATTATGGACTGCCAGGACAGCAAACAGGTCTGTTCTAGAGAGGGTAAAACTGGGCTGCTCCCTGGAGGCAAGGATTTTGAAGCTCCGTCAAACATACTTTGGGCACTTGGCCAGCAGGTACCAGTCCTTGGAGAAGGACATCATGCTTGGAAAGGTGCAGGAACAGCACAGGAGAGGCAGCTCCATGAGGAGATGGATTGACTCAGTGACTGGAGCAATGGAATTAGGTCTCTTGGAAACAATGAGATTGGCTCAGGATGGGGCAAAGTTCAGAGCTAGTGTACATAGGGTTGCTATGCGTCACAGGTGACTCAATGGCACATAACAACAACAACAACAAGCTTTATGAGAGCAGATTTCCAAGACTTTCTTTCAGTTCTGAGTGGATTCAAATTGCCGATCCTTAGCTAAATTGTCAAATGCAAATCTCTTGAGCATCCCTTGTGACCAACACTTCTTCTTGTTGTGTACTGATGAGTTGGAATTGACCCATAGCTAACCTGACAGTGGGTTTTCAGAGGCAGTTAATTGCACGGAAAGAGACTGCCCGTCTTTCTCATGCAAAGAAAGCAGCTGGTGAATTTAAACCTTGTGCCTTCAGATTGGCAGTGCAGCTCCTTACCACTACACAACCAGATCTCCCTAGACAACATTAGTGAATCCTTATTAAATCGTGTAACGAAATACTGCTTGAATAAGTATTATGTTCCAGATGCTGTGCTTGGTGAACTTTTTTCCTGTTAGGATGATAGAGCAGGCCAGAGTTACTGTTAACCAGGAGACAAGTACTGGGGTCTCAGTTGGAATCATTTAACTATGGAATTAAGAGATGCTTGTGAAGACCTGAACAAGGGACTTAGGCCTCTGCGGAGCCAGGGTGAGCTGTTTAGGGGACATTCTAATTGGGAATTCTGAGTAGTTAGTTACATATTTTGAGTTGCTTTCTTTGTTATAGGAGCCCAAGTAGTGAAATTTCATCCAATCTTGAAAGCATTTGTATACTTATTTTCATTCTTAGACACTGAGAAATAATCTGTTCATAGTCACATAACCGTTGGTATTATTTTATGCTGTCAAGTCAGAATTGGCTCATAATTGACTCTCCAGCAAGTTTTCAGAGGCTGTAAATTGTACAGGAGGAGATTGTCCATATTTTTTTCCTTGGAGCAGCTGATGATTTGATGCCTTTGGGTTGGCAGCTCAACTCCTTACCATTAGGCCACCAGAACTCCCTAACAAATACTATACGGGGTGTGTGTGTGGGGGAGTCCTAAAGCTAAGTAAGAAGGAATGGGAATGCGGGATGATGATGATAGGATGCAATTTTTTTTATATTGAGATTTTAATGAAATTTGTAGAACACTTGGATTTCTATTCATTCATTGTTGCACATTTTCCTCCCTGCCCCCCACGCACGTTCACTTTTCTCTTTGAAAATTCTTTCATTGTCTTACAATTCCCTACCCCCACTCCAGTCCATTTTACTATTCAGCTCTTATTCTGGACTGTTGTCATGCAAATAATATCTAAATATATATTCCTTTTAAGCAGTTATTTCCCTCATGATAGGATGTGATTTTAATAGAATGGTCAGGGCAGTCCATGATGAGAAAGTGGCATCTCACACAGTGACATCAGATACAGCATAGATCCTCATCACAGTGGTGTTAATAATTGGTCTCTTTAGAGTCTTCCTAGACCCTTGGATTTTTCTCTAACTGGAGATCCCAACTATTCTGCCTTTCTCAGCCTCCCTTCATGAGACACAAAGCCACAGAAATCCCTGGTTTCCTGGAAGCAATGTGAATTATGCTGTGGGAGTCGATCTCTTGTCCCCCACTGCCTGCTTCCAGATCCGTGACCCAGCAAAGCTGCGCTATCAGCACACTTGCTACTTTCCATTCCTGTTCTTTTGTACTCAGATGATTATTTTATTTTTGAGCTCACCTGTTGTTGGAGTTTTAAGTTGTATACTTTCATTTCAGAGGATAATGGTGGTTCAGTGGTGAAATTCTTACCTTTCACCTGAGCAACACAGGTTCAGGTCTGTCTGACTAGTACACCCCATGAACAGGCACCACCCATCTGTTAGTGGAGGATTGTGTGTTGCTACATGGTGGACAAATTGCAGTAGTGCTTATAGACATAACACATAATGGGAACAAAGGCTGGATCTTCTTCCCCAAATCAGCCAGAAGAGGGAGGAATGGCAGGGTTTGCTGTGATGTGTGCATAGAGTTGTTGTGAATCAGGGGTCAACTTGAGGGGATCTGGTGTCAGTTTTTCTCTGTTGGTGGTAGTAGTGTTTCTCTATGTTGATAGGGAAGCTATTATCACAGTGTAAACCAACTGTTTCAGCTCTATCACAAGTTAAAACCACACTCTTATTTATTATAAAAACTTAACAGGGATAAACTTAGTTCTCCCAAGAGGGTTCATTTTATATCTGATGGTATTTTTTTTTTTTCATATTCTCATTCAGTTCTTTTTTTTTTTTAATTTAAGTTGTTTATTTTTCATTTCAATGAACATCTACAGAGATTTTGGGATTCCATTCATTCATTGTTGCACCCTTCTCTCCGCACAAACCCCTCCCCCCTC
>NW_006399769.1:7881235-7883163 GCF_000299155.1 Elephantulus edwardii
GGGGGGGGGGTGCGAGCCGGGTCGGGGGGGGGCAATGCAGTTCCTGAAGATGGGGGTCGCGGGTCAGAGATGCAGGGGTGTGTCCCGATTCAAGTCCCTCTGATGGTATTTTTATAACTTCTCCTGGCTCACAAGGATTCTAAACCAGATGACTTGACACTTCAGTCCGTACTCCTAACCACTATAAAGCACTTTTTCCTTTCATCTGGCATCTGGGGATAATCATGCCTTCATAAAGATTTGTTTGTTGCAAGGATGATGTATGATAAAGTGTGAAAAGCCTAGCATTGTATCTGATACGGAGTAAATATTTCATGAATTTTTTTTCTTTATTTCATAGAGAGCAAAGATATTTTTAGTATGATAATTTTAAAAACCTGCAGTATAAGAGTTTGTTCAAAAAGCACATTTCATTTTAGTAGAAAGGATGGTAGTGCTGTGATTGAACCTGGTATGGCTGTAGGAGTATGGCCGACTAGGAAGCAAGAGTATCAGAGAAATAGAATCCATGGGCCAAGCTCAGGGAAAATCCAGGCAATTAAACAGATTGTGTAGAACACTCAGTTTGACTTTGGGGAATTCCAGACTAGAACAGGACGGTCTGGACTTGATGCATTTCTCAGAGTTCTTAAGGGTTTTTGGCCTTTTCCAGTGGACAGGGAAAACTCTGCTAAGGGCACTTTGCCACATTAACCTTGTTTAACATTTTTCTGGACTCCCTCCCGCCACAAGTTACCTAAATTAATAAATAGCATCCAGTCTTAGTATTCAGTGTCAGTCAGTTCTTTCTAGTACAGTGGTTCTGTGTATTCCCTCCATCTTCTTTTGATGCTTCCTTGGTCATTCAATATATTGCCCATAGCATCTTTCAGCATTGCCACTAAAGGTGTAAATTTGTTTTTTAATTCTCTCAGCTTGAGAAATGCAGAGTGAGTTCTTCCCTTTTAATTTTCCAATTGTCTACAGAATCCATCATAACACTTTGCTTTGTCCTCTCAAGTTGCCCTGTGAAATTTTCTTTTCAGCTCTTTTACATTAGCATATTTTCCTTCTGTTTTGGCTTCTTAACACTCCAGTGCAATTTTTAGAGTCTCTTATGACATCCATTTCAACTTTTTCTTTCTCCTCTGTTTTTGTAATGATCTTTTGCTTTCTTCATGGATGATATTCTTTTCTTTAAGACTTTTTAAAGTTATTATTTGAGTGAACGTTTATAAATCAAATTGTTTCATTAAATCATAGATACATCTCCCCCTTTCATTCGTTATTGCGTTTTTCTGCCTACCCACCCTTCCCACACAATTTGCTCTTCTCTTTGGAAAGTAAAAGAAAACTTTTTAATTGTTTATACAATCCTTAGCCCCAAGTCCACTCCACTACACAGCCTTCATTCTGGGCTCCTGTCATGATAATAATACCTACTTACATATCGTTTTAGACAGTTCTCTCCCTCATCTGTTTCAATGCAGTATACATTATTTGTCCCCTCTTTCTCCATCTTCCCTCAACTCTAATAGTTCTATTTTAAAATAGTGGCACTATACAGTATTTGTGACTGAGATAGCCCACACAGCATAACGTCCTCCAGCATCACCCATTTTGAATAATATTTCATGAGTTCTTTGTTTTTCACTGCAGCATAGTATTCCATTGTGTGAATATATCAGAGCTTCTCTATTCATTTCTTTGTTGATGGGCATTCAGGTTGTTTCCAACTCTTTGCCGTTTTGAACAAAGGTGCAGTGAACATAGGTGTGCATATATCTACTTGGGTGGCAGTTAGGGTTTCTCTAGTGTATATTTGCAGCAGTGGAATTGCTGGGTCAAATGGCATCTCTATTTCCAACTTTTTTTTTAAATTTTATTGAGAAAAACATATTGGGGGTACAAGGAGGTGAGGGTTGGGGGTAGAAGGGTGAGGATGAGCA
>NW_006399769.1:7883508-7911403 GCF_000299155.1 Elephantulus edwardii
TTAAAGCTGCTTGCCTTCTTGTTCTGTTAGAAGGCATTTTCCTGTCATTTGCTCCCTTCTGGACTGCAAAGTGTTTTCCCAGGTGAGTCCAGTGGGAATGGCTGGTTGAACCCAGAGTCTCCATCCTCCTTTGCTTCCTTAGCTGTCTGTTGTATTTCCTTTTTGTCACGGGCACTGGGTTCAGGGTCAATTCTGGAGTAAAACTCAGTGTTAAGGTTACCTATAGGATAGGGAGCAAATATAGAGAGAACAAACTTGTGAGTTACAGATAGAAGGGCTTTGAGGGTGTTGCTTTCAGGTTTACTGGGGGAAGAGGGTGGCAGAAGATGGCCTAGATAACATTCTCTGGATACCCTAGGCATTCTTTTTTTGTTTTGCCTTCCCCACCCAGGGGTCAGATGGCACATTCTGGGGACTGAGGAGCTCACCCTGAGGGCTGCGACGGCTCGGCCTGAGCCGGGGGCTGAGGCAGCCCGCCCCAGGCAGAGGGCCATGACGGCTCGCCCTGAGCAACTTTTTGAGAAAGCGCCATACAGCCTTCCATAGTAGTTGCACCATTCTACACTCCACCAACAGTGGTCCAGTTTCTCCACAACCTCGCCAGCATTTGATGTTTGCTGTTCTGTTAAATTTTGTTATTCTTACTGTGTGTTCTGTTGTACATGTTGTACATAGGGTTTTCAGAGGCCTGCTATTTTGGAAGTGGATGACCAATCCTTCTTCCTAGTGTATGTGTATCTGAATGCTCAGATCTAGAGAAGTATCCAACAGATAAGCATTTTACAGAAAAAGTGAAAATATATCCCTTATTGTGGAATTAACCATTAGTTTGGGTGTTGTCCCTGCCCTTGGCTCAAGTGCCCTGACCCACTTATTTCTTTGCTCCACCATCCATCAAGATACCCCTCCACTTCTACTCACTCCCTTCATCACCTATCTCCCATTGTCTAGCCCTTGATCTGATAGCTTATATCTAAAGCTTCCTTGGTTTCTGTGATTCCAGATTCATCAGCTGCTAACAGTTTCTTATGCTGTGACCAGAGTCTCCTAAGTTTAGTGGTAATGTGTCCTGAACGGAGATGATGTGTCCTGTGGAACTGGTGCGTAGAAGTTTCTTAAGTTCAAGGAACTGAAGAACAAATTCAAACCTCGAGTTGTTATAATCAAGGATGCTTTAGGCAGAGTATTAAAGGATCCAGGAGGTATCAAAAGAGGATGGAAAGAATATACTGAGTCATTGTATCAAAAGGAATTAGCAGACACAGAAGAATTTCATGAAACAACATATGAGCAAGAGCCTGTGGTGATGAAGGAAGAAGTTCAAGCTGCTTTGAAAGAAATAGCAAAAAGCAAGGCCCCAGGAATAGATGGTATACCAGTTGACATATTTCAGCTAGCAGATACTGCCCTAGACGTGCCCACCAAGTTTTGTCAAGAAATCTGGAGAACAACCACTTGGCCAACGGACTGGTAGATATCTATATTTGTTTCCATTCCAAAGAAAGTTGACCCAACAGAGTGTGGAAACTATAGAACAATATCGTTGATTTCACATGCAACCAAGATTCTGCTGAAGATTATCCAAAAATGATTGGAACAGCACATCAGCAGAGAACTGCCAGAAGTCCAGGTTGGGTTTAGAAGGGTTGTGTTCCTAGGGATATTGTAGCTAATGTTAGATGGATATTGGCTGAAAGCAGGGAGTACCAGAGGAATGTCTATCTGTGCTTCATTGATTATGCAAAGGCATTTGACTGTGTGGACCATAGCAAGCTGTGGCTGACTCTGAGAAGAATGGGAATCCCAGAATACTTGATCATGCTAATACAAAACCTATACTTGGACCAAGAGGCAGTCGTCAGAACAGCGCAAGAAAACACTGCATGGTTCAAAATTGGGAAGGGCCTATGCCAGGGATATGTCCTATCTCCATACCTTTTCAACCTGTATATAGAACAGATCATCCAGGAGGCTGGGCTCTATGAGGAGAAAGGTGGCATCAGGATTGGTAGAAGATCTATCAACAATCTGTGTTGTGCAGATGACACAACCCTGCTTGCTGAAACTGAGGGGGACCTGAAGTGCTTGCTGCTGAGGTTCAGGGACTGCAGCCTTCAATATGGTTTGAGGCTCAATGTCAAGAAGATAAAGATTCTCACCACTGGACCAATTGGCAGCATCAGGATGGATGGTGAAGAGATTGAGATTGTTCAGAGCTTTAGTCTGCTTGGCTCCACAATCAACCCTCTTGGCACCAGCAGCCAGGAAATTAAAAGATGCATTGTGATGGGAAAGCCTGCTGTTAGGGACCTCTCTAAAGTACTGAAGAGCAACGGTGTAATCACTTGTTATGCATCAGTAGGCTGGACAATGACCAGGGAGGACAGAAGGAGAATTGATGCTTTTGAGCTTTGGTGTTGGAGAAGAGTGCTGAGGATGCCATGGACTGCTAAGAAAACAAACAGATTCATCCTGGAGAGGGTTAAACCGGGCTGCTCCTTGGAGGCAAGAATTCTGAGGCTTTGTCTGACATACTTTGGTCATGTTGAAAGGATGGACTGGTCCTTGGAGAGGGACATCATGCTTGGGAGGGTGGAGGGCAGGTGCAGGAGGGGAAGGACCTCTGGGAGATGGATTGATTTTGGTGACTGGGGCAGTCGGGATGAGTGTGTTGGAGACAATGAGATTGGCACAGGACAGAGCAGAGTTTATAGCTGTTGTACATAGAGTTGCTATGAATCGCAAGCGACTCGATGGCACGTAACATTCTTACTGTGGTGAGATGATATCTCATCGTTGTTTTGAGTTGCATCTCTCTTAGAGCTAGGGATTTTTAACATTTCTTCAGGTGTTTTTCTGCCATCTGAATGTCTTCTTTGGAAAAGTTTCTGTTCATATCCTGTGCCCATTTTTCACTTGGGTTATTTATCTTGTTGTAGTGCTTGAGTATTTTATAAATTCTAGATATAAGTCCCTTATCTGACATTTCATTACCGAATATTTTTCCCCATTCCGTAGCTTCCCTTTTTTACCCTGTTGGAGAAGTTTTTGGATGTGCATAGGGATTTGATTCTAAGAAGGTCCTATTCATCTATTTTATCCTCTCCTGGTTCTAGATTTTTCAGGATGCTTGGAAGACTGTTTATGTTTTGGATTAGGACTTCTAGAATTCTTCGAAGCTTTTCTTTAATGAAGTTTATAGTCCTTGATTTTAGTACTAGGTATATGATCCACTTTGAATTGGTTTTTGTTTATGGAGTGAGGTGTGGATCTTGCTTGAATTTTCTACAGATATTTTTCCAATTTTGCAAGCACCATTTGTTAAAAAGGCTGTCATTTTCCCACTTAACTGATTTCATCTTTGTGTGAAAAATCAGTTGACTATAGGTCAGTGGGCTGATTTCCAGGTTCTCAATTCTATTTTATTGATCTATGTGTCTGTCATTGTAACAGTACCCGCTGTCCAGACCACAACAGCAGCTACAACAGTAGCAATTGAAATCAGGGAGCTAAATGCCTCCTACCTTATTTCTCTTTTTAAGGAGAGCTTTGCTTATTTAGAGCCTTTTTCCATTCCAAATGAAACTGAGATTGCCTTTTACATGTCATTGAAGAATGGAATTGGTATTTGTATTGGGATTGCATTGAATGTGTAAATTGCCTTCGGTAGTATTGTCCTTTTCACAATATGGAGTCTTCCTATCCATGAGCAAGGGATATTCTTCCACTTCTTAAGGTCTCTTTTTGTTTCTTGTAGTAATGTTTTGGAATTTTCTTTGAATAGATCCTTTGTGCTTCTGGTTAGATTTACTCCCAAGTATTTAATCTTGTGATTAGCTATTGTGAAGGGTATTGGTTTTCTTAGCTCCAGCTCTGTATTCTCTTTGTCACTGTAGAGAAATCCACTTGATTTTTGTATGTTGATCTTGTATCTTGCCACTTTGCTGAATTGGTCAACTATGTCCAATTGTTTTCTTGCTGGGTCTTTAGGGTTTTCTAAGTATACTATCATATCATCTGCATATAGTGATAATTTTACTTCTTCTTTGCCAATTTGGATACCTCTTATTTCCTTCCCTTGCCTTATTGCTATCACTAAGACTTCCAATACTATATTGAATAGAACTTGAAATTGACTTTTTGGTTATGAATTTTTGGCAACACCTTTCTTCTTCTGTTTTCATTCCTAGCAGATGATTATCTGATTGAAACTGGCCAAAGCTGGTCTTTCTCATCTCACTAATGCCTAATATGCCAATGTTAATGTGTTCTGTTTAATTTTTAACAATTTCTAGTTTTCTAACATTCAAGCTACATACATTATTATTAATTGATGTTTGTTGTTATTTTTCCTTATTTCAACTGACTTCCAAGTTGGGCTCTAACACTATGCTTATATAACTATCCTTGTACCTCTAGTGATCAAGGGTTTTCAAAGGCCAATTATTTAAGACATGGTTGCCAATCCTGCTTTCTAGTCTGTCTTAATCTGGGAGTTTTACCAAATCCTTTTCACCAAGGGTAACTCGTACGGCATTTGACACACCATTGGCACAACTTTCAATATCACAGCAACCCCAGGTTATCTCAGTATAGTACACTGGCAGACGAATTCTGTACCACTTAGAACTGTTTTCTTCCAGACGCAGTTAACACCAGGTCCTGCCCACCAGGTCCTGCTTGGTTTAAAAAAGAGGGTTTCAGCCCACAGTTGATTGTTACTGAAATAAAATCGACCAATTGGCTTACACTTGACTATTAACTAAATAAAAATCTACCTAACAGTTTACACCTGACTTTCAGTTAAATCAAAACAACCTGCCTTCCAGAAGTCAACTGCTTTATTCAAGAGGCTCCCAAAGTGGAGACTTGCAGGTAGGACACAGCTAATTTTTAACTAGAAAGGCTTGCCTACTAGGTCTTGCTTACTTTGAACAAGAGTCTTCCAGCTGATTGACACAAAAAAATTTAAAGAAATAATGTATGAATTTCAGCCAAGATGATGAAGGAGAGAGTGGAACCTGCATTGAAGGCACTGGCAAAAAATAAAACCCCAGGAATTGATGGGATACCAATTGACTTCTTTCAGTTAACAGAAACAACATTGAATGTGCTCACTGGTCTATGCAAGGAAATTTGGAGGACAACTGTCTGGCCAATGGATTGGAAGAGGTCCATATTTGTTCCCATTCCAAGAAATATAATCCAACTTAATGTGGAAACTGTAGAACAATGTCATTAATATCACATGCAAGAAAAATACTGCTGAAGATTATTAAAAAATGGCTAGAACAGTACATAGGTAAGAAACTGCTAGAAGTTCAAGCAGGATTTCGATTTCAAAGAGGCTGTGGCTGATGTCAGATGGGCCTTGGCTGAAAATGATGACTACTTGAAGAATGTCCATTTGTGCTTTACTGATTATACAAAGGCATTTCACTGTGTAGATCATAATAATTTGTGGCTGACACTGAGAAGATAATTGGCGTTCCAGATCACTTAATTGTGCTCATGCAAAACCTATAACTAGAACTTGTGTAAACAGAGCAGGGGAGCACTGCATGGTTTAAAATTAAGGGAGTGCATCAGGGTTGTATTCTCTCACCATGCTTATTTAATCTGTATGCTGAGCAAATTATTTGAGAAGATAGACTCTCTGAAAAGGAATGTGGCATCAGGATTGGAGGGAGACTCATCAATCACCTGTGTTATGCAGATGACACAACATAGTTTGCTGAAAGTCAGTAGGACTTGAAGCACTTATTGCAGAAAATTAGAGAAATATAGCCTTTGGTATGGATTGCATCTCAATGTTAAGAAAACAAAGATTCTTACTACTCGACTGATAGGCAACTTCATGATGGTTGGAGAAGAGATTGAAACTGTCAGCAACTTCATCTTGCTTGGAGTCACTCTTAACACCCTTGGTGCCAGCAGTCATGAAATTAAGATATTCACTGCACTGGGAAAGTCTACAGTTAGGGATCTCTCCAAATTGTTGAGGAATAATGATGTCAGCCCCCAAAAAGGAAGACTCTGGATGAGATGGATTGACTCAGTTACTGGGGTAATGGGGGTAGATGTATCAGAGACCATAAAGTTGGCACATGCTAGTGGAGGGTTCAGAGCTATTGTACATAGTATCGCTGCTACGAGTTGCATGTGATTCGATGACATGTAGTAACAACAACTGTGGTGTCATTTGGAATACTACAGTGTGTCTGATTCAGGCCAAAGTTTTTTAGATCACTTATTATGCATCTGAGAGCCAGACAATGAATAAGGATGACAGAAAAAGAATTAGTGCCTTTGAGCTGTGATGTTAGAGAAGAGCATTGAACATCCCATGGGTGGCCAAGAGAACAAACAGACGTCTTGGAGAGGGTGCAGCTGGAGTGCTCGTTGGTGGGAAGAATGATGAGGCTGCACCTCACATGCTTTGGGTATGTTTTTATGAGGGACTATTCCTTAGACAGGGACATGGTGTTGGGAAGTGTGGAGGGTCAGCAAAAGAGAGGAAGACTGTCAACCAGGTGGATTGATATGGTAGCTGCTGCAATGGGCTCTTGTGTGTCAGGAAGTGTCAGGATGGCAGAGGACAGAACAGGGTTTAGATCTTTTGTTCATGGGGTTGCTATGAGTCATACTCTACTCGATGGCACACAACAACAACAATAACAACAGTCATTAGAATACAACGTTCAAGGAGATCAGTGGACCTTGTAAGTTATTTGGAGTCCCTTGCTTGTGTAAAGCATAGTGCTTTCAATCTCCCACCCACAATTTCAACATCTGAATTCTTCCTGGAAGAAAAGACTGTGTCTGACAAATCAGTATTTGAAAATTCTGTGGGTCAAACTTCTGTTCTGACATATATGAGGTCACTGTGAGTCAGAACTGACTTGATTATTGACTGGGTTGGCCAACTGTTTATTGTTAAAATAACTAAGAATGTAAATCTGGAAACTACCTTTGGAGCTTGATTGAAACCATTTCCTTAGTCAGTCTCATTTACCTCTTCTACTCTACCTATGCAAGACTTCTACAATTCTATGTACATGTCCTGCAAATTCCAGTTCAAATCATACATTGTTATGGTTTTGTATTGGTCTGTTTAAGACTATAAGTCTTTGGAAATCCAGAGAAGGGACAGCACCTTTTGAGGTGGATTACTTGGGTAAGTTTCATGAGCTTAGATGAATAGCACAAAGTAGAGAGTATCGTCACAACTTCCAGTAGTTCTGTCATAAAATGGTTCTGAGAGAGGTCTTGTCTATTTTTAAAGTTTTTATTATTTCTGTCTTTTATTTTCTCAACTAAGTGGAAGAGATCTATAATTTTTCCTGTTCCAAAGAAAGGGGACACGACAGAGTGTGGAAATTATTGAGCAATATCATTGATTGCACATGCAAGCAAGATTCTGCTGAAGATTATCCAAAAATGACTTGTACGACACATCAACAGGGAACTGCCAGATGTGCAGGCTATGTTTAGAAGAGGCCATGATACTGGGGATATTATAGCTAAGGTTAGATGGATCTTGGCTGAAAGCAAAGAGTACCAGAGGAATGGCTCTCTGTTTTTCATTAATTATGCAAAGGCATTTTACTGTGTAGATCACAAAATCTGTGGCTGATGAATGAATTCCAAAATCTCTGTAGATGTTCATTGAAATGAAAAAGAAATAAATTATCTCTGTAGATGTTCATTGAAATGAAAAAGAAATAAATTAATTTATAAAAAAAAAAACCAACAAAAAACCAAAAAACTGTGGCTGACTCTGAGAAGAATGGGAATCTAAGAACACTTGATTGTACTTATGTGAAACATATACGTGAACTCAGAGATAGTCATCAGACAGAGCAAGGAAACACTGCATGGTTCAAATTTGGGAAGGATGTACACCAAAGATGTGTCCTAGCTCCATATCTTTTCCATTTATATGTGGAACAGATATCTAGGAGGCTAGGGTCTATGAGGACAAATGTGGCATCAGGATTGGAGGTAGATTCATCAACAATCTGCATTACGCATATGACACATCCCTGCTTGCTGAAACTGAGGAGGACCTGAAGCGCTTGCTGCAGAAGGTCAAGGACTGCAGCGTTCAATACGAATTGAAGCTCCACATCAAGAAAACAAAGATTGTCACCACTGGGATGTTTGGCAGAATCCTGATAGATGGTGAAGAGATTGAGATTGTTAACAACTTCTGTTTACTTGGCTCTGCAGTCAGCACTCTTGGTACCAGCAGCCAGGAAATTAAAAGACAAATTGCACTGGGAAAGTCTGCTGTCAGAGACCTGTCCAAAGATATTACTCTGGATACTAAGGTGCTCTCGCTACAAGCCATGATCTGTGCAATTACTTGCTATGCATTGGAAAGCTGGACAATGACTAGGGATGATAGAAGAAGAATTGATGCCTTTGAGCTGTGGTGCTGGAGAAGAATATTGGATATACCATGGACTGCCAAGAGAACCAAAAAAAAAGTTTATCCTGGAGAGGGTGAATCCAGGCTGATCCTTGGAGGCAAGGATTCTGAAGCTTCGTCTGACATACTTTGGACATGTTGCAAGGTGGGGTCAGTCCTTGGAGAGGGGTGTCATGTTTGGGAGAATGGAGGGACAGCTCAGGAGAGGAAGGCCCTTTATGAGATGGATTGATCCAGTGACTGGGGTAATGGGGGTAAGTGTATCAAAGACAATAAGGTTGGCATAGGATAGAGCAGGGTTTAGGGAGTTGAAGGCAACTTGATGGCACATAACAACAACAACAACCTGATCTTTATTTGTTTTTGTTGTTTTTATGTGTCATCAAGTAACCTGCAACTCATCGCAACCCTATGTACAGTAGCTCTGAACTCTACCCTATCCTGATCCAATCTCCCTAACTCCTACACATCTAATTCCATTGCCTTAGTTACCACGTCAATCCATCTCATCCTGGGTCTTCCTCTCCTGCCCTGTCCCTCTAACCTTTCAAGTATGATGTCCTTTTTCAAGGACCAGTCTCTCCCAGCCATGTGCCCAAAGTATATGAAAAGGATCTTCAAAATCCTCTCCTCCAAGGGGAAACTTGGATTCACCCTTTCTAAGGCAGACCTGTTTGTTCTCCTGTAGTCCCAATCTGTGTTAAGTTCAGTACTCTTCTCTAACATCACAACTCAAAGGCATCAATTTTTCTTCTGTCATCCTTAGTCATTGTCTAGCTTTCTCACGCATAATTGCAAAAACTGTGGCCTAGATCATGTGCACCTTAGTCTAAAGACTGCCGTCATTGCTCTTTTGCACTTTGGAAAGGTGCCCGACAACAAAAAGACTTCCCCGGTGAAATTTGTGTTTTGATTTCCTGACTGCTGGTGTCAAGAGTCTGTAGAGTTTGTAAATACTTTGTGTAAACTTTCAGTTTGTGGAAAGTTCTAGATTATCTGGTTTATCTCTGTCCATAGGGATGGTAATGTTGATGTTAACTGCTGTCGAGTTGAGCATGACTCATAGCGACCCTATGAACAAAAAGCCCGAATCTTGTTCTATATTATTGTTTCTCTAAGTTAATAGAGTTTCCAGAGGCCTGTTTCTTAGGTAGTGGATGTCACTCCTGTTTCTAAGTCTTTCTTAATCTGGGAGCTCTACCAAACCTTGTCCACTATGGGTAACCATTATAGCATTTGACACACCTGTGGCACAGCATTCAGCATCACAGCAACTCCAGGTTACCTCAGTAAAGCAAATAGACTAGTGCTATACCACTTATTCATTCCAAACACAATTAACAAGATTCCAAACACGATTAACAACTGACTAAAATCCATGTCCTACATTTCACCAAAAAAGTCATTCAGATGGCTAACAAGCACATGAAGAAATGTTCAAAATCTCTAGCTCTAAGAGAGATGCAAATCAAAACAACTATGAAATATCATCTCACCCCAGACAGAATAGCAAAATTTAACAGAACAGCAAACATCAAATCCCGGCGAGGTTGTGGAGAAACTGGAACCCTTATTCACTGTTGGTGGGAGTGTAAAATGGTGCAACCATGGTGGAAGGCAGTGTGGCTCTTTCTCAAAAAGTTGCAAATAGAGATACCATTTGACCCAGCAATTCCACTACTGGGAGTATACCCCAAGGAGACAATACCTGGCATTCAAGCAGATATATGTACACCCATGTTTATCATGGCTTTGTTCACAATAGCAAGGAGTTAGAAACAACCTGAGTGCCCATCAACAAATGAACGGATAGAGAAGCTGTGGTTTATTCACACAATGGAATACTATGTTGCCTTGAAAAACAATGAACTCATGCAATATTATCCAAAATGGGTGACCTCGGAGGACATTATGCTGCGTGAAATATCTGAGTCATGCAGGGACAAATACTGCATGGTGCCACTGTTGTAAAACAGAACTGACCTCGGGGTTGGGGGGAGACTGAGAAAGATGGGTTCAATAGTGTATACTGCATTGAAACAGATGAGGGAGAAAACTGTTTAACAGGGATATGTGATTAGGTATTTTTGTCATGACAGGAGTCCAGAGTGAAGGCTGTATAGTGGAGTGGTCCTGGGGGGTGGGATTGTAAATCAATGAAAGAATTTTTCTTTTACTTTTCCAAGAGGGTAGTGTACTGGGGGGTGGGGGGAGGGTTGGGAGGGGAGAAAAGTGCATCAGTGAATGAATGGAAATTCAAAGTCTCTGTAAATTTTCTTTGAAATTAATAATAGATTTTTTAAAAAACCCAACAAACCCCATGTCCTTTACTAGGCCCTGGCTGGCTCTAAACAAGAGGCTAACAGCCCACAGCTCATTGTTAGTCAAATCTATCAAATCCAGTTAGCTCATACACGTAGTGAACAAAATAAAAACCGAACAGTCCACACCTGACCCTCAACCCAAACAAGAAGAGCCCACCTTTCAGTTTTTACCATATGGAATATTTTGCACTGATCATTTCCATATTATTGTAATCAAATGCTTGAAGTATGTTCACATAAGTCAGCAATTTTTTCCCCTTTCTCTCTTACCTGTCTGTATTTTCCTGTAATTTCAGGAGAGAGAGAGAGAGAGAGAGAGAGAGAGAGAGAGAGAGAATGAATATGAATATGGGTTAATAAATAGGAAACCCCATGAAGAGAATAGCTTTTCTAGTACAGAAGACCTGTGTAGAGAGTTGAAATAAGACTAAGTCATAAGTTGCCTTTCAGACTACAAGATTTTGAGCAAGATTTTATTCTCAGTTACAAACCACTGTAATTTTACGTAAGGGAGAATTGGCCTCCCTGCTTTGATAGGATGCCTTTCCTAGGATCACTGTAAGCTTTACATCTATGTGGGCTTGATGAGGGTGGAGGAACTCTTCTCTGAACTAGTATTCAGTGCACTTCATAAGAAATACCTTTTACATCTTTCAGTTATTTTTCTCCCCTTAGTGCTCTAGGAGACTTGGCTTTAGATTACAGCATTATCTATGCACTAGTCCTGTTCATGTTCCCATGGGGAGGAACAAAACACAAGTAAATGAAAACACAAGGGATTATCCTCAAGCAAGTCATTTCACTTTCCTCACCTGTCTAATTCAAACTCTTCCTTGAGTGGATATGCCCTGAAAATTATTTTAATTCTTTCTTTCTTAGCTTGATTACTCATTCTAGAATATTCTAGGAAGAAAGGATGGGAATTATTCACTGATTATCAGTTAAAAACAAAACCCAGTATCATGTAACACATTCTCCATCTGGTTCTGAGCCTATATATCTTTATGTATCTTTTTTTTTTAAATTTTTTTATTGTATTATTTTTACATGTACCATCAAATCAGATCTGACTGGTACAGGAGGAGATTGCCCCCTCCTTCTCCAGCAGAGCACCTGGTGGATTTGAACTGCATACCTCTGGGATTGCAGTGCAGTGTCTTGCCACTAGGCCACCAGAGCTCCCTATCTTTATCTATCTTTATGAGGCAGATTTCCTCATCTTCTACAGAGTGGCTGGAGAATATCACCTGTCACCCTTTTTGGTTAGTAACCCAACATGTATTATATTGTGCCTCCAGGGCTCCTTTCTAATGATCATATGTGCTTACAAAACTGCTTGGAGGAATGTGGATATCAGGTTTTAATTGAGCAGCTATACTAAATTGCTAATATTTAGGATAAACTAGAAAAGTGATTCCTTAAAATTCAAAACATTTAATTATAAAAAGCATACAACTCAATAATTGAAAGTTTACTTTGATCCTTAAAGTATAAAATTGATGGAAGATTATTTTCATCTTGAATGCTTTAAATCCATATGTATTAGTAGGGGATCATAATATGTTCACTTTGGAGGCTCATGTGTGAAGCAGTTTGATTCTGGAAGGGTAGGTTCTCTTGTTTTAGTTGAAAGTTGGTGTGAACTGGTTGTTTTTTATTTCATTCACAATTGTGTGTGGGCTGATTGGTCCCCAGATTTACTTGATTTAGCTATCACCTGTGTGCTGTAGTTAAGTGTTCGGGAAGAACATTCTTCTTAATGTTACAGCACTGGTGTGTCACTTTGCTGTACTGAGATAACTTGGGGTTCCTGTTGTACTGAACACTGTGTCCCTCTTGTAGCAAATGCCATAATGGTTATCCATGGCAGACAGTGGTAGAGGTCCCAGATTAAGATAGGCATGTGGAAGCAGGTTTGGCATCCACTTCCTAAACAACGTGCCTTTGAAAACTCTATGAACATTAGAGAAACAATGATAATTATAGAACAGGGTTCATATCTTTTGTTATAGGGGCGCTATGAATTGTACTTGACTTGATGGCACTGAACAATACCCACCTCCAAATTCAACAGTTATTAAAAATTTAGCACATTTACTTTATCTAACCTCTTCTATAGTTTGCTAAAGTATATGGTAAATGTCAGATATATTATTTTTTACATTCTTCTGTATGAGTATGGGAACTTTCTTCGATGTCTAATTTTTGTTGTTATTATGTACTGTCAAGTTAAAGCTGACCTGTAGCAGGTTTTTAGAAGCAGCTAGTCGAACAGGAGGAGATTACCCATCATTCTCCTACAGAGCAGTTGATAGATTCAAACTGTGTACCTCTGTGTTGCCAGTGCTTCTCCTCACCACTAGGCAACATTGGCATACCCTAGAAATAATTGCATGATATTAGCTAATAGCTAGTATGGATATAAATATTTTTATTATTTAAAAAATTTTATTTATTCATATTAGGATTTAGATGAAGTCTACATATTGCATATGGTTGTTGTGTCTTTGACTCTCTTTTAATCTAGTAGTTATGATTTTTAAAAAAATTTTTTTTTCTTACTCATTTTAATGAAAGTTTACAGAGACTTAGGGTTTCCAGTCATTTATTGTTGCACTTTTCTCCCTCCTGCCAATTCACTCTTCTCTTTGAAAAGAAAAAGAACAGCTCTTTTATTGTTATGCAATTCGTCCCTCCAAGTCCACTCCACTATGTAGCCTTCACTCTGGACTTCTCTAATGACAAGAATGCCCATTCATATGCCCCTCTAAAACAGTTCTCTCCCTCATCTGTTTCAATGGAATATACATCTTTCCTCCCCTCCTTTTCTTTCTTGCCTCAACCCTGATGTCAGTCCCATTTTACAACAGTGGCCCTATGCAGTATTTGTCCTTTGATGACTGAGATATTTCACTCAGCACAATGTCCTCCAGGGTCATCCATTTTACATAATATTTCATGAGTTCCTTGTTTTTCAATGCTGCAGAATATTCCATTGCATGAATATACCAGAGCTTCTCTATTCATTCGTTGATGGGCACTTGTTGTTTCCAGCTCTTTGCTATTGCAAACAAAGCCGCAATAAACATGGGTGTGCATATATCTGCTTGGGTCAAGGTAGTTTTTGTGGCTAAATGGAGAAGATATGTGGTAAGAATTAGAGGTGAGGTGTTAAATTTATGTCATACTTTTTTAAAAACAGAAACTTAAAAATTATGATCTGTTGGCACTGGGGAGATTTGATTATAAATACTTGTGTCATAACTAGTATTATTTGTTATTATTGTT
This sequence comes from Elephantulus edwardii, assembly GCF_000299155.1. NCBI lineage: Eukaryota > Metazoa > Chordata > Mammalia > Macroscelidea > Macroscelididae > Elephantulus > Elephantulus edwardii. The sequence continues at coordinate 7,897,555 of NW_006399769.1, forward strand.
GTTATGTATCGTTGAGTTAGAACCAACTCAAAGCTGACCCTCCAGCGGGTTTTCGTATGCGGTAAATTGAATGGGAGGAAATGGCCCATATTTCTCTTGTGAAGCAGCTGGTGGCCTCAAACTGTGTGCCTTTGGGATGGCATCTCAGCTCTATATCACTCAGCCAATAGAGCTTTGTTTATTATTTAGATCATGTTAAACTTTTTTTTAAAGTTTTTTATTTTATTATTTGTGTGTGTGTGTACTGTCAAATTGGATCTGACTGGTTAGATCAAGTTAAACTTTTAAAAATGCTTCCTGATTACCAGTGGGATAGTGAAGTAGTCAGACTGGGAAATTTTCCCCTCTCACAGGGATAAACTCTAGAGACCCAGTGGTGATAAGCTGCATTGTAAACCCAAAGATAAATGGTTTGAACCTACCAGTTTTCCTCTGTGGGAGAAAAGTCTCCTTCTGTTTGATTACCTGCTTCTGAAAGCCTTGACAGTATACAATGACAATAATTTGCAGGTATACTAAGTGGAAAGGGAGACCACTCACAGATAGATTCTAACATCCTGAAAATTTGGGTAAATTATTGAGAGTAAAATCACAAATAAAGGCCAATTATAGAGCAAAGCAGTTCCACACAGCCTAAATAATCTCTGGGAATCTGCTTGAGACCCTTAGCTCAAAACTCGCCACAGTCTGACCAGCACCATAGAGAAAATGAGAAACCATCTTACTTGCTGATGGTCAGACAAACTTCCTTATGCACAGATAGGATATTCTTAGACCCCTTGTGCACAATCCATTTCCTACAGTGAACAGGTCACTGTCATTTTAAACCTGGTGCCAAAGAAGGTGGCTCACATGCAGTGTGTGAGAACTTATGTAGTGCCTTTCTGGAAGAGCTAAACAGTCCTTACACGCAAAAATCATGTCTACTTATAACCCCAAAGACTGTTACATCTGTTGTCAGAGGAAAGGTCTTGCAACACACTCTTTCCCAAACACGAGCTAGTAACCCCAGCAGACACTACCTGGTTATGCCTGGAAATACCTGGTGTAAACCTGAGCCATTCCCATCGCTAGGCCAGTCAAACACAGTGTCTAGCAACAGGTTAAAAGGCTTCAGTGATGCAGACTCAAGTACCACCCTATAGCTGACAATGCTTGGCAGCAGCCTACTACTCCAGTCACCTATGTACCTACTACTCAGAGTCATGCCAGAGATAGCAGAACACTTATGAATACTGTAATTCAAGGATTCACTGAGTGGTAGAAAATTACTAATATAGAGAGTCTCTGATTTACAGAGTTAAGGATTCAGACAGTGACTTAGCTGGCTACCAGTGTAATGAATGATTGTAAATCTCCATTAATTGGTAGTAGGGAAAGGCTACAGTGCACAAGCCCCAACAATGGGACTGCTTCTGCACCACCCTCACTGAGGGTCCTACTACCGGAGTGCTAACATGTCTCATCAGAGCAAGGTTCAGCACATACACCACCTGACCAGCATTAGATGGCAACCACCACCAACCACTACCCCAACCAACGGTACTGTACAAAAAAGAACAGATAATTACATGGACACCTTATTGGCTATGACATGCATTCCAGAAGAAAGGAGATTTAAAAATCTACAACAACAATGCCACCACAATGTCCTAGAAGCAGCAGACAACATAACCCCCCCCTAAAAAAAAAACAAACAAACAACCCTCACCAAAACAAACACTAATTAGGATACAGGTGTTCAGGTCTTTTGTTAATAGGGTCACTATAAGTCATCTACCGCTCGATGGCACTTAGCAACAATAACAACAACATAGAGAACTCAGTTGGCTTAGGGGATAAAAAGGGATGCTACCAAGCCAAAGGTGGGTGATTTTAATCTGCAGCCCTGAGGCCTGGTTTTAATTCTTTTTGGTCAGACATTCTTCTAAGTGGTGTAGCACCTGGTCTGTCCATTTGCTGTACAGAGGTAACTCATGGTTGCTGTGATCCTGAACACTGTGATACTGATTATCAGATGCAGTAATGGTTACCCATAGTGGACAGTGTTTGTTGGAGCTCCCCCATTAAAACAAGCTTGGAAGCAGGAGTGGCATCCACTTCCGAAATAGCTTGCCTCTGGACATCCTATGAACAATGGAGAAACAATGAAAGTTATACAAGTGTTCAGGTCTTTTGTTCATAGGGTTGCTATGAGTTGTCTAGGACTCCACGGCACTTAATAACAACAGTGAAGATACACAGTGCTTGTGGCTCTCTGCACTGCTGGTGGGAATATAAAATGGTACAACTGCTATGTAAGTCAGCTTGATATTTTCTCAAAAAGTTTAAAAATTGAAAAAAAAAAAAAGTTTAAAAATTGGGGTTCAAATCCACTAGATGCTCCGCTGGAGAAAGAGGGGCAATCTCCTGTGACAGTAGGATCTGGTACACAGTGCACAATATGAACAATTCCACTACTGGGAATATATCCTTAAAGATCACAGCTATGACTTAAGCAGATATACGTACCCATATGTATTTAATTTTAAAATTTTATTTTATTATTTTTTGTGTGTGTACCATCAAGTCAGACCTCACTGGTAGAGGAGGTGATTGTCCCTTCTTCAGCAGAGCATCTAGTGGATTCGAACTGCATACCTCTGGGATTTTAGTGCAGCTTCATGATACTAGGCCACCAGAGCTCCCCTCATACCCATATTTATTGCTGCATTATTCACAATAGCAGCAAGGAAATGGGAGCAGCCCAAATGCCCATAAGCAAGTAAATTGATAGGGGAACTGTAGCAAATTGAAACAATGGAGCGTTATACAGCATTGAAAAACAGCAAAGAACTTGTGAAACATTTTACAACAGGGGTGAATCTAGAGGGCATTATGTTGAGTGAAATAAATCAGTAGAGATAAATACTATATAACACTTGTTATTGTTTTTTATTGCCAGTAAGTGGAACATGACTCATAGGGACGCTATGAACAAAAGTCCAGCACAACTCATAGTGACCCTATGAACAAAAGTCAAATACAACTCATAGCGACCCTATGAACAAAAGGCCTGAAGCCTTTCTATGACTATCATCATTTCTCCAAGTTCATAGAGTTTCCAGAGGCATGTGGTTTAGGAAGTAGATGTCACTCTTGCTGATTTATAACACTACTGTTATAAAAATGAGCTCATTAAGGGGCAGCTGAAGAGGAGCAAGAAATGAATAATTAATGAACACTTTATTTGAATAGGTGAAGGGAGGTCAATATGAAGTCAGTGTATAGTTAGAAATTGTGTGTATTGCAGTTAAGTATCAGAACAGAATATCCATAGCTGATTGGCTGGGAGGCAAGGGGAATCTTAGGAGAGGTTTACACAACAATAGGAATAGTGAAGGATTCACAGGGATAGGAGAGAAGGGGAAGGGGAGCAGAGATTAGTGTTTAGATAGGGTAAAGGGAAAGCAAGGGACAGAGAGAATTTGATTAGACTTAGTAAATGGCCTTGATCAATTGTAATTAATGTTATAGAACAATGCATAGCATTTAATATATATTTTTCAAAAAGGATCTTAAAAGTGTTATTATTTTTCTGATGTAAAATAAGTAAGTTTGGTTGCTAATTGGAATGTTAAGTTTGAAATTTTCTTTCAAATCAAGCCTAGAATAGAATCCCAAAATATGTTTCTAAGAGATCTACTTTTTTACTAAAAATATTGTCTGTCTATAGGAGTATTTTTCAGAAAATTGTTCCTTAGGATATCCTGTGTTTATTTCCATATGTTAATTTTAGCTAAATCCAGTTGTGATACTCTTTAAATAATTATGAAAACCTACCACTGAATATGCAATTTCCTAGGAAAATATTATATACTTTGGCAGATCATATGTTTCAAAGTTTAAACAAAACCAACTTTAATATTTTAAAGCAGTCTTAATGTAATAGAACAGAAGCTTACATAATATTCAAATATTGAAATCTCAAAATGTTTATGCTTCTTTCATAGTTTGGTCAAAGAATGTGGTTGAAACTTTTATTATGGTGGTTTGTATTTTGTGAGAGATTAAAAATTATTATGAATATAATGTTTGAAATAGGTTTTCTTCTTAATCTGTATATAATCTTTATAAGTGTAGAACATAAACTTTAAGTTATATTCTCTCTATTGGAAACTTGAGTTGTAACACATTAATAAATGATTGTTCAACCTCCTTTGTAAAATTTTAAGTGTGGATGCAAGAATGGTTATCATAGCTTATTTTGTATTTAACTACTTTACACAGAATAGTTATAAAAATTAACATCTTCACAAGCTTCAAATCCTAAGACCTATATTGCGATGGGAAAGTCTGCTGTTAGGGACCTCTCTAAAGTACTCAAGAGCAACAGTGTCTCTCTGGAGACTAAGGTGAGCCTGATACAGGCCATGGTCTTTGCAATCACTTGTTATGCATCAGAGAGCTGGACAATGACTAGGGAGGATAGAAGGAGAATTAACGCCTTTGAGCTGTGGTGCTGGAGAAGAGTATTGAATGTACCATGGACTTCCAAGAAAACAAACAGATTCATCCTAGAGAGGGCTAAACCAGGCTACTCCTTGGAGGCAAGGATTCTGGGGCTTCACCTGACATACTTTGGACATGTTGTAAGGAGAGACAGTTCTTTGGAGAGGGACATCATGCTGGGTATGATGAGGGACATCATGCTTGGTATGATGAGAGTAGAGGGACAGCGCAGGAGGGGAAGACCCTCTCTCTATGAGGTGGATTGATTCAGTGACTGGGGTAATTGGGATGGGTGTGTCAGAGGCAATGTGATTGGCACAGCAGGGCTTAGGGCTATTGTACATAGGGTCGCTATGAGTCGCAAACGACTCGACCAACGGCACATAACAACAACAATAATAAAGAAGAAAGTAGATCAAATAGCATTGAAGCCATTTTCATGCTTTTACCCCTCCCAATGTATTTTATTCTTTTCTAATAGCTTTAATGTATGTTAATGTTTTATACTTTTACTTTTTGATGTCTGTTAATTCCAAAGATTTGCTTATGTATGCTTCCTAGGTGCCCAAATGTGAGTCTGCAAAAGCTACCAGAACAATGGTTACGGAATGTTTTAGAGGAAATTAAATGCAGTGATCCTTCATCCAAACTCTGTGCGACAAGACGCAGTGCTGGGATTCCTTTTTACATACAGGTACTTTTCTATAAGGGGCACCAGCTCATTTCTTTGTGTCTTTTGATATGTGAATGAGTATATTATATAATGAATATTGTTGTTTTTTTTTTCAGTGTCCTTGCATTTGTGACTTTGTTATAATTCGTGGACAGTGGTTTCCTATAATAGATCTGTCCTTGGGACAAACTTTCTAAGAAGTCAGCCTTCTAAATTGGACAAAGACTTGTATAGATTCCCTCTTATGTATTAAATAGACTTATATAAATGTGACACATTTTTGGATGAGCTTGTCTTGTATTCATACATTGCTGGTCTTTAGGAAGTGATGCTGGAGTCTGTGCCACCAGTATTTTAATACCAGTAGGTCACCCATGATGGAAGGATTTCAGCAGGCTTCTGGGTTAAGACAGAATTAGAAGAAGGATTGGCCATCTACTTCTGAAATATCCAGTCTTTGAAAACTCACTGAATAATTCAGAATGAATTGTGCAGAATGAACAATTAGACATAATACTAAAAATAGCACCCCTTGAGTGGAGGTTATTAAAAATGACAAGAAACAGATGTGAACATCCATTAATAATTGGATTTTAGAATATATGAAGGGTGAATATTAGAAATTTTAAGTTGTAAAAATTAGAACATATAAAGATCAACATTCTAGACATTTAGTGAACTGAAATTGACTTGAATTGGTTACCTTGAATCAGATAGTCTTATCTACTCTGGAAATGAAAAAATTAAGGGAGAATGGTATTGTATTCATAGTCAAAAAGTCATGATGTTTCCAAAAGTACAATGCTGTGAGTGATAGGATATTATCCCTACAGATACAAGGAAGACCTGTTAATGCAATTCTTATTCAAGTATGCACATGAACAGCTAAAGCCAAAGAAGAGAAAATTGAGGAATTCTACCAAACTTTGTAGTCTGAAATTGACCAAATATGCAATAAAAAAATATTATTAATAATTGATGACTGGAATGCAAAATTTGAAACAAAGTAGGATTGATTATTAGAAGTGATGAATTTGAGGAGGAAATAAAACTGGATTTCAAATCGTTGAGTTTTGTACATTCAGTGTTTTATTCATAGCAAATACTTTTTTTTTAAAAAAAGTAGCACACAGTAAACCGGTATAAAATAAAAATTTTATTTTTTAAAAAAGTAACCTACACAGATAAGGAAACTAAAAAAGCAATACCATTTACAATAGCCAGCCACAAACTGTCCATGTAAAGGCATTTGACTGTGTGGATCACAACAATTGTGGCTGACATTGAGAATGGGAATCCCAGAGCACGTAATTGTGCTCATATCGAACCTGTATCTGGACCAGGAGGCTGTTGTGTGAACAGAGCAGGGGAACACTGTATGGTTTACAATTAAGAAGGGAGTGTGTCAGGGTTGTATTCTCCCCATGTCTATTCAATCTGTATGCTGAGCAAATTACGCAAGAAGCTGGACTCTATGAAGAAGAATGTAGCATCAGGATTGGAGGGAGACTAGTCAATAACCTGTGTTTATGCAGAAGACACAGCCTTGCTTGCTGAAAGTGAAGAGGACATAAAGTACTTGTTGCAGAAGATCATGGAATGCATGGATTTTGAAGCTGCCTCTCACATACTTTGTATATGTTGTAAGGAGGAGCTAGTCCTTGGAGAGGGACATCATGCTTGGAAGAATGGAGGGACAGTGCAATATAGGAAGACTTTGGGATGAGATAGATTGACTCTGTGACTGGAGTAATGGGGGTAGGTGTATTAGAGATAATAAAGTTAGCACAAGATAGAGCAGGGTTCAGAGCGGTTGTACATAGGGTCACTGGGTATCACAAGTGATTCGATGGCACATAACAATAACAACAATAACATAAGAAATTGAATTCAGAGAGTTTTTTGTTTTGTTTAAATGAAAAAAAAAATTTTTTTTTCTTGGTCCAAAAATTTGCTGTTAAAATTGGATGTTTTTATTGTGTCTTCCACCAAATTACAGCCCATAAAATGTCAGTAAGAGCAGATTTTCAATCTTACTATTATGTAATTAACAAACTGGTAGTGAACTTAGAGATTGTCCAGTTCTACTGTCTAGCTTTACGAATGAAGAATCTGAGAAATGGGGAGGTTAAGTGAACTGCCCATGGTCATGTGATTTATTTGCCTACACTGTTGTTTGTAATGAGAATTTTGCATTTGCAGAGAAATACCAGGCAAATTTCTATTAAGGCTTCTCTTAATTTTTGTCTTGCTTTTCTATAGGCATTATTGGCATCTGAACCAAAGAAGGGCAAAATGGGTTTGTTGAAAATAACAATGAAAGAGTTAATTTCCTTGGCCAGACCTATGAGTGACTTACAGAGCACTGTCCCCCAGGTAATAATGGAAGTAAATGTTTAAATAAATTAACACAAGTCCTCCTAAGAAGGCAGCAGTTTTTATTCTTTGCTGTAACTTTTCTACACTGGAAAAAACAAAAATACTCCAAAATGAACAGCTATGGGCTAAAGATACAGAACTCAATTTTATAGAACAATTTTAGAGACAGACTGACATTTGAAGTTTATTCCAGTGATTTTCTTTTGTCTTTCCTGGTCTTCTTAAAATAAATACTGATTAAAAGTACTATTTTTAAAGTGATAAAAATATGTAACACATAAGCTTTACTATTTTATAACTAAGCAGCTGTATCTTTCCCAAAATAAAGTTATTGGCATATTCACGGTTTCATTTTAGCTGGTATTTGGATGCTTTAGTTGTTATCTGTGTATGCATATATTTTTCCCTCTCTGCCCCACCCAGACCACTTTACTGTGCAGCTCTTATTCTGGACTCATGTCATGCCAATAATACCTAATCATATATTTCTTTTATACAGCTCTCTCCCTCATCTGTTTCAATGCCATGTACATTATTTTCCCCCGTTTCTGTTTCCCTGCAATGGCATATCAGTCCTATTCTATAACAGTGGCATTATGCAGTATTTGTCCCTTTGTGACTGAGATATTTCACTCAGCGTAATGTCCTCCATGGTTACTCGTTTTATATAATATTTCATGAGTTCTTTGGTTTTCAGTGTATGCATATATTCTTGAGTTAGGCCCTCACCCCGGCTTCACTCTATTAAACCAGGACCTGCTGCTGTCAAGTCAGTGCTTACTCCTAGACTCTGCACTGGGTAGTATGTAAAAGCCTAGTAGATACCTTCAGTACAGTAACAGTTCTCTGTAAATGTTAGATCTCATTATTTTGCACATATATCAGCCACACTTTAATCTTTGAATTGGCATTCTTGCTCTTTAGCTCTTTAGACATATCCTTGACAGCACTTTTCCTGATGCAACATTCCTTTGGTTTTTGAGACCGGCACTTCCCTGTGTGCTGATTGGGGGTCTTCATAAATGAAGTCCATGACAACTTGAGTCTTTCTCTGTCTGTCATCATGTTGCCTATTGGCCAAGTAGTGAGGATTTTTAAAATTTTTGTTTGTGTTCTTGATGTTGAAATGTAATCCGTATTGAAGGTTGTAATCCATTATCATCTGAAAGTGTTTCAAGTTCTTGTCATTTTCTGTGAGCAAGTTTGTGTCATCTGCATAGCAAAGGTTGTTGATAAATCTACCTCCAATTCTAATTCCACTTTTTTATCCATGTAGCTCAGCTTCTTGATTTATTTGTGTAGCATACAGATTGAATTATTGTTGTTAGGTGCTATCCACCAGTTTGTGACTCATAGTGACCCTGTGAACAACGATCTAAACCCCGCCCAAGCCTCTGCCATCCTCGTCATGTCAGACACACTTGAGCCCATTGTTACAGTTACTGTGTTAATCAGATTAGTTGAAAGTCTTCCTCTCTTTCTCTGATCCTCCACCTTTCCAAGCTTGACGTCTTTTCCCAAAGACTGGCCCTCCTAACAGAATGCCCCAAATATGTGAGATGAATCCTTACTCTTCTTGCCTCCAAAAGCACTCCAAGTTTCACTTTCTCCGGGAACCATTTCTTTATATATTTGTTTCTTCTTTTGGCAATCCATGGGATATTTAGTACTCTTCTCCAGCACCACAGCTCAAAAAACTCAATTCTTCTATCTATATACATAGAAAATAATTGAAAAGACTATGTTTGGATCACATGCACCTTCTGACATCATTGATCTTGGGTTCGATCTATTCTTGGGGACTTATTTTTTACCAATGCCATCAATGCAGCTTAAACATCTTCCTTTAATGCCACTGATTTTTGATCATGTACTCCTTCCCGAAAAATTCTTCCATGTCAATCAGTTATTTTTGGTATAGTGACTCTTTGTGTTCCTTCCATTTTCTTTTGATGTTTACTTGATCATTCAAGATTTTCCCCTTAGCATCCTTCGATATTACACTTGGAGGCTTGAATTTGTTTTTTACTCCTTTCACTTTGAGAAAGTGAATGAGTTCTTTCTTTTTTTATTTTCTGATTTCAGCTCTGCAAATTTTTTTATAATACTCTGCTTTGTTGTCTGCCCTGTGAAATCTCTGTACGGTGTTCTCTTGCTGTTTGGGTAACTGCTTCTTGGTGTATATACAGATTTAATCTGAGCACGATTAAGAACTTTGGGATTCCCATTCTGCTCATTATTATCCATAATTTGTTATAATCCACATAGTCAAAAGCCTTTGTGTTGAGTGCTTCTTAGCGGGAGTCATGGTGAAAGCTGACCTCATATCTGTTAGGTATTTTGTCAGTTTGTGCCAGTCCTTGGAAAAGGACATTGTGCTGGGAAAAGTGGAGGGTCACTTCTGAAAAAGAGAAGAAAATCTTCAAGGTGATGGGATTACAAAATGACTCCAACAGCCTGTTGCATGTTGGAGGTGCTGAAGATGATGCAGGTTATGGCAAGGTTCTGTAGTTCATTAGCTTGCTTTGAATTGTAGTTGACTCAACAGCACCTAGAAATAACAAATGTGAATATTTAAAATAGGATCCTCTTAATGTCTTGTTTAATTATTAAAGGTAATTCAATTGTAGCCCTATGTTTTATAAATAGAAACATTTAAGATACACTTTTTTAAAAGTTAAATTTTAGATGTATCCGGTAACTGTTAATATGTAGCATCTTCTTAATTGTTCAGATGCAAATAGGAAGTTTTCTTTCTTTGGACATTGTTTCAAAATGGGTCAGTCTTTAAATTATCTTTGAAAAGTAATTTGAATTTATATATGATCACACTATAGGAGTAATACTCCCAAATTATAGTTATCAAATGGTTAACTCTTAAGATGGTAATTTATTATTCCTATTAACAACAATACAATGGAGTATTTGTTCAGACTTTGTCACTAGGTTTCAGATCAGATTGAAAGAGAAATGTTCCATTTATGCTTGATAACTGTACTTTCCCTAAGTTGTTAGTTAGTCTTGAGTCAGCCCCTAAATGTCATCCAGGCAGTTTCATTACTGACTGTCAGAAGCAGAATACCAGTCCTATTTTTGTAGTTTTTCTGAGATCTGCTCAGCATCACAATACCATGAATGTCCTCCACTGACAGATGAGTAATAGCAGCACATGAGGTGGTTTGCATGGTTGTTCCGTATGGGAGGCCAGAATTTTACCACTGTTGCTAATTTTTGCTGCATATGTTAATTGTATTTTTTATGGCATTGATTAAATATTACAAACTTTTTATAATTGGTTTCATCATTCATTGGTGAGTTTTATTTAAATCTGTTATTTGATTCTTGGTTTGTCCATTTCTTCTTGTAATTCCACAGATTTTTGTTTTATTTGGAGGCTATGCCATTGGATATATACAGATTTATGGTCAGCATGGTTTTCCCCTATGCCTAATCTTGGACTTTTTGTTCTAGGTTCATGCTCTAAATATCCTTAGAGCCTTGTTCAGAGATACACGTCTTGGAGAGAACATTATTGCTTATGTGGCTGATGGAGCAAAGGCTGCAATTCTGGGCTTTACATCACCAGTTTGGGCAGTAAGTGCTATCTCCGTTCATTGTCATTGATTTGATTATGATTTTCATGAAACAAATTTTTACTGAAGAATACAAATATGTTCTGTTCTCTAATGGATAAAGCCTTGGATCAAGCTACATTTTGACTCCTGTTATTTTATGATTCCATATTATTTCCTTTGTTTGAGGGTTGCTATGAGTTAGAATCAACTCAACTGTTGTAGACTTCATGTTCTTGGTATTTATCTTTAAGTTATCATTTAAATGTTTAAAATTGAACATACCATGATAAATTATAAAAAGATTGAAATTGTCAAGGCTTTTATTTTACTTGGACCCACAATCAATACCCATGGCAGAAGCAGTCAGGAAATCAAAAGACATATTGTACTGAAGAGATGTATTGTCAGAAATCTCTGTAAAGTCCAGAAGAGCAAAGACGTCACTTAGAAAATTAAGGCTCTTGGAAGACGTGGCTTGAACATCGTCCATAGAAGTTGGACTCTGAATAAAAAAGGCCAAAGAACTAACTGATCATTTGGAGTTGTAGTGTTGGTGAAAAATATTGCATATACTGTGGAATGCCAAAAAAGAACAGACATCTGCTTAGAAGAACTTAAGCTAGAATGCTTCTTTGGTTTTAGGTGGCTTATAAGATCTGACAGTTTTAGAATCTGAGAGTTCCACAGTCTGGGTTTCAGCAAGACCATGTTTGCTTTAATACTGCAGAGGAAGATCTCTTCTTGTCTTACCTGCCAGTCAGAAAGTGACCTGAAGTTAAAACTTGCATCAGCAGCATAACTTCATCCTCACATACTTTTTTCTTTTCCACGAGTGTTGTCCTCTGCTTCTGTACTTTATTTTATTTGCTTACAGAGTTCATGTACATTGTGTTTCTTATTATTCTTCATTCACATTTTGTTTCATACAATCATTCCCATGCATTATTATGTTTTATAAAATTAATCCCCATTAGACCTTGCCCATTATTATTATTATTACTCTTGTCTTCTGAGAGACACTCTGTCTCAAAAGACCTGAAAAGTTAGAGTGCTGCTTAGAAACAAGGATGGTATGTCTTTAGACAAACATATTTTAGACAAACTATCAGGAAAGGCCTTTCCCTGGAGAGAGACATCATGGTTGGAAGAGTTGAAGGTCAGCAAAGAGGTGGGAGGGAGACCTTGAACAGGATGAATTGAAAGTAACTGTAGCAATAGGCTTGATTGTGAGGATGACACTGCATAGAGCAGAGAGGTTGAGTATGAGTTGGAGCTGACTTCAAGGCGCATCACAGCAACAACATCCAAATGATACTCTTGGACACCAAACTCATAGCTGTTGACTTGGACCTAACTCACAGCTGATCGTACAGTGGGTTTTTAGAGTGTAAACTACATGAAAGGACCTTGCCCCTCTTTCTTCTGCACAATTGCTGATAGATTCAATCCTCTGGAGAGGTGCTGCCTTAGAGTTGGAGTGAAGACCAAAGTGATTACATCATCAGAGCTCCTTAAATACATTCTTCTTCTTGTTGTTTATTGCTTTCGAGTCAAGCATACCTCATTGTGAACCAATGAACAAAAGGCCTGAAGCCCCTTTATCAAAGTTCATAGAGTTTCTAGAGGCATGCTGTTTAGGAAGTGGATGCCAATCCTGCTTGCAAACCTGTCATAGTATGTTCTTATTGTTATGTGCCGTTGAGTTGCCTGCAATACATAGTGACTCTAAAATACATTACACCACTTCATAAACAGTGGAATGCCCTAATACTTATGTCCTTCTGTTTACCTTCTCTCAATCTTTCCAATTGTTGTCATACATTTTATTTTACTAAAGGTCAGGTCCATTGTTGTCAAGTTGGGCACAGTGTCATAGTGACTGAACACAGTAGAACTTGTCAACAGTTTCCAAGACTGTACAGATTGCTATATTTCCTTTTTTAAAAAAAAGTTGGTTTTCTTAAAGTCAGTCAGACATTTTTGTTTTCTAACAAATACCATTTTGGTGGTGGTGTTAGATGCTGTTGAGGCAAGTATGACCTATAGTGACCCTATGAACAAGAGATCTGAACTCTGTCTTATCCTGTGCCATCTTCACACTTCCTTGACACATTAGAGCTCATTGTGGTAGTCACTGTGTCAATTCACCTGATTGAGTGTTTTCTTTGCTGATTTTCTGCTTTTCCAAGCATAATGTCTCTACCCAAAGAAGAGCCTCTCCTAGCAATGTTTCTGAAGTATGTGAGATGAACTTTACCTTTTTTGCATCCGAGGAGCACTCTGGCTGCTGCACTTTTTTCTAATACGTATTTGTTTTTTCTTTAGCTGTCCATGGGATGTTCAGTACTCTTCTCCAGCACTACAGCTCAAAAACAGCAGTTCTTCTCCTGTCATCCTAATTCATTATCCAGTTCTCATATACATAGTAAGTGATCGGAAAGACCATGGCCAGAATTAGATGCATGTTAGTCCTTAAACTGACACCATTGCTCCTCAGTACTTTAGAAAGGTCTCTAACTGCAGACGTTCCCAGTGCAGTGCATTTTCTGATTTCCTGACTGCTAATAACCAAGTTTGTTGATTGTGTATCCAAAATGAAGTTGTTATCCATACGCTTACAAGGAAGTCCAGTGAATATCACTATCATTCAGATATATGCACCAACAACCAGAGCCAAAGAAGAAGAAATAGATGATTTCTACCATCTTTTACAGTCGGAGATAGATAGAAC
>NW_006399769.1:7913873-7916439 GCF_000299155.1 Elephantulus edwardii
TGTTGTGCATAGGGTCGCTATGAGTCGCAATGGCACATAACAACAACAACAACAACATCATTACCACTGGGCCAATTTGCAGCATCATGATAGACAATAAAGAGATTGAGATTGTTAACAGCTTCACTTTACTTTGCTTCACAATCAACACTCTTGGTACCAGCAGCCAAGAAATGAAAAGATAAATTGCGTTGGCAAAGTCTGCTATCAGAGACCTTTCCAGAATACTGAGGAGTAACATGGTCAGTCTGGAGAACAGGGTGTGCCTAATCCAGGCCATAGTCTTTGCAGTTAATTGCTACCCATCAGAAAGCTGGACAGTGACTAGAGATGACAGAAGAGAAGTGATGCTTTTGAGCTGTGGTGCTGGTGAAGAGTATTGAATATACAATGGACTGCTAGGAGAACAAAACAGGTTTCTCCTAGAGAGGGCGAGACCAGGCTGCTCCTTGGAGGCAATGATTCTGAAGCTTCATGTGACATACTTGGGACATGTTGCAAGGAGGGACCAGTTTTTGGAGAGGGACATCATGCTGGGGAGGTTAGAGGGACAGCACAAGAGATGAAATGGATTGATTCAGTGACTGGGATAATGGGGGTAGGTGTGTCAGAGACAGTAAAATTGGCCCAGGATAGAGCAGGGTATAGGACTGTTTTTCATAGGGTCACTATGAGTCGCAAGTGACTTGACAGCACAGGATATCAACAACAATATCATGATGTTGCCTATGTAATAATTATAAGAATTTTTTTGGTTTTTTACCACGGATTGAGATACAGTCCATATTGATCTTCTGCAACAAGTCCTTCAAGTCCTCCCCACTTTCAGCAAGTAAGGTTGTGCCATTAGCATAATGCAATTGCTTGACGGATCTTCTTCTGTTCCTTATGTACATTCTTCTTCATAGAGTGAAACTTCTCAAGTAATTTGCTCAGCATACATATTGAGCAGGTATGGAAAGATCATATAACCTTGATGCACTCTCTTTATTTTAAACCATGTAATGTTTTCTTGATGGCTTTGAGCTTTGGTGCTGGAGAAGAGTATTGAATATACCATGGACTTCTAAGGAAACGAACAGATTCATCCTGGAGAGGGTTAAACCAGGCTGTTCCTTGGAGGCAAGGCTTCTGAGGCTTCATCTAACATACTTTGGACATGTTGCAAGGAGGGACATCATACTTGGGAGGGTGGAGGGACAGCTCAGGAGGGGAAGACCCTCTATGAGGTGGATTGATTCAGTGGGTGAGTTAGAGACAGTGAGATTGGCTCAAGTTTGTTGGTATTCCATTGATTTTTTTTTAGGACCCAATTGATTTTTTGCCAATTCCTTTGGTAAAGTTTCTGGCTTTTTTCTTTCATTATTATTGGCTCATGTTATATGGGAATTCCTAAAATTTTTTAATGTCAGTCAATTCTTTTTGGTACAGTTTCTCTGCATATTCTATCTTCTTTTGTTCCGTAGATCATTCAATATTCAGTTATAATACTTTAATAAGCATTAATACTATTAATAAGCAATTAGGATCCAGTAGGTTAGCCTTTGTGTTTAACAGTCAGTTGGGGTCTGGAAGCCTCTTATTTAAGGCAGTTGTGATCTGGAAAGTAGGGTTTTTTGTTTGATTGATGGTTGGTGGCTTGGGGCCTCTTATGTAAAGTAGTTGGGATATGAAATTAGGTATTTTATATTTGATTAACAGTTGATTAAGGGCTGGTAGCCTCTTATTTACAGCAGTTGGGATCTGGAAGGTAGTTTTTTCTTTTAATTTTTGTGTTTAAGCGGTTCACTTTCAGTGTGATTATCAGCAGTTATTGTTGTTGGCTAATTTAGTCCATCCAGTTTTCTGTGCTGTTTCTATGGGAAGGACTTCCTTTAGTATTTCTTATAAAGCAAATGTTCTTTTCACTAATTTCTTTTATTGTTGTTGTTGCCTTCTATTGAGTCAGAACTGATTCAAAACTGAGTCTACACTGGGTCTTCAGAGGGTTACACTTCAGAGGGTTACCCACATTGGGTTACAATAAACCAGAAATGATTGTACCATCTTTGTCCTGCAGGGCAGCTAAGTGATTTAAATTGTGTGCCTTTGTGTTGGTAATGTGTCTCATTTTTGCTCTTGCTTTTCTACAAAGGACCTAATTTTCTCTTCATATTTTATTGGCAGTTTTATTAGTTACAGGATTCTCAGTTCACAGTTGTTTTTCTTTAGATTTTTGTGTATGCCATTCCATGTGTCTTTGTCTTCTTCCTCACATGGTTTCTGCTGAGAAATCTTAGCTTAATTGTTTTGCTTCTCCTTTATAACTAGCTATTTGTTTTTCTTACATCACTTTTTTGTATTCTAGCCTTGTCTTGTAAAAGTTGGTAAAAAGTTGGTAAAAATCTTCTACCTCCTCTTCCTTGGCTCTGGTTGTTGGTGGATATATTTGAATCGGAGCATATACTTTTGGTGCATATACTTTTACAATCGGAGATTGATCGAACATGCAACCAAGATGCATTGATAATAATGGGTGACTGGAATGCAAAAGTCGGGAACAAAGAGGAAGATTCAGTAGTTGGAA
>NW_006399769.1:7918764-7941682 GCF_000299155.1 Elephantulus edwardii
AACAACAACAACAACAACAACAACAACAACAGCCTTGTCTTTGATTTTGAAAAATTCGCTATGATGTGTCTTGATGTTTTTCTTTTGGATTCTGATTGTTTAGGGTTTGCTCAGCTTCTTGAATATGTATATTGTCTTTGTCATGATAGTTTGAAAATTTTCTTCTAGTACCTCTTCCACAATTTTCCTAATACTTCCCTCCTCTCATTACCACCTCTCTCACCCCGATTCTTCTTCTGGAATTCCAGTCACATGTTTGTTATTTTTCTTGATGACACTGAATATAAATCTTATGCTTTGTTTTCCTTCCATTTTGTTTCTGCTTTTTCCTCTGGGATATATGTGTTAAGGTGCTTCTCTTCTGTCTTCACTGATTCTGTGTTCCATTTCTTCAATTCTACTCTGTTGTCTCTCTCACATGTTATAGCTAATGTTGGTCTTATTATTCTGGATCACATTTTCAGGTTTTCTTTGGTTTCTAGTATCCTGTTGGTTGTGTCTGTTTTATCTTGTAATGAGTTTGGGGTGTTTTTTTTTTATCACTGCTATGTATTTGCTTGTGGTTTCAACTCTTTCTTCGTCATTGTAATTTCTTTGACTACCATTACTCTGAATTCCATCTCAAAGTATTTCATCAGCCTTACTACCTCTGGGATATTTGTTGATTTTACAGTCTGATATCTCTTTCTCTCTCCCCCCACCCCCTTCTTTTTTGTGTGTGAGAGCTTGGTTTTTTTGGTAGAGATTGAGGCTGTATGCTGTTTCTGGGATATTGTAGTGATGTCGTTGTACTATTTTTAAAGAGGGATCTCCTTTCTTCTTGGCATATATGTGGCAGCTGCTGATAGGACTCTGTAGCTATTTGTAGTTTGTGCAGTGTTGTTGTTTAGGGTGTGGTATTTGGTGGTGGCTGTGCTTGAAGACAGTTGATACACGTGCTGACCCTTATTTCAATGAAGTGTATGTGCACTCTAGCCCAATGTGTCTTGGGGCCTGCAATGAGAATAGTGCTCAATACAGCCCACTGGTGAGCTTTTTGAGTTTTTGCCTTTTCTTCTTGCTCCTTTGTGGAGGATTTTTGACCTGCTGCCTGTTTTTCTGAGCCTTTCACTCTCTTTGATTCAGGGACTCTCTGTGCTGTAGAATCTGTCTGCCTCTAGTGAAATCCCTGTATCACTAGACCTGTAAGATATGATCCCAGGGGAACTCAGTTTAAGGTTACTGGACTGGCCGCAGCTGTACAGCTAATCAGAGAATTAGGAGACTGCTTCTGGTAGTTAGTGTGGCCAGGGCTTTTCTCTTTGATCTTTGCAAAGCCATTCAATCAATCTACCATTGTCTTCAAAGGGTCACAAGTTAAGGCTGACTTGTTTGCCATTCCACTGAAGTTTCCTCCTTTGGCTTTATTCTCATTCTTCCTCCTACATTTTATCTGTGTTTCCTGTTCTGCTCCTCCACATCCTCACCCCATGTAGAAAAGATGGTGAATTAAACCTGCTCACCTTAATGATACTTTAAAAAGTCCAAAGCACTATTAGGTATCTCTAAGGCTACCAACGGTGTCTCTCTGGAGACTAAGGTGCACCTGATACAGGCCATGGTCTTTGCAATCACTTGTTATGCATCAGAGAGGTGGACAATGACTAGGGAGGATAGAAGGAGAATTGATGCCTTTGAGCTGTGGTGCTGGAGAAGACTATTGAATGTACCATGGACTGCCAAGAAAACAAACAGATTCATCCTAGAAGGGGTTAAACCAGGTTACTTCTTGGAGGCAAGGATTCTGGGGCTTCATCTGACATTCTTTGGACATGTTGTAAGGAGAGAGAGGTCTTTGGAGAGGGACATCATGCTGGGTAGAATGGAAGGACGGCACAGGAGGGGAAGACCCTCTATGAGGTGGATTGATTCAGTGACTGGGGTAATCGGGAGGGGTGTGTCAGAGGCAATGCGATTGGCACAGGGTAGAGCAGGGTTTAGGGCTGTTGTACATGGGGTCGCTATGAGTTGCAAACGACTCGACAGCACATAACAACAACAGCAAGGCTACTAACACCTTCGTAAGCGTGTTCAAGCACCCCTAACTTCTCTAAGTATCTCTGGAACTGTTTGTATTTCAAGTTGGCTCTTTGTAATGGGTCACCAGTAGTGACAGCAGTAGTGGTGAAGCTGCCGTCAGAGACATGCTATGTTCAGCTTTTTGAGGATATGCCAGACTGCTTTCTGGAGTGGTTGTACCATTTTACAGTCCCATCAACAGTATGAGAGTTCCGATATCTCCACATCCTCTCCAACATTTATTACCTACTGTCCTGTTGAGCTTTGCCAATACCACGGGTGTGAGACGGTATCTTGTTGGGGTTTTGATTTGCATCTCTTTTATTGCAAGTGATTTTAAGCATTTTTTCATCTGTCTATTGAACATGTGAATGTCTTTCTCTGGAAAAGGTCTTTCCATGTCTTCTGCCCATTTTGTAATTGGGTTATCAGTCTTTTTCTTGTGGAGGCCCTGTAGGATTCTGTAGATTCTCATTGTAGGACCCTTTGTCCAAGATGTCATTGCCAGGTGCTTTTTCCCAGTCAGTGAATTTTCTTTGCCGTATTGCAAAGAGTTTTTGATGCATACAAATATTTGCTCTTTGGAATGTCCCATTCATCGATATTGTCCTGTCTGGTTGTGCATTTCTAGCTGTATTTTCCAGCCTGTTTATACCATAGACTGGGTCTTCTGAGTTTGGTTCCATTTTGTCTCTTTATAGTTTTGATCTTTATGGTTTGGGGCTTTACCCATAAGTATCTGATCCATCTTGGGTTGATTTTTCTGTATGGTGTGCGAAGTAGATCCTTCTTCAGCTTAGTAAAGACGTGTTGGGTTGTTTTTTTTTTTTTTTTGTTAAAAATAGAAACAGGAATTTATTTTGGCTTTTATTAGATAACACAAGACATTTACTCAAAAGTCTTTTCATTTATTTTTTATTTTTTAAGGTGAAAGATTGTTTTATTGAAAAAGATATAGCCAATTATCTTTTGAAGAGAGTTAAGTAATAAAAAACCCAATCACATATTGGCTTGTATAGTTAAAATTTCCAGTAAGTTTTTGATTCATATTTCATTTCATCCATGTCTTCATATTTGAAGATATTTTCACTGACTGTTGGCTTTTAGGGAAACTCTGGTCTGTAGGGAGTTGTGGTTCTAATTGACTAGTTGCTCCTCAGGATAAAGATGGACAATCTCCTCATATGTTATTTCTAGCTTCTGAAAACCAGTTGAGGGTAAGCTTTGAGTCAGTTCCAACCTGCTGACAATGAGTAAGTAAGTGAATTGACCTCTAGATTGATAATATTTTTTTTTCTTTAATTACTAAGATGGTGCTCCATTTTCTTTTCTTTTTTGCTTTTACTTTTTAAAAAAATTTTAAAAATTGAGTAAAACTAATCGCTGGACAGTGACTAAGTATGATAGAAGAAGAATCGATGCCTTTGAGCTGTGGTGCTGGAGAAGAGTATTGGACATACATCATGATTGCTAAGAGAACAAACAGGTCTGTCCTGGAAGGGGTGAAACCAGTCTCCTCCTTAGAGCCAAGGATTTTGAAGCTCCATCTCAGCTACTTTGACTGCAGGGTCCAGTCCTTGGAGAAGGACATCATGTTTGAAAGGACAGCTTGATAATACAAAGCAAACTATTACGACAGAATGTGCAGAGAGCTGGAATTGGAGAATGAAGAGGAAAGAACTTCCTCTACATTTATCAAACTGAAAGAACTGAAAAACAAATTCAAGCATCAAGTTGCAATACTTAAAGATGCTGTGGGCAAAATTTTGAATGATCCACAAAGCATCAAAAGAAGATGAAGGGAATACACAGAATCACTGTATCAAAAAGATTTTGCCAACACTTAATTGTTTCAGGAAATACCATATGTTTAAGAGCCAATGGTAATCAAGGAAGAAATTCAAGATACACTGAAGGCCCCAGGAATTGATAGGCTAGCAATTGACATGTCTCAGCTAACAGATAAAGCTCTGCACATGTTTACCAGTCTATGCCAGGAAATTTGGAGGACAGCTGCCTGGCCAACTGATTGGAAGAGATCAATGTTTGTTCCAATTCCTAAAAGACGTGATCCAGCAGAATATAGAAATTATCAAACAGCATCATTTATATCATATGCAAGCAAAATACTTTTGAAGATCATGTAAAAACAGCTAGAGCAATAACAAAGAGAACTACCAGAAGTTAATGCTGGGTTTAGAAGAGGCTGTGGCAACAGGAATATTATTGCTGATGTCAAATTGATCCTGGCTGAAAGCAAAGAATACCAGAAGACTGTCTATTTGTGCTTTATTAACTATTCAAAGGCATTTGACTGTGTGGATCATAGCAACTTATGGCTAACATTAAGAAGAATGAGAATCCTAGATAACTTAATTGTGCTCATGTGAAACCTATACCCGGATCAAGAGACTCTTAAGAGAACAGAGCAGGGAAACACTGCATGGTTTTTAAATTAAGAAATGTGTGCATCAGGATGATTTTTATCTTGATTATTCCACATATGGCTTGATTTCTTTCCATACACCCAGCTTGCTTTGTTGCTTTATAATGGTTTTTATCACAAATTTTGAGAAATTTTATTATGATTGAAGGTTGTTTAGTTTTTTGGATTTGTGATTTAATTATTTCTTCATTTTTCTTGTCTCTTTATAAGAAGAGTAACTCTAACCCTAATCCTAATGGCTGTAACTTTTCCCCACTTTCTTTTGGAAACTCCAACACATGTAAATTAATAAAACCCCTCCAAACATACATCAAACATACATCATGACAGAACTGACTCATTGTTGACTCCCCATTGGGTTTTCAGAGGCTATCAATCACATGAGAGCAGATTGCCTATCTTTCTCCAGCAGAGCATCTGGTGAATCCCATCTGATCACCTTTGAATTGGCAACATCACTCCTTACCCACTAGCGCACCCTAGAGGTGTGCTGCCAGCTCATAGATGGGCCGTTTGAATACACCAACTGCTTCTTAGATGAAAGGCAGTCTCCTCCCATGTGGTTTACTGCCTCTGAAGACCTGCTGGAGGGTCAGTTATGAGTCATTTCCAACTCAAAAGCAATGAGTTGTTTACTAAACTTCTGGAGATTATTCCATAACTGCTTGTGCTTGTTCTTCTATTTTTCTGTGTGGTTTTTCCAGATAGGTTCTATTGTCGTGTAGAATGTGTTGTTAATCTAGTTTTGTTTTGTTTTTATTTCCCCCTTTTTGCTTTTTCTATTTTGTTTTAACTTCACTCATTGTCATTTTCGTGTCCTGAGGTTCAGTTTGGATCTTTTTAAGTTTTTTTGTCTTTGCTCAACTTTATTGACTATTTCCATGTCCTTGTTTGCCAGTTTCGACATCTGTGTCACTTCTGGGTCAATTTGGGTTTATGGATTATTTTTCTCATTTTAAATTATGTTTTCCTACTTCATTGCATGCCTAGTAACATTTGGTTAGATGCCAGGCATTGTGAATTTTGCTTTCATAGAGGCTGGATATTTTTATATTCCTATAAATATTCTTTGTTTTGTTCCTGTAGATATTCTTTGTTTCGTTGTTGTTAGGTGCCATCCAGTGGACGGTGATTTATAGCAGCCCTGTGAGCAGCCCTCCATTCTCTGAACTGTTCCAATCACTCTGTCAGTCAGTTATGTTGAGCACTCTTCTTTTCATTGTTTAATCCCCACTTCTCTCAACATACTGTCCTTCTCCAAGGACTGGTCCCTCCCGACAATATGTCAAAGTGTGTATGATGACGTTTTGCCATCTTTTCTCTCAGGAGCACCCTGATTGCACTTCCTCTAAGATAGGCTTGTTTGTTCTTTTGGCAGTCTGTGGGATATTCAGCACTCTTCTCCACCACCACAACTCATGGGTATTGTTTCTTTATAATCTTTTCTCCTTCTGTCATCCTTATCCATTGTCCAACTTTCTTGAATTTAGAACATGGCTAATTGGAATTAGTTTGATTCTTTTAGGTTTTGCTTTTAAAATTTGTTAGACCAGACTTGAGTGGGGCCTATTTTACGATAATTATTTTCCACCACAGAGGCAAGATGCTTCTGTATATATTGCACCAGTGCCCTTCGAAGCACGACGGTTTGTGTGAACACTCACTATTCCTAGTCCTCTGTGAGAAGCAAGCATTTGTTACCTTCAGTCTTTCCTGATATTTCTTTCGCAGGCCTCAGATAGTTTCCCTCGTCAGTACTTGACAATAAGGTGGCCTAGGAATTCTTGTATAGTTATTTTTTTTAAAACTCAGGCCTCACTTCATTTGTTTCCTGTATCCAGGATATAAATACTCTTCAGTGCCTAATTCCCAACGTCCTAAAAAACTATAATTTTTCAGTATGTTAGCTGTTTTTCATTGTTTCAGATGAGAGATTATATCTAGTCTCTGTTATTCTTTAGTTGGAAGCAGATATTCTTAGGATCTTAATATCTCTGATGAACTTTTCTTTTGTGATTCTATGTGTTCTGAGTATCATTGTGTTAAATGAGAGATGCACCTGTGTGTGCACATGCGCACGCACACATTTTCTGTCAAAATTTCAAAAATAAACATTAAGATAGAGAACGTCAAATTGTTAGATTCTAGGTCACTTTTTCCTTTGCAGTGTGACCACTGCTCAGAAAACGTTTGATTCTGATTAAATTTTTATTTGAAAAACTAAATATAGTGGACAAACAGCACAATTGCAAGATTTAAAAGTAAACTTTGAAGTGGGTTTATTTTTTTCATGATTACTGATAGAAGTACCAGGTTTTATTGTTTCCCGTACCATCTTGTTTTCAGCAATAAATATTGGAAAATAATCTATGGTTTGTGGAAGCTAAAGTTATGGTTTATGAAGAAAAGAAAAAGGTTGAAAGTAAAGTAGAAAAAGGATTAGATCTTACTATTTTCCCTATATAGTGAAATACTTAAAATGAAAATAGACTTCCAGTTAGTGAACTGCTTAAATAATTTTATATTGTATCATCTGACTGAGAGTATATTGCAGTGGCTGCCAAAAGCAGAGAGTCCAGAATGGAAAGGAATTCTCAAGACTGCCAACTCCTGCCTAGCTTCGTCCTACAAGCCTCTGAAATTTTGTGGGAGAGCATTGCATAACTATTCTTGAGGACATCATGTTTTCCTTCTGCTTTTACAGAAAGTAGAATAATACGTGTATACTGTCAGTAGATTCACAGAGGTAGGAATTTGGTTTCATCATGAGAAAAACTAGAGATCATAAAACTGATTGCTAGAAAGATCAGTATTCTTGAATTTGAACAAAGAAATAATCTATGTGAAAAGGCATTTTTGACAGTGAAATGTAGTGATTTTCCCAATTTTATAGAAAACTGTAACAGTATTAATAATAACTGATTGATTATTTAAAAGCATTGAGACTTTTAATACAGTAACACTTTCTTACTCCATAGACATTTTTATTATAAAGAAAAGGGTAAAAAGATTTAAAATTTTAAATCATTATATTGATATAATCATTATTAGCATTTAGATATATTTTTGCCCTTTTTTATGTGACTTAAAATTATACAGTACCAATACATATACATACACACATCTGTATTGAATCCATACCGTTTTCATAAATATATTGGGAGCAGGGTGAGTGTGTTTGTGTTTAAATGTAGTGCTCACTCTGATTCTGGAGGAGCCTTTTTGTTTCTATTCAGTTATTTCCTTTAGCAGGGAAGTAAGTGTTATAGTTGTACTTATCCATTGCAGTTTTAACATTTTGGTGGTGTTTTCTTCCTTTAAATATTTAGTCTAAGACCAAAATTACAGGTCAGATTAATCAGTTTTATATGAAGAATATTTTATAGAACAGTGTGCTGTGTAGAATTCCCTGTTGAAATAATTTAGAGAGTGATATTTCTGGCTTGATTTGCACACATCTCAGGAATATAACATGTGCATAAAGTTGATTACAGTTTGGATTTTGACTTACTGGTTTTCCTATTGAATGAATAGGGATACAACTTGGGTTTTAAACCTCAATTTTAATTCTGTAGTGAAGGACTGCTTTTGAGAAAGCATTTAAATTTCATTTTGAAGATTGATATCAGAACTTTTTTTATTGAAGACTGTATTCTTTGCCACCTCTTAATGTCTTTGAAATATAGGGAAGGTGGATAGTTTTAACCGTATTAGACATTAATTACTACAACTTTGTTTGAAGCAGTTTACTGAATATTGTTGTTGTTGTTGTTATGTGCCATTGAGTTGCTTGTGACTAATAGTGACCCTATGTACAACAGCCTTAAACTCTGCTCTGTCCTGTGCCAATTGCACTGTCTCCAATACACCCACCCCAATTACCCCAGTCACTGAATCATTCTACCTCATAGAGGGCCTTCCCCTCCTGCGCTGTTCCTCTACCCTACCAAGCATGATGTCCCTCTCCAAGGACCTGTCCCTCCTCACAACATGTCCAGAGTATTTGAGACGAAGCCTCAGAATCCTTGCCTCCAGGGAGCCGCCCGGTTTAACCCTCTCTAGGATGAATCTGTTTGTTTTCTTGGCAGTCCATGGTATAGTCAATACTCTTCTCCAGCACCACAGCTCAAAGGCTTCAATTCTTCTATCCTCCTTAGTTAGTGTCTAACTCTCTGATGCATAACAAGTGATATCAAAGACCATGGCCTGTATCAGATGCACCTTAGTCTCCAGAGAGACACCATTCCTCTTCAGTACTTTGGAGAGGTCCCTAACTGCAGACTTTCCCATCACAATACGTCTTTTAATTTTCTGGCTACTCGTGCCGAGAATGTTGACTGTGGAGCCAAGCAAACTAAAGTTGTGAACAATCTCTTCACCATCCATCCTGATGCTGCTAATTGGTCCAGTGGTGAGAATCTTCATCTTCTTGACATTGAGCCTCAATCCATATTGGAGGCTGTAGTCCTTGACCCTCTGCAGCAAGCGCTTCAGGTCCTTCTCAGTTTCAGGAAGCATGGTTGTGTTATCTGCATAACGCAGATTGTTGTTATAGATCTTCCACCAATTCTGACACCATACTTCTCCTTATAGATCCCAGCCTCCCAGATAATCTGTTCTGCCTATAGGTTGAAAAGGTATGGAGACAGGACACATCCCTGGCGTATGCCCTTCCCAATTTTGAACCACGCAGTGTTTCCTTGCTCTGTTCTGACGACTGCCACTTGGTTCAAATAATAGGTTTTGCGTTTGCACGATCAAGTGTTCTGGAATTGCCATTGTTCTCAAGAGTCAGCCACAGTTTGTTATTATCCACACAGTCAAACACCTTTGCATAATCAATGAAACACAAATATACATTCCTCTGGTGTTCCCTGCTTTCAGCTAAGATCTATCTAACATTAGCTAAAATATCCCTGGTACCATGAACCATTCTATACCCAGCCTGGACTTCTGGCATTTCTCTGCTGATGTGCTGTTGCAGTTGTTTTTGGATAATCTTCAGCAGAATCGTGCTTACATGTGAAATGAAAGATATTGTTCCATAGTTTCCACATTCTGTTGGGTCACTTTCCTTTGAGATGGAAACAAATATAGATTTCTTCCAGTCAGTTGGCCAAGTGGTTGTTCTCCAGATTTCTTGGCATAACTTGGTGAACACGTCCAGGGCAGCATCTGTTAGCTGAAATATGTCAATTGGTATACCATCTATTCCTGGGGCCTTATTTTTTTCTATTTCCTTCAAAGCAGCCTGAACTACTTTCTTCATCACCATACGCTCTTGCTCATATGTTGTTTCATGAAATTCTTCTGTGTCTGCCAATTCCTTTCGACACAGTGACTCACTATATTCTTTCCATCTTCCTTTAATACTTCCTGGATCATTTAATATCCTTCCTAAAGCATCCTTGATTATAGCAAATTGAGGTTTTAATTTGTTCGTCTGTTCCTTGAGCTTAAGAAATGCTGAGCGAGTTCGGCCCTTTGGATTTTTTGATTCCAACTCCTTGCACACTTCATTGTAATATTTTACTTTGCCATCCCGTGCTGCCTTGTGAAATCTTCTATTCAACTTTTTAGTATCTTGAATTCTTCCTTCTATTTTTTCTTTTCTGCACTTGGGAATAAAATAATTAAACAAGATTATCATCACACCGCTGTCATTTGAGTTGAATCTGACTCATTGGAACCATATGAGATAGAGCGTAAGTGCTCCAAAGTTCTAAAATGTTACAGAAGCTGACTGCTACCTCATTCCATCAAGGAGTGTTTGAACTGTTGACTGCCAGATGGGGGCTCCAAAGTTCTAAAACATTACAGAAGCCGACTGCCATGTCATTCCACCAATCAGTGGCTGGTGGGCTTGGACTCCTGACGTTTAGTTTAGCATCTGAGCATTTTAATATAATCAACATAGTGGCTGTTTTATTATTTTTCATGTACTTGGCCACTATTGACAGTTTCCTGGTGATGGAAATTGTTAACTTCTTGACTCTTACCGATGTAAAGATTCATACCCAGTTCATACCTATTCAGAATTACCTCATAAAATAGACCTGGTGATTTGCTGCTGATGGGTCACAACCCTGTGATGCACTTCTACTCTGCATGCCTGATGTTACCGTATGTGACCTCATTATCAGAATCTATTTGATGGCAATTGGTTTTAATGTTTTGCATTATTTAGTGCTCAGAAGAACTCTGCCAAAAGATTTTCTTTTAATCCCTGTTTACAGATTAGGAAGATGAAGCTTAGAGGAGTTGAATAACTTTGTCCAAAGGCATGCAACTAACTGTAGAATTCCAGAGTCTGCATTCTTATGCAGGAAGCTTTTTTAGGTATTAGTGGCAAAAGGAGAAAAAGCATTTTAAATACTGGCAGAGTTTTAACTTCTTGATTAAGAAGGAGAGACAGCACAAGAGAAGACAACCCTGGATGAGATGGAGTGACATAGTAACTGGGGTAATGAAGGTAGGTGTGTCAGAGACAATGAGATTGGCTCATGATAGAGCAGGATTAGGAGCTATTGTGAATAGGGTCTCTATGTGTTGTAATGACTCGAAGGTACAGAACAGCTACAACAACAGAAATGACACATTCTTTCAAATGTCTTTTGCAATAAGTAGATTATAAAACCATATATTTGTCTAATAACAAAATTCCAACACATCCATGTAAGTGAAATTTAAATAGAGCAACTAAATTCTCTGGTCAATAGTAGTTGTTGTTTGTTTTTGTTGTTATGTGTCAAGTCAAGACTGACTCATAATGACCTGTGAACAGTGGATTTGAACCCTGTCCTATCCTGTGCCATCTTCACACTTCCTGACTCACAAGAGCCCATTGCAGCAGTCACTGTGTCAGTCCGCTTGGTTGAGGGTCTTGTTCTTATTCATCAGCCCTCTACCTTTCCAAGCCTCAGGTCCTTCTCCAAGGTATGGCCCCTCCTAGCAACATGCCTGAAGTATGTGAACCTCTTCATCCTTGTCTCCAAAGAGAACTCTGGCTGCACCCTCTCCAAGATATATTTATATGGTCTTTTTGCAGCCCATGGGAATTTCAGTGCTCTCAACACCACAGTTCAAAGATATAAATTCTTCTCCTGTCATCCCTGTTCATTGTCCAGCTGTAAGAGGCATAGCAAGCGATCAGAAAGACCATGGCCTGAATCAGACTTCCCTTAGTCCTTAAACTACACCGTTACTCCTCAATAATTTGGAGAGGTTTCCAACTGCAGATTTTCCCAGTGCAAAGCATCTCCTTACTTCTTGATTGCTGGAACTAAGGGTGTTAATTGTGAATCCTAGCAAGATGCAGCTGTTGGCAGTGTCAGTCTCTTCTCCATCTACCATGATGTTGCCTATTGGTCCAGTGGTAAGAATCTTGGTTTTCTTGGCATTGAGATGAAATCCAAATTGAAGGCTGCATTCCTTGATTCTCTGCAACAAGTGCTTCAAATTTTCTTCTTTTTTCAGCAAACAAGGTTGTGTCATGTGCATAACACAGGTTACTGATGAGTCTCCCTCCCGTCTGGATGCCACATTCCTCTTCATAGCGTCCAGCTGTACAAAAGATTTCAAAGGACAGCTCAAGAGGACAAAGCAAAGTTCTGTAATGAGATGTGCAGAGAGCTGAAATAGGAGAATAAAAATGGAAGAACTTGCTCTGCATTTCTTAAACTGAGAGAACTGAAAAATAAGTTTAAAGCTTGAGGTGCAATACTGAAAGATGCTATGGTGATCAAATATATTGAATCACCCAGAAAGCATCAAGGGAATATGGATGGAATACATAGAATTACTGTACCTAAAAGAAATCCTTGACCCTGAAGTACCATATAAGCAGAAGCCACTGGTAATGAAAGAGGAATTGGAAGCTACATTGAAGGCATTGGCAAAAAAATAAGACCCCAAGAAATTATGAGATACCAATTGACTCATTTCACTTAACAGATGCAGCCTTGAATGCGCTCACTAGTCTTTGCTAGGACATTTGGAGGAAAGTTATTTGTCCAAAGGATTGAAAGATGCCCATATTTGTTCTCATTCCCAAGAAGGATCATCCAGCTGAATGTGGGAAGTGTTGAACAGTATCATTAATACCACATGTAGGGCCTGGAGATGTAGCTCGATGGTAGAGCATGGTGTCTCAAGAGCCAAAGATCCCAGGTTTGGGTTTCATTAATACAACATGTAAACAAAACACTGCTGAAAGTCATTAAAAAACCACTAGAAGAATACACGTATATGGAACTTCTAGAAGTTCAGGCAGGATTTAAAAGAGGCTGTGGCACATTGCTGATGTCAGATGGATTCTGGGTGAAAGAGAATACTAGAAGAATGTCTATTGGTGCTTTATTGTCTATGCAAAGGCATTTGACTGTGTGGATCATAACAAGTTGTGGCTGGCATTGAGAAGAATGGGAATCCCAGAGCACTTAATTGTGCTCATGTGAAATCTATACCTGGACTAGGAAGATGTTTTGCAAAAAGAGCAGGGAACACTCCATGGTTCAAAATTAAGAAGGGGGGGGTTAAATTAAGAAGGGAGTGTGTCATGGCTTTATTTTTTTCTCCATACTTGTTCAGTCTGTATGCTGATAAATTATTCGAGAAGCCAGTCTGTTTAATCAGTACCAGAAGCCTAGATTATTTTTGCTATTGTTAGTTGCCATGGCGTAGCTTATGAATCATAATCACTTTATGAACAGCACATTTGAAACTTGCCATATCCTTCACCGTACTTGCGATTCTAATATGCTCGATCCCATTGCTACAGCCACTGTCCTTCTTGTTGAATGTCTTCTTTCCCCAACTCTCCACCTTACCAGCATATCTTTCCCAAAGACTGGCCCCTCCTGACAACATGCTCAAAGTATGTGAGACCAAATTTCACCATCTTTGCTTCTAAGGAGCACCCTGCTTATACTTCCTCTACTTGTTTCTTCTTTTAAAGCTTAGATTTTAAAAACTTACTGATTGGTCAGAACCCAAAATAGCATGAAAGAAGGGTAAAGGGAAGAAGGCAAGAGAAAAGGTATTCCCAGGCCTGCCTTAGCTTGCAAAACGGAGTCTGTTGTTTACTCACATGTTTTATATATAATATATATCTATCTCTATATCTTATCTCTCTCTCTCTCTCATCTATCTCATTTATGTATCTGTATATCTATATCTATGTATCTTCTAGCTTGGCAAGGTGCAGCTACCACCTTTTGGTACAATCCTTTCTTCCTGTCTGTAATTGGTGGCAATTCATGTCTTGGGGTATGTGTTCACGTGGGCAGATTTGGCTACTTCTTGACCCAAAACTTCTAGAGAAACCAGGGCCCATGCTTTCTTGTGTAGAGTTTCATCTGAGCCAGTAAATGACCAAAGGTCATTTTGGTCTTCTTCAATAAGTACATTTGGTCTTCTTCAATAAGTACTTACGTTTTCTTGATTTTCTATAAGATTGTGTCATCTGTATAATATTGATTATTGAGTCTTCCTCCAATCCTGTTGCTACATTCTTTTTTATATATTCATGCTTCTTGAGTTATTTGGTCAGTATACAGATTGAATGCATATAGAAAAAGTATAAGGCCTAGACAAGACACACACCTTTCTTGACTTAAATCATGCCATGGCATCACTGGCCTTTCACACAGAATTGTCTTACACTGTGGGCTATGCTGCCAGAATATAAATAAGAAACATAGAAATGCTACTTTATAGCCCCTGAGATTTCTAGAATGAAGAGACATTAACAAATGTTGGGCAAGGTAATGGAGAAATTGCAACCTGTGTGCGTTGCTGGGGGAAAGTAAAAAGTCACTGTTTTGGAAACATTTCGGCAATACTTTTAAAGGTTAATCACACCATTGCCATATAGTGCAGCAATATCATTCATAGAGAACCAAAATAGCCAAAAAGTAGAAACATCCCTTGTTTCCCAGCCACTGTTGAATGGATAAACAAAATGTATGTCCTGTCAAAGAAATGTTATTATGTCATAGACAGAAATGAATTATTGATACATGTGAAAACATAAATGAATCTTAGCAATGTCATGTTAAAGAAGGTAGACATGAGAGCCACAGATTTGTATAAAATGCCCACAAGTGCCCCAAATTATCTATTGATATAATGAAGTCTAAATCCAGATTCCTTCAACATTTTTAAGGAGGGAGAAAAGTATCCTAATAATTTCATAGAGAAGGGACAGAGACCCTGGGAAAACCAAGCATTTCTGAAGAACAGAACAGGCTCTTTCACAGTCCCCAATTTCAAGACATCATATATGTCCTTGGTAGTCTAAACAGCTTAATACTGGTATAGTGACAGGCACATAGACTAATGGAACAGAATTAAGAACCCAAAAATAATTCCATCTAAATAGCATCTGATCATTGAGAAGGGGTCATAGAACACTAAATATGGAAAAGATAGACTTTTTAACAAATGATATTGGTAAAACTCTACTCATTTGCAGAAGGAAATAGAGATAATCCATACCTCATAGAAGGTATAAAAACTAACCAAAATGGATCAAAGGTCTAACCGTAAAACCTAACACTGCAGAGATTGTGAAATTAGGAGCCCTTATTTATACTAAAATAAAGGAATGTCTATTTATACTTTATTAATTATTCAGAGGCATTTGTGTGAATCATGACAAGTTGTGGCTGACATTGAGAGGAATGGGAATCCCAGAGCACTTGATTGTGCTCATGAGGAACATATACCTGGATCTGGAATTGGGAAGGGAATGTGTCGTGGCTGTATTCTCTCTGCATGCCTGTTTAGTCTGTATGCTGGGCAAATTATCTAAGAAGAGGAATGTGGCATCAGTATTGGAGGGAGGCTCATCAATAACCTGTATTATACAGATGACAACATTACTTGCTGAAAGGGAGGAGGATTTGAAGCGCTTGTTGCAGAAAATCAAGGAGTGCAGCCTTTAGTATAGATTGCATCTCAATATCAAGAAAACAAAGATTCTTATCACGATATATGGAGAGGAGCTTGAAACTGTCAACAGCTTCATCTTGCTTGAATCCACAATTAACACCCTTGGTACGAACATTCAGGAAATAAAAAGATGTGTTGCACTGGGAAAATCTGCAGTTAGGACCTTTCCAAATTATTGAGGAGTAGTGATATCAGTTTGAGGAAAGGTGCATCTGATTTAGACCATAATCTTTCCAATTACTAGCTATGCATCTGAGACCTGGACAGTGAATAAGGATGACAGAAAAAGAATTGACACCTTTGAGCTTTGGTGTTGGAGAAGAGCAATGAACATCCCATGGATGGCCAAGAAAACAAACAGATATGTCTTGGAGAGGGTGCAGCTGGAGTGCTTTTTGGAGGCAAAAATGATGAGACTTTGCCTTACATACTTTGAACATGTTGCTAGGAGGTGCTATTCCTTGGAGAGGTACATGATGTTGGGAAGAGTGGAGGGTCGGGAAAGGAGAAGACCCGCAACCAGGTGGATTGACACAGTGACTGCTGCAGTGGGCTCTTGTGTGTCAGGAAGTGTGAGGATGGTGCAGGACAGGACTAGATTCAGATCTTTTATTCATAGGGTCACTATGAGTCATACTTGACTCGACGGCACCTAACAACTACAACAATTCATACTAAAATAGACTATTAATTAGAACTAATAATGTACAGTAAACAGAAGAGAAACTAGATGAATGGGACTTAACTTTTAAAAATTAAGTTCTTATGTGAGCCACAGTTCATTGTAATCCACACAGTCAAATGTCTTTGCATAGTCAGTGTAGTACAGATAAGACATTTCTATGGTATTCTTTGATTTCAGCCAAGATCCATCTGATATTTGTGATAATGTCTCTAGAGCATGGCCTCTTCTAAACCCAGCTTGTATTTCTGGTAATTCTCTGTTGATTTACTGGTCCAGTCATTTTTGGATAATCTGCAGCAGGATTCTACTTGTGTGTGATATTAGTCATATTGTTTGATAATTTTCACACTTTGTCAGATCAATTTTTTTTGGAGGTATAGGAATAAATATGAGTCTCTTCTAGTCAGCTGGCCAAGTAGTTGTCCTCAAGATTTCTTGGCAAAACTTGGAGAGCACATCCAGGGTAGCATCTATTTGTTGAAATATGGCAGTTGGTATGTTATCAATGGCTTCTGTGTCAGCCAATTGTTTTTGGCGTAGTGACTCTCTTGACTCCTTCCATCTGAGGCAATTGTCAGAACAGATTAAGGAAATGCTGTATAGTTCAAAATTAGGAAGGGCATGCATCAGGGATATGCTCTGTCTCCATTTTTTTCCCCAATTTGTATTTGGAACATATCATTCAGGAGGCTGGGCTCTATGAGGAGGAATGTAGCATCAGGTTTGGAGGAAGACTCATCTACAACCTGCATTATGCAGATAATTCAACCTTGCTTGTTGAAACTGGGGACGACCTGAACTGCTTGCTGCACAAGTTCAAGGACGATAGTCTTCGATATGGATTGAAACTCAACATCAAGATGACAAATATTCTCACGGCTGGGCCAATTGGCAGCACCATGATAAATGGAGAAGAGATTGAGGTTGTTAACAATTTCATCTTGCTTAGCTCCACAATCAACACTCTCGGCACCAGCAGTCAGATAATCAAAAGATAAATTGCACTAGGGAAGTCTGCTCTCAGGAACCTCTCTAAAGTGTTTAAAAACAATGATTTCAATCTAGAGACTAAGGTGCACTTATTCCTGGCCATGGTTTTCACAATTACTTGATGCATCAGAGAATTGGACAGTGACTAAAGTTGATAGAAGAATAATTCATGCCTTTGATATGTGGTGCTGGAGAAAAGTATTGAACGTATCATGGACTTCCAGTAAAACAAATATGTCTGTCCTTGGTGGGCCAGGATTTTCAAATTCCAACTCACATACTTTGAGTATGTGGCCCGGAGTGACCAAGGACATTATGCTCAGAAGGGTGGAGGGACAGTGCAGGAGAAGAAGACCCCATATGAGATGGATTGACTTATAACTTGAGCAGTGGGGTTAGGTCTGTCAAATCTGTGAGACTGGCTCAGGACAGGGCAGGCTTCAGACCTATTATACATATGGTTTCTATGAGTTGCAGGCAACTCGGCAACACATAACAACAAGTGAATCAAAAGACTTTGGCAAAAGAGTAACAGAATTTATAACTTGAGAAAAAGAAATGGCAATACCATAGCAGACAAAAACTAATCTATAAAGTTTATATAAATAACAAAAAGACAAACAATCCAATTAAAAAACGAGCAGAGGACATGATGACGCTTCACCAAAGCAGACATGCAGATAACCAGTAAACGTGAGGAAATGAGGTTTGTGAGGCATCAAGAGATGCAGATCAAACCAATGAGACTTCATTTCACCACAGCAATAATAGCAATGTTCAATAAGAGAGAAAACAAATGCTGGGGAAGGTGTGAGATTGGAACTTAGAGCTGTCAAATGGTGTAACCAGTGTGGAAAATAGTGTAATGCCCTTCTTAAAAAAATTGGAAATAGAAATGCTGTTTAATCCACTATTAGATCATCTGCATTTCTACCATTAGATACATATTCCAGAAAAATAAGACCTCTTATGAATGGATATATGCATATACATTTTCATAGTGTATTATTTATAGTAAGAAAGAGATGGAAACAACCTAAGTGCCCATCAGCCGATGAATGAATTAACACATAGTGGAATAATATTGGACTTTTAAAGATATAGTGCAGAATTTACAGAACACTACCATAGCATGGATGAATCTGGATCACTTTATGCTAAGTGAAATAAATCAGACACAGAAAGAAAAATATTTCATGAGCCCACTATTATTTAAAAAACTAAGGAAAAGTACGGATACAAGGAAACATTCTTTGAGGGATAATAGAGAAGGGAGTAAGAGTTACAGGGATGAAAAATTAATAATCAGTTAAGTCAGTTGAGTGAACGTTAAAAAAACTATATAAAATGAAACGTGATTGGCATAAGGTAAGCTATATAAAATAAGGGATGCTTAGCAATAATGAACCTCTAATTCTCAACTTCAGTTAGTTGAGATCAGGATACCTAGATGGTGGCTGGCTATCACTGCTGCTGTTTTCATTAGGCACATTGGGTCACCTATGGCTTACAGTGACCCTGTGAACAGACCCTGGTTGTGCTCATGCAAAACCTATACCTAGACTAGGAAGCTGTTGTCGGAATAAAACAAGGAAACATGGCATAATTCAAAAGCAAGAAAGGAATGCATTAGGGATGTTTCCTTTCTTCATGCTTTTTTAAACTATATGTGGAACAGGTTATTCGGGAACCTGAACTTTAGGAAGAAGAATGTGGCATCAAGATTGGAGTGAGATCATCAAGGAAACAACCTTGTTCGCTGAAACTGAGAAGGCCTTGAAGAGTTAGCTGCTGAAAGTCCAAGACTGTGGTCTTCAATATGGATTGCATTGTAATATCAAGAAAACAAAGATCCTCACCAGCAGGCAAAAATAGGCAGTATGATAGATGAAGAAAGGATTGAGGTTGTTCATGATTTCATCTTGCTTGGATTGACACTCAACTCTCTTGGCACTAACAGTCAGGGTATCAAAAGACGATTATTGCATTGGGAAAATCTTCTGTTAAAGATCTCTCTAGATTTCTAAAGAGCAACAGTGTCAGTTTAGAGACTCAGGTGCGCCTGATCCAGGCCATGGCGTCTTCTTAGTTCCCTGCTATGCATCAGGGAGCTGGACAATGACTAAGGATGACAGAAGAAGAATCGATGTCTTTGAGTTGTGGTGTGGTGCTGGAGTATTGTACATATCACAGACTGCCAAGAGAACAGATTTGTCTTCAGGAGGGTTAAACCAGATTGCCCCTTGAACACAAGGATTTTGAAACTCCATCTCACCTACTTTGAACATGTTGCCAGGAGCGCCCAGACCTTAGTGAAAGACATCGTACTTGGAAGGTTAGAGGGGCAGCACAGAAGAGGATGGCCATAGATAAGATTGTTTGACACAGTGACTGTGGCCATGAGGTCTGATGTGTCAGAGACAGGAGATTGGCTTTGGATGGGACAAGGTTCATAGGGTCACTGTGAATCATGGTTGACTCAATGGCACAGAACAACGGCATAATATCACTTAAGAAAAAGAAGACACGGTGCCTTGTTCAAGAGTTATAGACATCAATAGACCATCACATACACAAGCATCCACTATTAATAATAACATTTTTTCATGTCCCAGTGGATATATAGGTATACACAAAAAAAAACCATATGGACAAGTGAATGGGATTGAAGCTATGATTAGACCTAGATTTGGCAGATGATTGCTCAAAGTTAGTATTTACAAGTACTGCCAATATACCCATGCATGACTCTAACAGGGGGAGATAGTGTGTAAACCTCTTAACCACAGACATCCATCTAGGGGAATGGATCACTTGTCATAGAATCCCTCATAACCAATCTTGGAAGGATGCCAAAGGCAGTTAGCATAATACAGTTAGCCTAACACAGTCCACAAAGATAGTGTTCTGTGCTCTGTATTAGTAAGTAGAGTCTGGGGACCTAAAGGCTTTGAGTAGCCAACTAAGGTACAACCAGTGTTTGCCTTCTGTCTGGAGCAATGAAGAGTGAATACAAGACTCTTGTGTTAATAATCAGTCCATATCACTAAAGAACTTAATTGTCAACTTCAGTTCTCCTGAGATCAGGAGAATTGCATGGGGCCTGGCTATCACTGCTGTTGTCATTAGGTGCTATCGAGTCAGCAGTTAATAGTGACTCTGTGAACAGATCTTTGCCCTCTCCTACACAAGCCTCACAATCTCTGATTCACTCCAGCCTGTTATTAAGAGTCACTATGTCAGTCTATCTTGTTGGGGCATTTTCCTCTTCGCTGATCCTCTACCTTTCTCAACATGATCCTTTTTTCCAATGACTGGCCCCTCCTGAGACCATGCCCGAAGTACGTGAGTTGAAGTTTCACATCCTGGTCTTTAAGGGGCACTGTGGATATGTTTCTTACAAGACAGACTTGTTTGTTCCTTTTTCATTCCATTGAGATATTCAGCACTGCACACCACAGTTCAAAGGCATTGATTCTTCTGCCATCCTTTTAATTTTTCAGCTTTTAGATGCACTGCTACCCGCTCTGAAATCCACTGTGAACTGGACTACAGTTTACAGATTTGGATAAGATGGGAGATAAATGTAGCAGAAAAACACACACCACACAATAGACTTTACTGTGTTGAGGGAGATGAAGGAAACTCTGAGACTGTAACTTTCAGCTGCCTTTTGAAGCTGAATGAGCCCCCGTGGCACAACCTTTAGCCAGAAATAGGAAGGTCTGTGCTTTTGGGGGGCAAAGATGATAAAGCTTGTCTCACATGCTTTGGGAATGTTGGTAGGAGAAACTGTGCCTTTGGAGAGGGACATCATGTTGGGGAAGGTGAAGGAGTGGAGACTGCCCACCTGCTGCATCGACACAGTGATTGCAGCAATGGGCCGCAGGGTGTTGGAGGTGTGTGAGGATGGCACAGGATAGCTGGCCATATGGTTGCTATGAGGTGACTTCGATGGCCCCTAGCAGCAACGTAACATGACCAAACAGATGTTCAGCACTTAGGATCACCAGGGCAGCATTTGTCCAAGGCTAAAGCTTAAGAGAGGAAGGAAGAAGCTTGAGGGATAAGTGGAAACTAGCACCAGAGAGAGAGAGAGGGTAGGATTACAATGTGGGCATTATAACCAATGTTTAAAGAAATGAAAAACCATTTTACAAAGAAAATGTCCGGGATAGGCAAATCCATAGATGCAAAGCAGATTAGTTCCTGTCTTCTGTAAGAGCATGAGGAATGACGAATAAGTATGAGGATGCTTCTTGGTGTGGTAAAAGTATTCTGAAATTAATGGTGGTATTTTCCTCATTCTTGTGAGTATATTAAAAATGACTGAATGAAACGATTTGATCAGGTAGATTTTAAACTTCTTGAGTTAAAGTTTACATAAAAGAAAATAAATTTTTGAAATTGTGTTTAAACAAAAGAATACTTTTAGTCATAAGATTACACTGGCATGAATGTACTGATTCTAAAATTTAGTAAGTGCATCGAAATGATTCTGTACTAATTGAATCAGGATAACAAAATAATTGATGGGGGAAAGATGGCATTTAGTAGTTGTGTTTTTTTAAATAGAAAAATTGCAAATAATTTCTACGTAAGGCCTATTAGAATGATGATCATTGACTACTAATTGGGGAACTCTATGATATCCACTGATCCCAGCTTAATGTTACCAAAATGAGCAACCTGACATTATATAGCACTTGTTTTCAGTATGTTGAATCAAGTAAGAGTGATTTGTTTCTGAGGTGGCTGGTTCACTTTGTAAAAGCCCACTAGAGTTACTTCTGTCAAGTTGGTTTGCACTCAGAGGCTGCCTCTAGCACAGTGTGAAGCGGCCTGTAAGGGCTTCCAAGCTGTCCAGGTTCGTGTACAGAGGCCACAGCTTCTTTGATAGAATTGAAGATCCACACTGCAAAGTGTTAACCGTCAGCCTGTTAGCCACTTGACCACCAAGGCTCCTCTTTTTAAAACAGTTCTCTACCGCTTTGTTTAAGATGAGCATTGGTGGATGTTGTCTTCCCACATCCTATAGGCATTCTTGTTTTAACTTGACTTCATCTAGCAGCCTTTACATTAGACCGTTTCGGGGAAGAGAAGAGTTTGCATTTCTGTTTTGTTTTGTGGTTTCTAAGTGAAGAAAGGCTCCCTGATGCCTTTAGAATTTCTCTCCAACCTGAGAGTCTTGGTGAACTGTCTGTCAGTCCTGGCAGTGGTAAATTAGGAGGACGGATTGCTTTGTTTAGTGATATTAGGCATTGCACATAGTTGGAACTTGATTAATGTTCATCATTGGGCATACATGCTTCTGTCTATTTGTAGGATTTCATGATACCTTTGGTTTGAATTTTGCCAGTCTGTCTGTAAAATTCATCACTGTGGGTGAATAGAGTCCTGGGTTTCTAGAGAAGAGATTACCAACTTGTAACAGACAGCACAGACAGAGCTCACAACTGTACTTTATTTAACCTCTTCTGTGTGTATATATGTGTTTAATGGTCTTAATTTTTTTGCCAACATTTCAAAAAAGTGACACATAGAAACCAAGATTTTTGGCTTCTCTTAACCAAGTAGAAGATCTGGCAAGACTGAGTTTATGTTCCCTCACGGAACCAACTCAACTGAAGCCGAGTAAGGACTGTATTAGACATGCTGCCTTGCTGCTTTTATCATTCAGTTGTTACAGACTTACATACTTGTAACCCTTATTCCAGTGATTTCAGGTAGCTTTTGTTCTTTGAGTCTTATACTGTTATTTTAAATTACCCTTTTTTCTTTATTTT
>NW_006399769.1:7942149-7965390 GCF_000299155.1 Elephantulus edwardii
CAACTCTTTGCTATTGTGAACAAAGCCACGGTAAACGTAAGTGTGCATATAACTGCTTATTTTGGGGGGGATATATTCTCACTAGTGGAATTGCTGGGTCAAATGGTATTTCTGTTTGCAACTTTTTGAGAAAGTGCCATACTGCCTTCTATAGTGGTTGCCCTCCCACCAACAGTGAATAAAGGTTCCAGTTTCTCCACAGCCTCACCAGTATTTGTTGTTTGCTGTTCTGTTAAATTTTGCCATTCACTGGGGTGAGATGATATCTCATAGTTGTTTTGATTTGCATCTCTCTTAGAGGTAGGGACTTTGAACCTTTCTTCATGTGTTTGTTGGCCATCTGAATGTCTTCTTAAGTGTCTGTTCATATTCTGTGCCCAGTTTTCAGTTGGATTGTTTACCTTTATCTTGTTGTGGTGTCCAAGTATTTTCTAAATTCTAGATGTAAGTCCTTTATCTGACATGTAATTATCAAATAGTTTTTCCCAGTCTCTGGCATCCCTTTTTATCCTGTTGGAGAAGTTTTTGGATGTACATAGGGATTTTATTCTTAGAAGGTCCTATTCATCTATTTTATCCTCTACTGGTTGTAGATTTTTCAGGATGCTTGGAAGACTTTTGATGTTGTGGATTAGGACTTCTAGAGGTCTTCCAATCTTTTCTTTAATGAAGTTTATAGTCCTTGGTTTTAGTCCTAGGTCCATGATCCTCCTTGAGTCAGTTTTTGTATATGGAGTGAGGTGTGGATCTTGCTTGAGTTTTCTGCAGATAGTTTTCCTATTTTGCCAGCACCATTTGTTTAAAAAGGTGTTGTTTCCTCACTGATTTAATCTCCTTGTCAAAAATCAGTTGCCCTTAGGTAGATGGGCTGATTTCCAGGTTCTCAATTCTATTCCATTGATTACCTTTCTTATAGGACTATGTAGCACATCATGTGATAATAACACCTGTCATATTAGAATATGGGCTCTATGTTGGCTGGTAAGTCTATTTTCTGTTGTTTTAACATGATCCTTGGTGTTGGCATAGGGCTTAAAATGCTCTAGGGAAGTTAGTGTATATTTATATATCACTATTCAGACCTGGCAGAGTATTTGAGGAAGCCCAAGATGTCATTACTTGAAAGAATTTTTTTTTAATATGCCATGATCTCCCCCTGCCCCAATTTTAGATTGGTTTGTGTCCAAAGTGTCTTGACAGTTTGGATTAGAAATAAATGCACTCTGTTGTTATAATCTTGGACAAATTAGTTGTCTTTATAATGAAAGTTTCCTTCTTACTTTTAATTAAGCCATTGCCTCAGATTATTTTAGGGATAAAATTACTTGATTAGAAAAAGTTTTTGATACTATGAAAATAGTTACAGAAATGCTCAGGCTTTTGTACGTAGGCTTGCTATGAATCATGCTCAAGTTAATGACAATCAACAACAACAGCAACATTCATCATAGATCATTCATCAGTTTTTATCCTCTTCAGATTGTGCATTTCTGGCTGAATTTGGCAGTCTCTTTATGCTGTAGATAGGCCTTTTAACTTGATCCTAGTTTGTTTCTTATGAACTTTATGGCTTTGGGCTTTACTCCCAGGTCTCTGACCCATCTTGAGTTGATTTTTTTTGTATGGTATGAAATGTGGATACTGTTCCTGCTTTCTGCAGGTGGCAGCCCAGTTTTTCCAAAGGAAAAACTTTTTCCAGAAGGAAAAACTTTTTCCAACAGGGAGAAAAGAAAATGTATTGACTGGGAACAAACATTTGACAGTACCAGCAACCTCATCATGGCAATAAAAAAATCTCATAATGAAAGTTTACAGAATATTCCTGGGTCTGTGTAAAAGAAGATTGATAACCCGTTTACAAAATGGGCAAGACATGGAAAGAGTTTTCACAGAAGAA
Organism: Elephantulus edwardii; assembly: GCF_000299155.1. NCBI lineage: Eukaryota > Metazoa > Chordata > Mammalia > Macroscelidea > Macroscelididae > Elephantulus > Elephantulus edwardii. Next base: position 7,944,047 of record NW_006399769.1, read on the forward strand.
GATATTCAAATGGCTAACAGTCATATTAAGAAATGCTCCAGATCACTGACAATAAGAGAGATGCAAATCAAAACCACAATGAGGTACCATCTCACTCCAGCAGCAGTGCAAAGTTTAACATGACAGCAAGCAATAAATGTTGGAAAGAATGTGGAGAGATAGGAACATTGTTGGTGGGATTGAACAATGGTCCAACCACTCTGGAAGGCAATTTGGCACGTCTTCAAAAAATTGAAGATAGAAATTCCATATGACCCAGCTATTCCACTGAAGCACAAATGGAGACTTGTTTTTTATTATTTTTTTTGTGTGAGTGTACCGTCAAATCAGATCTGACTGGTACAGGAGGAGATTTGTCCCTCCTTCCCCGGCAGAGCATTTGGTGGATTCGAACCGTGTGCCTCTGGGATTGTAGTTGCAGCTCCCTGCCACTAGGCCACCAGAGCTCCCCACAAATGGAGACTTGTATACCAATGTTCATAGTAGTATTACTCACCATCCCAAGAACATGGGAACAGCCCAGATGTCCAGCCAAAAAGGAATGCATTTGGAAATTATGATACATTCACACAATGGAATACTATGCAATAGCAGTAATTTTATAAATTATTATCTAACTTAGAACGGACTGGAGAGCATTATGCTGAGTGAACTAGTTCCATAAGGACAAATAATGTATAAAACCATTATTGTAGAAAGAACATGGGGGAGGGGAGTGGAATTAATCATGGGGTGGCACAATTTGATGGAGGGGTTAGGGAAATGGGAAGGAACTGGTGTGAGAAACAATGTATTTGAATTTTGTAAATAAAATAGTATAATAAAATTTTTTTTAATGAATTGATTACACCATTGGCATTGTAAGGTTAACATTTTAGATATTACATGGTATTTTGCCAAAATATCTTTGACACTGGATCTTAGAAATATTTTCTCATAACAAATCATTACAGAAATGGAATGGAAAACTGAGATCTTTGCTAGGATATTCTTCATCAAGAAGGATATGGAAAAAGGAATTTTTTGGGTTTGGTTTCTTTTTAAGAAATATTGTTTGATGATACAAGTACAAAGAGTTAATGAAAACAGTGGAAGTGATACTAGAAATGTAGGAAAGGCTGCATTCTGTGCATAGTTGGCAATAGAGCTCTGATAAAAAGGCAGCCATTGACTCAATTACCAGAAATCTTTTGAAATATGTTTTATGAACATAAACCACATTTCTTTTAGTGCTCTACTAGCCAGTTAAGTGATGGTCGTGGTCGTTTGCTAACACTTTTGTTCTGTCTCTTAAGGACCCCATGTGATTTGAAATGTTTATTTGGAACATTATAAATGTTTGTCTCTTGCCATGAATCTTTTCTTAACCCTTACTGTATGTTTATTATTATATTAGGTGAGAAATTCCTCTACGCTTCTCTTTAGTACCTTGATCACAAGAATTTTTGGAGTTAAGAGGGCAAAAGATGAACTTTCCAAGAAAAACAGGTAAGTCATATCTAATGTTACTTTTTATAAAACATTGTCGTGCCAAAACTAATTTTCAGAATTTTCCTTGCTTTTATAGATCAGAAAAAGCATAAAGCTATGAAAATATGGTAGTAATTTACCCAAAGCCTAACTAAGTCCTTGGGCAAAAATAGCTACTTATAAATAAATGGGTCTTTCAGAGCAATGAATATAGCTAAGTAGCACAGTCTGAAATGAAGTGCTTATTTCCAGTGCAACAGTTACAGCTTTTTCCCCTTTTCTTTGTATCTTCTTGAAGTATTTCTGAAATGCCTGAAATTACTTCTCCTTGTTATGTCATCAGGTACTGACTTGTGTGCTGAGCTTTGCTTTTATAGCTGGAAGTTTGAATGTTTATGATGCACGTATCAGGACATGTCCAGATTGCCTTTCCATTAAACCCTGTCAGAAAGGGAAACCGTATACATCTTGTTCGCACAATAAATCATGATCTTTATATTTATTTATCCTCAAGTTTTAGATTTACTATTATGTTTTTCTCTTAATCAGGTATATTGTTTGTTTGTTTGTTTGTTTTAACTCCCAGATGAAACTCAGTAGAAGTATTTTATTATGGGTAGTTTTAATGTACAGGTTCTTTTTTGTTAGCTTGTTGTAAAAGAAACTTTGAATAGGTGTTTCTTTAGGACTGAAGAGGATTTCATGAAGAACCTGGATTGTGTAGTGTATAATATGTCAGGGTGCTAAAAAAAAGCTGATGGTTCTAATGGACCAGACAATCTGAGGAGAAATGATGGGTAGTCCTTGCCTGGGGGGTAGGGGTGGAGGTGGGGTGGGCGGGGAGAAGGGTGCAACAATGAATGAATGGAATTCCAAAATCTCTGTAGATGTTCATTGAAATGAAAAAGAAATAAATTAATTAATTAAAAAAATGCACACCTCATTCACACATTGGAATACTATGCTGCGTTGAAAAACAAGGAACTCATGCAATATTATTCAAAATGGGTGACTCTGGAGGACATGATACTGAGTGAAATATCTCAGTCACAAAGGGACAAATGCTGTATAGTGCCACTGTTGTAGAATGAGGCTGACATCCGGGTGGGCGTAAGACTGAGAAAAGCTGGATAAATTATGTTTACTGCATTGAAGTCTGTGAGGGAGAGAATAGTTTAAAAGTATTATATTTTAGGGCATTATGTTTATCATAAGAGTACGGAATGAGGGTTGCAGAGTGGATTATATTTGGGGTGGGGGTAGGGTTGGCGGGGGTCTGTGGTGGGGGGATTGTGTACCAATGAAGGAGTTTTTCTTTTGCTTTTCAAGGAGAGGAGCGAACGGGTGTGGGGAGTGGGCGGGGAGAGAAGTGCAACAATGAATGAATGGAATTCCAAAATCTCTGTAGATGTTCATTGAAATAGAAAAAAAAAATGCACACCTCAGGGTTTCCTTGGACAGTTCTTTGAGTTGGAATCAGCTGACAGTGGATTTGGAGGTGGCAGGGAGCTCTGGGGCCTGGTGGGTGAGGAGTTGTACTGCCAGCAATTCATTCCATTTTACCTGCTGCTTTGTGGAGAAAAATGGTTATCTCCAACTTGCGATTTGTAGCCTTTGTACTGCCACTGGAGGCCCAGTGAGAAGTCTAGTCAGATGTCCCTGCATGAGTGAGCGAGTTAGGTTGTAGCTGTATGCACTAGATGTCACTGTTGCTACATGTTTCATTACTGTCCTCATAGTTTCCTTTCAGATCCAGTTTGGACTTCTCTTGAGACAATTGAGATTAATTAGACCTAATTTCTCTCCTAAAAAAAAAATTTAATTGTTCCATTTTACAATTATATTTTAAACTGTTACTTGTTAAAATATCTATTCCTGTGATGGAACTAAATCTTCTCAAACACAAATTCCCTGCTGTCAAGTTGGTTACGACTCGTAGTGACCTCCTGTCAAGATTCCTAGGCTGTGACTTTTAGCAGGAAGAGACAGCCCATCTTTCTTCTGAGCTAAGTCTCAGACACTAGAAAATATCATCAGAAAATTTTATGATGTGCTAATGGTAATAATTTGAATGAAACATGTGGTTGTTGGACTTATCATTTAAATTGTTGGTTGTCATCCTATAAAATTCACCAAGTATTTAAAAAGGGAGGCAGCTGACTGTTAGTATGAATCCCCTAAGAATATTCAGGAGCTACTTGAGAATTGATTTTTGAAATGAATGATAATTACATTACTTCTTTGGAAGTTATTTTTTTAGCTTGTTCTTAAAGGAATTCCATTAGTTCTTCTTTTAAAAATTACTAATATTTGTTATTCCTTAACTTTGTAAACTGTTTAGTTAATAATCTGACAGTGCACTAGGGTTTAAAGCACTCAGAGCATATTATACAGCCATTATAAATAGCTGTCTAAATAACATGAAACAGTGGTAGAAATTTCCCCTTCCAGGCTGGAGACTAGAGTTTGGGTCCTGGCCAGTGCACCTCATGTTCAGCCACTGTATCTGTCAGTGGAGGTTTGCATGTTGCTGTGATGTTGACCAAGTTTCGGTGGACTCCCAGGCAAAGATGGCCAGGTAGGAAAGCGTTGGTCATCTGCTTCTGAAAACTTGCCAAGAAGAACTGGAGGGGCGACTTCTGTAATGTCCCTGTGCTGTGTGTGGGCTCCGCAGGAGTCAGCTCAGGGCGGCTGACAATAACAGAACATGGAAGAAGACGTTATCAAAGAAGTGAAATAAATGTTTACAACTTGATTAGAAAATAAAAAACATGCCTTCCCTCACCCCTTTTTGTTTTGCTGATGTGATTGTTGGCTGATTGTACAGATTTTATGATGTATAGATTTGAGATACATCTAAAGGACCTTGGCAGAATAGGGCAGTGAAAGCACAGTATGCTTTCCCCAGAGCCTTGCTTTGCTCATGAGGTGTCCCTGGATAGCAAGGGCTGCCAAGTCTGTAACCTTCCTAGAAACCAAGAAGTAGGATGTCACAGAATTATTATCTATAAAGATGAAAAGTGAAATGAAGGAATTAAGAAGTTTGTGGTTTTAATGGGATTATTATTTTTGAAGAGCCTTTATTTTAATAATCTAAAGATAACTATGTATCATTCCTTTTACAAATCTGTTCTCTGTTTAACTCTTGAGGAATCTATTTTTTGGCAGCACCCATTCGGTTTGTTCTGCCAGAACTTTTTAGTTCTTAAATTTGCAGTTACTGGTAGTGGTTTTCTTTTGTTGTTGTGGTTTGATTATGTCACTTTCAGTTGAACTGTTTATATGTAGGTTCTCGACAGTCTTAACTCCCTGAAGTCAGGGCCATTTCTTTCTGTTATATGTATACATAATGGACACCTTGGAATGCTAGTAATCATGGTATCATCTTGTCTGGCTGCTCAGCCGCTGAATAACTCACCTTAACTGATGAGTCCTCAAGGGCCAACCAAGTTTGCTTCCAGAGTCACAGATTGTGCCATCCACTGTCTTGCAAAACGTGTGCTCTTGGTCAGAAGGCAACTGAACATAGAAAGAACATCTGCCTTTTCCATTCAGGGAGGAAATAACCATCTTAGAGTAAACATATTTGGTTTCTAGGCATTTTGCTGCCACTGGAGATGACCTGAATAGACACCCCGATCCACTTTGCACTTCATTTCTCCATCTGTATAACAGGAATGTGCTCTGTGCTCACATTACTATTGGAAGCCCAAAACAGCCCATTTAAAGTTCATATTCTTTGGAAATACTACAAGTCTTATACAAATATCAGTACAGTTTAGCTTTTTCTCTGTATTACTGCTATATTTTTGCTTTTTGAGGAAGTGGTGCATCTTAGGCATTTTTGTATGTTTACTGCCTGCCGTAGCATCTGGCATATAGTTTTGTTAGTTGATGTCAGGTTGACTACACTCATAGAAACTCTGTGAACAATGGATCTGAACCCTGCACCATCCTCAAGATTATCAGCATGTGTGAACCCATTTTACAGCAGTCACTGTTTCAGACTTTCTTGTTCTTGTTCTTGAAATGAAGTTCCATGGTCCTTTACTCTTAAGGAACATATTCCTTGCACTTTATCCAAGACAGAGTTACAGATTTGTTTGTTTATTTGGCAGTTCATGGTAAATTCAGTACTCTTCACCAACACCACAATTCAAAGAAATTGATTATTCTTTTACTTTGTTCGTTATCCAATTTTGAAATGCATAGGAAGCAATTGAAAATACCATGGCTTGAATCAGACACACCTTCGTCTTTAAACTGATATCCTTGCTCTGTAGCACTTTGGAGAGGCCCTTGGCAGCAGGTTTTTTTGAATGCAATGCATCTTCTGATTTCTTGACTTCTGCTTCCAAAGGCTATTTATTGTGGATCCCACCAAAATTAAGTTGTTGACAACGTTAGTATTGTCTCCATTTATCATGATGTTGCCTATTGAATCCAGTGGTGGGGATTTTTGTTTTCTTGTTGTTAGATGTAATCCATACTAAAGGCACTGTTTTGCTGCAGTTGTTGTTGATGTTAAGTGCCATTGAGTCAAGTATGACTCATGGTGACTGTATGAACAGCAGACCTGAACCCTGTCCTATCCTGTGCCATCTTTTTCATCTCTGACAACTTTGGCTGCAATCACTGTGTCAGTCTATTTCGTTGTGAGGTCTTCCTTTCTGTTCCTGATCCTCCAACTTTATAAGCATGATGTCCCTTTCCAGGCAGTAGCCTCTCCTAGCAACATGTCCAAAGTATGAGAGATGAAGCTTTGCCGTCCTTGCCTCCAAGGAGCACTCTGGCTGTCCTAATCCAAGACATAGCTGTTTGTTCTTTTAGTAGTCCATGGGATATTCAGCACACTTCTCCAACACCAAGTTCAAAGGCATCAATTCTTCTTCTGTCATCCTTAGTCATTTGTTGTGTCATCTGCATAATGCAGGTTTTTGGTGAATCTTCCTTCAATCCTGATGCCACATGCTTCTTCATAGAGTCTAGTTTCTCAAATAATTGGCATAGCATACAGACTAAATAGTTGTGGAAAAAGGATGCGTTCCTAACACACACGCTTCCTGCTTTTAAAACATGATGTGTTCCCTTGCTGTGTTCATACAATAGCCTCTTAGTCTGGATACAGGTTTTGCAGGAGCACTATTATGTGTTATGGGATTCCCATTCTTCTCAATGTTAGGCATAGTTTGTTAACATCCACACAGTCAAATGCCTTTGCATAGTCAATAAAATATAGATAGACATTCTTCTGATATTTTCTGCTTTCACCCAGGATCCATCTGACATCAGCAATGATATCCTTGGTGCTATTGCTTTTTCTAAACTCAGATTGAATTACTGACAATTCTCTGTCAATGTACTATACTAGACATTTTTGAATGATATTCAGCAATATTTTGCTTGCACCTAATAATGATACTCTTTGATAATTTCCTCACTATGTTGGGTTGCCTTTCTTGGGAATGGAAACATATATAGATTTCTTCCAGTCAGTTGATCAGCCAACTGTCATGCTTAATTGAACATATGTAAGAAAGTAAATTTTGTAATTGTAGGTTGTCATTGTGCACTATCAAGTCAGAACTGACTCCTCGCTGACCCTCTAGTGAGTTTACAGAGACAAATAATTGCATGGGAGGAAATTGTCCATTTTTCTCCTACCAGTTGAGATTTGAACAGTGTGCCTTTGGTTTGCAGTGCATTTCCAGCCACTTCCTAAACAACATGCCTCTGGAAACTCTATGAACTTTGATAAATGTCTATAGGTATAGAAAGGCTTCAGGCTTTTTGTTCATAGGATCGCTATGAGTTGTGCTCAACTCGAAGGGAACAAGAAGACGATGACACCAGTAGGAAAGAAGACATTTACTCTTCTCATTGTTGCCATATGGGTGTGATAACAGACTGAGACAAGTTAACTTACCTCTTCAATTAAAGAAAAGGTTTGAAATAATCTTGAGTTCTCCTTTTCCTATAACAGGCCATGATAAGACTGTAAATAAGGAGCCTTAGTGATACAGTGGTAAAATGTTCGGATGCCACTGACAGGCAGGTGGTTTGAGTCCAATAGAAAGATGCGACAGTCAGCTTACATAAAGATTACAGCCTTAAAGAACTACGAGGTTAGGGAGCTCTGGTGGCCTAGTGGCAGGAAGCTGTGCTGTAATCCCGAAGATACGCTGTTTGAAACTACCAGATGGTCTACTGGAGAAGGAGGGGCAGTCTGCACCTGTGCCAGTCGGATCCAATTCAACGGCACACAGCAAACAAAACAAAACAAAAACAAACCAAAACCCAAAAATAAAACAAACAACCCTACAAGGTACCTCTCCACTGTCCTGCAGGGCTGCTGTGGATCAGTACACTTGCTCATTCATTGCTGTGGCATTAGAGCCTCCTCTTAGTTGACCCTCCAGTGGGTGTGCACGGCAAGAGACTGCCCATCTTCCTCCCATGGAGCAGCTCGTGTATTCAAACCACCTGCCTCTGTGGTGTTGGCTCAACTCCTTACCTGCTAGGCCACCAGAGACATCTAGTTTGAATCAACAGTCAGGTATTAAGACTTTACATGTTTGTGACTGTGATAGGTTGTTTTCTTTTTGGTAACTAGAACAATACCTTCTGTGTAATAGGGATATCATTTCAAGATTTATTTTTTAAGAAATTGGGCTTGTGCCTTGCCATCTGTAAGTATATAAAGTTCATATGTAATGGTTGAACTTTTGAGCAAGTTAAATCATGTTCAAATTGTGTTCTTTCAATAGTGAATGAGAAAACTCAGTTTTCACCTGTGGTATTTTGTAAATTTTATTTTATTAATTTTAATGAGCATTTACAGAAATTTTGGATTTCCATTCATTCATTCATTCATTCATTCATTGTTGCATTTTTCTCCCTGCCCACCCCTCACCTGTGTTTTTAAATAAGGTTATTATATTTTAATTTCCTAAAGGTTGTTGTTGTTTTTGTTTTTTAAATGCTACTCGACTAACTTGCCTGGACAGAATGGAAAACCTGATCCTTTGTAGAATCACACCTAGCAGTTCCCTCTGATCTGAGGAGTGTATTAAACTATCAAATATATTGATTTGTAGTGTCAATAAGATCACATTGATAATTCATTATTGTTGTTGTTGTTGTAATGTGCCGTCAAGTGGCTTGCAACTCATAGCGACCCTATGTACAACAGCCCTAAACTCTGCTCTGTCCTGTGCCAGTCGCACTGTCTCTGACATTCCCATCCCAATTACCCCAGTCACTGAATCAATGCACCGCATAGAGGGCCTTCCCCTCCTGCGCTGTCCCTCCACCCTACCAAGCATAATGTCCCTCTTCAAGGACCTGTCCCTCCTTACAACATGTCCAAAGTATGTCAGACGAAGCCTCAGAATCCTTGCCTCCAAGGAGCCGCCCATTTTGACCCTCTCCAGGATGAATCTGTTTGCTTTCCTAGCAGTCCATGGTACCCTCAACACTCTTCTTCAGCACCACAGCTCAAAGGCATCAATTCTCCTTCTATCCTTCCTCGTCACTGTCCAGCTCTCTGATGCATAACAAGTGATAGCAAAGACCATGGCCTGTATCAGATGCACCTTACTTAGTCTGTAAACCTTTAAAATAAATAAAACAAAAGCAAAATAAGATACCATCAAATCAGTCCTGGCTCATGGCCCTGCCCCCATGTGCCATGACAGAAGTGTGCTGAGGGAGTAGGTGTGGAGTACTGGGCCTTACTTCATGGTCACCTCTGGGCAGCTCGGCCTTCAGTCTTACTGGCAGCTACTGAGCATCAGTCAGGGATCTTAACCTTGTTGTTGCTGTTAGGTGCTGTCAAGTTGAGTGCCACTTATAGAAACCAATGTCTATATTTAACAGTCTGACAAGCATTATTTAGACTTGTTACCTGAGAGACCAAATCTTTATTTAGGTTCTGAGAATGCAGGGTTACATATTATTGTTGTGTTTTTCATCTTTATTTTAAATCTGCCTCTTAGTAAGAATTTGTAAGCACTTACCATGAATTCAGCCATTTCTTCCAAAAATTCTGATTCCTATGCAGCCTATCAGGTGGATTACATGTGTAAAGTCATCTTATGTGTCTTTTAAAAAAGATATTTGCAATGAATAAGTCATTACGAATACAAAATGATAAATACAGTGAATAAATAAAATGATTTATTCATTGCAAATAAAAATTCAGTCATTCTGTTTCCAGCCTCTTTTCTATCACCAAGCCCATATTTTCCAATTTCTATTTCTTCTTCACTGTTTTCCAGTTTTGCACTCCAGTCACCAGTTATCATTAATGCATCTTGATTGCCTATTTGGTCAGGCTCGGACTACAACATTTGGTAAAAATTCTCAATCCTCTTTGGCTCTAGATGTAGGAGTATATGATTGAATGATAGTCGTGTTAATAGTTCTTCCTTCTATGGATATGGATTTTATCCTATTACTCACCACATTCTATTTCAGGATAGAACTTGAAATTGACTTTTTGACAATGAATGGAACACCATTCTTATGCTTTTCATTCCCTGTGCATGGGCTTGTTGCTAGGAGGGGCTCTTCCTTGGAGATGGACATGATGTTCGATGGGTGGAGGGTCAGCAAAGGAGAGGAAGACCCTCAATCAGGTGAATTGACATGGTGACTGCTGCAGGAACGCTTGTGTGTCAGGAAGTGTGAGGATGGCGCAGGATAGAACAGGGCCTAAATCTTTTGTTCACAGGGTTGCTATGAGTTGTACTCAACTTGATGGTATCTAACAACAACAACCATGAATTCAGGATACAATAGTTAATTATTTGCCTGCTGACTGAAAGATGATCCTTCAAATGCATTTAGTGAATTCTTGAGAGGAAGACTGCACAATCTCCTTCTGTAAAGACTAGTCTAGAAAACCCTGTGAGACAGAACTGTGAATTGAAAATTGACTCAGTGACACCTAATAATAACCAGCATCATGATCTCTGGGGCTTAGTGCTAAGCAGTTGTGCTGGTATCCGGTGGGCACATGGTTTGAATCCACCAGCTGTTCCACAGGGTAAAGATGGGAAGTCTCCTCCTGGGTGATTTATTGCCTCTCAAAACCCACGAAAGAGTCAGCTGTGGGTCAAAGCACATAACAGCAGCCATTGATAATTGATAAGAAAGTAGAGGATGTGAGAAATAGAAAATTTGGACCTTGCTTAGGGATCTTACAATTTAGCTATAGGGAAAGAAAACTATTATTTGTGAAAATGAAGACAATGTATAATAATCCTCTAGATAGGGTGATATGAGTAGTAAATGTAGTAAATACATTATGAATTCATAGATGGGAGACTGGACTGGGTGGGATATTAGGGAACAGTTGTTTTTCTTACAAAGCTTTGCAGATGAGTAGGTTTCAGGAGGGGAGCTCTGGCCACATAGCCAGTCATTAGTGCGTTGTGCTGCAGAGCAATCGGCTGTGCTTCTCGGATGGCTCAGTGGGACAAAGAAGGGCGGTCTCGTCCCGTCAGGCTTTGGGTTGCAGAGACTGACAGAGGGTGGCTGTGAGCTGCACTGGAGCCTGTGCCAGTGGGTTTGGTTTTTATGGTAGATTGAAAAAGAAAAGAATTAATTTGTTTTGATGATAAATGTCGTCTTTATTCTGTCTTGTTAGCATGCCTTCACTTGGATTTCAATAGTTTAGATACTATTGAAATTGTTCAATACTATTTAAGAAGAAATTGTATTTATGAAAGTGTTGTTAGGTGTGAGTGAAATAATACATAACTACCATGTGAAGAGATGGTAAGTTGCAATTGTTTTATTTCCTTGGGTGTAAATGACAGGAAATTATTTTAGCCATTTCTCTTAGCATCTTGTAGGTGTGGATCTGGAAGAAACCTCTAGGGATCATCTAAATTAATCCAGCACCTTTTTCTATAAACAGATTTTGAGGCAATTTCCAGACAGACTGACTTCTCTCTTGTTCTCCATGTTTTCTAGGAAAGGAGATTCCACAGGTTCCTGTGGTTACCACTTATTGTTTAGGAAAGAATAGGATTCTCAAAACTAAAATTGAAAGCTGTAGGGCAATTGGATTTTTATCTTTTAGAGGAGATAATTATTAGAATTCTGAATAACTTATTTGTTTGGAACTACATAGTAGCTGTAGCAACACCTCTTCTGCCAAATAGAAAACCAGATTATTTTTCCAGATGGTACCCAGGATAATCTTAACATCTTGAGACACAAGAGATTATTATTCTTTCTACATAAGAAGCATATTTTTATTCTGAGCCAGTCACTGGGCATGCAAAGGGGAATTGTAGTTGCTATGACTTAGGGATCTCTGGTGGCGTAATCCAGAAAGATCCACTAAGCTAACTCAAAGTCTGTCTGCTGATTCCAGTCCACCATTGATTCTGAAGGAGAAAGATGGTCGTTCTCCACTCATGTGATTTACAGCCTCAGAAAACCTCTGGAGGGTCACTTGAGTCTATTCCAACTTGGTAGCAGTGAGTTTTTTAGTTCTTTACCTGGGGAAATCGATGGTCTAATGAAAACAGTGGCAGTTATTTCTTGTACAATAGAGTTTCTTCCCAGTGTAGGTGTAGAAGAAAGGCTGAAGTAAAGAGAGAAGGGCTATGAAGTGTTTTAGTGTTTATTGTATGCATGACATGCATCAGATCCTTTCTCTAGCACTCCTTCTTCCCTCCCTAGCCCTCTAGGAGGAGGTATCCTTACTCATAGAGGAGTAAACAAAAGGCAGCAGGTTTGCTTATTTGCCCAAGGTCATCTAGCCAGAAAGTGACTCAACCAGAATCTAAATCTGTCTTCCTCTGGAACGAGAGTAAGCCGCACCACCCAGATCTCAATGTGAGCCGATAGCATCACATCTCCTGGTACAGTAGAGTGATTCTAGCAGGAAAGTTGGTGGGGTCCTGGAGAAGAACCTGGTCAACTGAGTCACTTTTAAAACTCTTCCTGTGAACAGTGGAGGACAGTGTGGATTGTGTACCTGTTGGTGCATGGCTGTTCTCTTCCTTAGTGAGCCTCACACTTTGTTTTCTTACAGACAGAGGTAAAGTCAGAGCCCATCTCAAGAGCTTCTGGTGTTGTACTGTGAAGCCTGGAAGGCCAAAAATCTTCGGTTTTGGATTTGCCATGTAGGGAATGAAGTAAAATTACTTGCAGGAGTCTGTCTGGGAGTTCTGCTGGCCTAGTGGGAATTGTGCTGCTGACCCAACGGCGTTCGAGGCCATCGGGGGCTCTGTGGGAAAGGTGCACTGTCTCCTCCCATGTGATTTACAGTCTCCGCAAACACACTGGAGGGTCTGCTGTGAGTCCATTTCTATTCAGAGGTAGTGAGAGAGTCAGAGAACAGAGTATTAGTGTGGCTACCAAGGAATTCTAAGTTGTGCCACACTCCTCTGTCAATTTGCTGCACTGAGGTAATCTGGGTTTGCTGTGGTGTTGAACCTTGTGCCACTGGAGGGTCATATGCCATAAAGGTTGCCCATGGTGGACAGGTTTAGTGGAGCTCCCAATTTAAAACCAATTTAAGACAGGTGAGGAAGCAGGAGTGGTGTCCACTTCTTGAACCACATGCCTCTGGAAACTATGGAGAAACGAGTTCTAGAAAGGCTTCAGGCCTTTTGTTCATAGGGTCACTATGAGTCGTGCTCGACTTGATGGTAGTCAACAACAAGTAAGGAATTTAGCATTTTTTATGTTTGTTTCATTTTAATAAAAATTCATTATTATTGTTCTTGTCATAACCATTATTTGTTTCATTCTTTGAAGTTGACCTAAGACCTAATGAGAGAATGAGATGAGACCTAAAACCTAATCTTGTTCTCTCATTTTGCAGAAGTGTAATTTGAAGTACCGAAAGTTAAGTCATTTTCTTGGAGTCTTGTAGTCAATGCTCATGATATAATCAGTGATCACTTTTAGTTCACTATAGTCATCTAGAAAAAGTTTCTATTAACAATAATACTGGTTTGGATTCAGATAACTTGAAGTTACAAGGCCCAGTGTTTTGTAAGGTCTGCAGGTGTCATTTGTACCTACCCGTTACTTACAGAGCACTCGATCAAGTGGTTAAGGCAAGCAGGCAAGTAGGTAGGTGAGTTTAGGAGACTGAGAAGTGAAGTCCGAGCCTTGTGGCGACTTGGGGGCCCTGGTGGTGTGGCGTGTGTGGAGCTACCCCACCAGCTCAAGTGTAGCTCCTTCCTGGGGTTGGAATCCATTGGCAGCCCAGTGATGGAAGGTCAGCAGCCTCCCACAGCATTTACAGTCTCCGAAAACCCACAGGAGGGTCAGCAATGAGTTGGTTCCAACTTGACAGCAGTGAGTTGTGCTGTTACACAGCCTTGATGAGAAGTTCTTACGATTAAGTGTATGCTGACATTTTGACCTACTGGGGAATTTCACACTTCAGGGTTTTATTCACTCTTAGGTACATGGATTACATAGAGGGAAACCACCAAGAAAAATCTCAAGGTAAAAGAACTTCTTAGATAGAAATATATCCTTGGACTTGAAAATAAGAATTAGTCATTGTATTCTTAAATATTGACTCTTGCAAGGAGTCATTAATCTTTGTTCTGAAAACTGCCTCAGGCTGTTGCCTCCTTTAATACCCAGAGCATTGTTGCTTCAGTTTGAGCATGTTCTGTGGAATCTTGGCAATGTGTGCATCCCCTTTCTTCATCTTAGCAAAAGCGTGAGTAAACATTTTTTTTCCTTACCTTTGGTATGTTTGCAGCTTACATCTTAAATGATCCAGACTAATATAATGTAATGCCAAGAGTACATAATTTAAGACATCAGGATTATGTCCAGGACTATGCAATAGGGTCAGAGGTTATAGACTTGTTGCTAGTTGAGTACCTTTAGAAAAGTACCACGTAGTTGTTTTCTGAGTGAGCTAATGAAGTCAATGGGCTTCAAGCCAGGGAAACCACTACTTTTAAACATGGATTATATTTGTTCTTTATTCAGAATTTTATTATTTAACCATTCATTTTAATGCTGTATAGTTTGGAAATTCCAGGAATTTAAATTTCCTAATTACTATTGTTACACTTTGAATTTTATAAAAAAATTACTAATATTTTTTTTTAAATTGAATGCTATTTATGTGCCTTGACATTCTATTATGCACAAAATGAGTTAATGATTTGAAAGATCTTGAAATTCATGGAGCTTAGAAATATTTGTGATTTATTGAGAAATGACTAATTTTTTATATAACAGAGAGCCGAGGCATATAATTAGCACTCAATATTAAAACATTTGGTCATTTTTTATTAAAAATAATTCAAAGCATAACAATAGCAATTGTTATCATTTACTGAGGAAGCTCTGGTGGCTTGTGTTGCTTATTTTTGTTAGGTGTAGTTGAGTTGAATATGACTCCTAACAGCTCTATAACCAACAGACATGAATCCTGGCCTATCCTGTGCCATCCTCACCATTTCTGATACACTTGAGTCAATTGCTGAAGTCTCTGTGTCAATCTGTCTCGATGGGGTCTTCCTCTCTTTCACAGACCTTCCACCTTCAAAGTATGATATCCTTTTCCAAAAAATAGCCTCATCTAGCAACATGTTCAAAGTATGAGAGATGAAGCTCTGTCATCTTTGCCTCTAAGAAGCACTCTGCCTGCACTTTTCCCAAGACCTACCTGTTCATTCTTTTGGCAGTCCATGAGATATTCAGCACTCTTCAACACCACAACTCAGAGGCATCAGTTCTTCTTTCATCTTTATTCACTGTCTAGCTTAGATGCATAGCAAGTAACCAAGGCCTGAATCAGGAGCACCTTCATCTTCAGACTGACATGACTGCCCTTCACTATTCTAGTGAACTTGTCCAAAGCAATACGTTTTCTCTTCTCTTGACTGCTGGTCAAGAGATAATTGTTGATTCAAGTAAGATGAAAATCATTAACAGTTTCAGTCGTTTCTCCATCTATCATGTTGTTGCCGTATTCCACCTGAATTAGAAAAAATCTTAAGAACATGTTTGAGGCATTGATCAACAAGGATCAAAGACCAGAGGAGCTGTAGAATTAAGAATATCATCCATAAGGAGAGTAAAAGGTTCATTACAAAGAGAGAGGAGAAAGAAAAAGCCAAATGGGTAGTAGAAGAAACTATGAAAGTTGCATTTATGTGCTTAGAAACCAAAATCAAGTGAAAGAATGCTGAAGTGAAAGAGCTGCTCAGAGAATTTCAACGGGGAGCTCCAGACGACAAAGCAAAGCAATATAATGAAATGCGCAAACAGTTGGAGTCAGAGAATAAAAAGGGAAGATCTTGCATAGCATTTCTCAAGCTGAAAGAACTAAAAACCCCAAATTCAGGCCTCAAGTTGCAACACTGAAAGATGGTGTAGGCCAAATGTTAAATGATACTGGAAGCATTAAAAGAAGATGGAAGGAATACACAGAGTCACTGTACCAAACAGATCTGGTTGACACTGAAAAATTTTGGTAAGCATCTATGGTAACAAAGGAAGAAGTTCAAGCTGCGCTGAAGACTCTAGCAAAAAATTAAGGCCCCAGAAATCAATGGGACATTTTTCAACTAACAGATGGAACCCTGGATGTGCTCATCCATCTCTTTCAGGAAATCTGGAGGACAACTGGCTGGCTGACTGGTAGAGATTCCTATTTGTTTCCATCCCCAAGAAAGGTGATGTAACTGAATGTGGAACTTATAAAGCAGTATAATTAATAGCACATTCTAGCAAATACTACTGAAGATCATCTAGCTATACTGTTTGGAACAGTATATATACAGGGAACTGTCAGATGGTGCAGGCTGGAATAGAAGAGACCATGGTACTAGGCATATTAGAGCTAATGTTTGATGAATCATGGCTGAGAATGTCAGTGTTTCATGCAAAGGCATTTGACTGTATGGATCATAACAAATTTTTACTATCATTGCCATGCAGATTTATACTTACACTGAGAAGTTGTTATCCGAATGCAACAAGGAAGCACTGTATGGCTTAAAATCAAGAAGAGTATACATCAATCTGTATGGCATCAGAATTGGAGGAAGACTTATCAAAAACTTGTGCTATGCAGATGACACAACTTTACTTACTAGAAATGAGGGGGACCTGTAGCATTTGTTGCAGAAGATCAAAGACTTTAGCCTTCAATATTAATTGCATCTTAACATCTGGCAGTTTAGTGATAAGGAATTGTGCTGTTAACACAAAGGAGTGCAGGTTTAAATCTACCAGCTGTTGTATAGGAAAAAAATGGGCAGTCTCCTCTCTTGTGATGTACTGTCTCTAAAAACTCACTGAAGTGTCAACTGTGGGTTGGTTCAGATTTGGAGGTACATTTGCTCAAACCGTTTGACTGTTCTTATTTTCAAAAATCATTTATTACCTTTTTTTCTAAAGAAAATAATTTGAGATGTACTGTAGCTAAGTAGGTGAGACAGTTTCCTGGAAGGGGACACCATGCTTGGAAAGGAGGAAGGTTAGCATAGGAGAGGAAGACCCACGGTGAGATGGAGTTGACATGGTTACTTCAGTAATGGGCTGTAGTGTGTTAGAGACAATGAAGCTGGTCAAGATGAAGGCTGGGTTCATGTTGGCTGTTCATAGGGTCACTGTGAGTGGGGTTTGGGGAGGTGCGGGAGGGGGGGATTGTGTACCAATGAGGGAGTTTTTCTTTTGCTTTAGCAAATGGGGGGGGAGGGGGGAGGGGTTTGTGCGGGGAGAAGGGTGCAACAATGAATGAATGGAATCCCAAAATCTCTGTAGATGTTCATTGAAATGAAAAATAAACAACCTAAATTAAAAAAAAAAAAAAAAAAACCAAACAACTGTGGTTTATAAGCTGTCCTGTGGTCCCAAAGGCACACAGTTTGAATCTGCAAGCCGAACCACGAGAGAAGGATGGGCAGTCTCCTGTGTGATTAACTGCCCCTGAAAACCTGTCGGAGAATCAGCTGTGTATCAGTTCCGACTCGACGGCACACACCTGTGAGAATAGTTTGCCCTTACTGTCACCACACTAGTCTGTCAGTTTCCTGTACTGGAGGTGACTTGTCTCTTGCTGTGCTGCTGGAAGCATTCTATTGGTATCTCAGATGCCCTCAGGGTCACTCATTGTGGATAGGTTTCAGTGGAACTTTCAGACTAAGACAGTTTAAGAAGTACATTGGCTATATATTTCTGAAATCACAGTCCTTCAAAAACCCTATGAAGAAGTATTGGTATATGTAGCACCAGAAGTAAAGCCTCAAAGACTGGAAGCCATCTCAACATCAGTTGCAAATATCTATTGATAATTAAAACATGCAGTGTATGGAGTATGAATCAAGACAAATTAGAAGTTGTAAAAAAAATAAATGGGACACACAAAGATCAACATTTTAGACATAAGTAAACTGAGATTGACTGGTGTTGGCCACTTGGTATTAAACAGTAGTATGATCTATTATGCTGGAAATGCAAAATTTAAGAAATTCTTCTTACTGTTACATTAATGGTACAAAAAAAAAATATTTCATGCTTTATCCTAAACTGTAACTGTGAGTGACAAGATACAGTACGTATACTTACCAGGAAAGCCTGTTAATACAACTATTATTCAAATATATCCATCAACACAAAACCCAGAGATGACAAAATCGAGGAATTCTCTTTTGGCCTTATAATAAGAAACTGCATTGCAATCTAAAGGCAGGTGGTTCAAATCCACCAGATTCTCCATGGGAGGAGGATGGGCAGTCTCCTCTTGTGTAGTTCAATGTCTCTAAAAACCTGTTGGAATCAGATATAGGTTGATTCTGACTCAATGACGACAAACAACAGCCACTATCAACTTGTGCAAGCAGCTGTGGTGGTGCAGTGGCATTGCTTTACCAGCCAGAAGGCACGTGGTCTGAACCCACCAGCTGCTCTGTGGGAGAAAGCAGGGCAGTCTCCTGTGCCGTTTACAGCCTCCGAAAACCAGCTGGAGGTCAGCTGGGAGTCAGTTCTGACTCATTATATAACATCCACCACCTTTTACACTCTGAATCAATTGAATGTGCAAATAATATGCATTAATAATAATTTATTACTCAGATATAAAATTTGGAAACAAAGAAGGACTTTTTGTTATGTGCTGTTGAGTCAACTACGACTCATAGCGACCCTATGAACAATAGCTCTGCACACTGCTCTATCTCATGTCACTGTCTCTGAAACCCTACCCTCATTCTGTCATCCTTATTCATTATCCATCTCTCAAATGCATAGCTAGTGATTGAAAAGACCTTGGCCTAGATTGGATGCAACTTAGTCTTCAAACTGACATCATTGCTCCTCAGTAATTTGGTGAGATCCCTGACAGTAGATTTTCCCAGTGCATTATGCCTCCTGATCGCTTGACTGCTGGTATCAGGGGTGTTTATGGAAAGGAAGGATAGTATGCGTAAATGAATATCAATTGTAGTTTTTTAGACAATCTCAAACAAATTTCAGATGAAGAGGAAAAGTTTGAAGGTTTTCCCTCCCTTTTATTTATATGTTTCTTTCATATTACTTTTGGAAAAACCCCCACAACATAGTACAAGTACAATAGTACAAGTACAATCTGGATGTATGGTTCTGCATTTTTTCTCTCCAGAAACTTGACTTCTAATGAAGCCAGTGTTAATTTTATCTGTAATAAAGAATATGTCCTCACATGAGAAAAATTTTGTGCAGCTTAAAAATAGAGATTCTGAATTGGATAGAATCAATTTGTAAGTCAATTATTTATTAAGTAAAATTACATTCTACAATCTGAAGTGTCTTCCTAGTTTGAAGCTCTTCTCTAATAGGTTAAGTAGATATTAACATTGTTTTTCTATTATAAACACCAATTAACTTCAGAATTTTGCCCATATATTTATATATTAAAACGTTGATGTACCTTCTGTAAGAAATGGTAAAACTGTGTAAAGTAAAATGATCTTTGTAAATTTACTGGAATTGACAAAATGATATGTTTCTTAATTAAAGTCTTTATTTAAATTGAATGTTATATTTTTAATTTTTATTTTATACTTATTTACTTACAAAGTTCATAAATTTCTTATATATGAGTATTATTTTTCAACGTGACTTTTTGATTGAACTCAGATTGGGCCATTTGTATAAAACACTCTATCTGCTAAGTTTTTTATACCCTTTTCTAAACTATGACTGTTTTGTTCAGCAGACGCTACATCTAGAAATGGAACACAAGGCTGTCTGGGTCAGCAAACCAGTTGGTCTTGACCAAAGGCCAGGTCAAATAAGCGGGGCTTGGCAAATATTGGTGAGATCCAATTGCTAAATCTTAGAGGTGTAGAATTTTCACTGTAATCAGAATTAGAATTGTAATTAGAATCTTGAACCATCTCTTGTTTTTTAACACATCCTTGTCTATTTTATAATCCATGACTATTCAAATCATGAATAATTGATGTACACATTTTTAAAAAATTAACTTTGATCTCCTTTCTCATCTCACACCTTGCAGTTAAATTCTCCTCGGACACTGGCAAAATACACACACACACACACACACACACACACACACAGACACCCCCCATACACACACACACATATGTATGTTTATATGTATTTTTTGTGTGTGAAAAAAATTTGTATTTAGAATTAGCCACCTGGACTTGATTTAGATGATCCCAATTTTGTTGGCAACATCCAAAGCATCATAGTCAGGAGCAAGTCGAACATAGGCTTCTTCTCTCCATCAGGCCTAATCAAAGTGTTGACCTTAGCCACATCAATGTCATAGAGCTTCTTTACAGCTTGTTTAATTTGGTGCTTGTTGGCCTTGACATCCACAGTGAACACAAGTGTGTTATTATCTTCTATCTTCTTCATGGCTGACTCAGTGGTCAGGAGAAATTTGATGATGGCATAGTGGTCAAACTTGTTTCTCCTAGGGGCGCTGTTCAGGGGATATTTTGGGCTGCCTTTAGAGTCTCAGCGTCTTAGGCCGCTGGAAGGTGGGTGATGTGTGGATCTTCTTTTCTTTTTGTGTCTGTGGATGCCCTTCAGGACTGCCTTCTTGGCCTTTAATGCCTTTGCTTTGGCGTCAGTTTTGGGAGGGGCAGGGGCTTCCTTCTTTACTTTCGGCGCCATCTTCATAGAAAGCGAGTCAAATACAACTTATTGTGACCCTATGAACAAAAGATCTGAACCCTGTTCTATCCTGTGCCATCCTCACACTACCTGATACACAACAGATCACTGCAGCAGTCACCATGTCAATCCACCTGGTTGAGGGTCTTCCTCTCCCTTCACCAACTCTCCACCTTTCCCAACGTCATGTCCCTCTACAAGGAATAACACCTTCAGAGCATTACTGGTGAGAAGCAACTCCTTTGTATGCTTGGAAATGAAAGATGTATGTAGTAAGAAACAATATAATCGGGGAGCTCTGGTGGCCTAGTGGCAAGAAGCTGCATTGCAATCCCAGAGGAACACGGTTCGAATCCACCAGATGCTCTGCCGGAGAAGGAGGCGCAGTATCCTCCTGTACCAGTCAGATCTGATTTGACGGTACACGCACACAAAATTTAAAAAAAAAAAAAAAAAAGAAACAATGTAATCAGCCTCTAGGTAAGGTCAGTTGCTGGTTCTCCTTAGAAATCCAGCATGTTATACTGACTTCATTAAGTCACTTATTTCCTTAAGCATTAACATTGCGGGACATTAGGTATCTCCGCTCCCCTTTTAAATAATAAAAACATCTCTCAGACTGATCCCAACATAAGGAACTACCATCAGCTGATGTGTTTGAAATCACAGAAGCCATGGAAGCTTCATATATAAGTTATTAGATGGAGGGCTGGTGAAAGGGAGATAGATGTGAAGGG
>NW_006399769.1:7968705-8017271 GCF_000299155.1 Elephantulus edwardii
GATTGATTCAGTGACTGGGATAATTGGGATGGGAGTGTCAGAGACAGTGCGATTGGCACAGGACAGAGCGGAGTTTAGGTCTGTTGTACATAGGGTCGCTAATAGTCGCAGGCGACTCGACGGCACATAACAACAAACAGCAACAACCTTTTTATGATATTTATCCCCTTCGAATAAATGGGTTTTGTTTGTCATGTCGTTGTTGGGAATGTTGAGTTTACTGTGCCTCATAGCACCCCTATGAATATCAAACAGATCTGAAACTTGCTCTCTCCTGTACCACCCTTGCTGTCTGTGATATGTTCAAGCCCATTGTTATAGTCAGTGTGCCGGTCCATCTTGGGGATCTTCCTTTTTCTCTCTGACCCTGCACCTTTCCTAGCATGATGTCTTTTTCTAAGGCCTAATTCCTGACAACATTCCCAGAGTGTGTGAGACAATCTTTTACAATCCTTGGTGCTGAGGAACACCCTGGTTGCACTTCCTTCCGGACAGACCTGTTGTTTTGGAAGGCCATAAAATATTCAGTATTCTTCTCCGACATCACAACTCAAAGACATCAATTCTTCTGTCATCCTTATTCATTAACTGACTTTCAGTTGCACAGGAAGTAATGAAAAATGCTATGGCTTGGATCAAGGGTCGCGAACACTTTAAACTGACCTCATTGCTCTTTAGCATTTTGGAGAGGTCCTTGATAGTAGATTTTTCCAATGTATCACATCTTTTTCTTTCTTGACTGCTGTTAGCATGAGGATTAATTCTGGATTCAGGTAAAATGAAATTGCTGAGACCTTCAATCTTTTCTCCATCAATTATGATGTTGCCTCTTCAGTGGTTTGAATGTTTGTGTATTCTTTTGCTGTTATTATTGTTGTAAACTGTCAAGTTAGAACCGACCCATAGCTGAGCCTCCAGCAGGTTTTCAGAGGCAGTAAATCACATGGGAGGAGACTCCCCATCTTTCTCCCATGGTGGATTCAAACTGTTGCCTTTGGGATTGTGGTGCAGTTTATTACTACTAGACCACCAGAGTTCTCTCAAAGCTTTAAATGGTACAGGTGGAGATTGCCCATCTTTCTTGTGATGGGCACCTTGTAGATTTGCACAACCTGCCTTTAGGTTGGCAGTGCGACTTTTTATCTCTGGGTCACCAGACCTCTTTGTTCTTTGGTAGTCTGTCAGCTCTCCAGTCTATTTAGTTGTCTACACCCAAATCACAATTCCAAGACACCAGTTCTTCTTTTGTCTCCTTATTCATCATCCAGCTTTTTACAAACATATGAAACAATTGAAAATACCATAGCTAGCGTCAGGCATATCCTAGTCTTTAAACTGGCATAGTTTCTCTTTAGCACTTTAAAGAGGTCCTGACAGCAGATTTCCCTAATGCAACATGTCTTGAATTTTTTACTGCTTCTGCCATGCATGTTGCTTATGCGTCCACGTAAACATCAGTCTTTTCTGCATCTATCTATTACTTACTGATTCAAGTGTATGTATTTTTATTTCCCGTATATTGAAATATAGTCCAAATTGAAGGCCTTCAGTAAGTACCTCTAGTCTTCATCACTTTCCACAGGGACAGTTTTGTCATCTGCATGATATGAATAACTGATGACACTTCTACCTATCTTGGTGCTATATTATTCTTCAGTTGCCATATGACCATTTAAAAGTTGTGCCCTTTCCATGCATAGGTGGCATATGGTGTTGTTATGTACCAATAAGCCACCTGAGACTCTTAACGACCCTATGGACCTGAACCCTGCCCTGTCCTGAGCCAGTGTCACTGTCTATGATACACCTACCCCCATTGCCCCAGTTACTGTGTCACTCCATCTCTTCTGGGTCTTGCTCTCCTGCACTTTCCCTCCACCTTTCTTTGAGGACTGGTTCCTCCTCACCATGTGCCCAAAGTATGTGAGATGGAGTTTGAAAATCCTTTTCTCCAGGAAGCAGCTTGGTTTCACCATCACCAAGACAGACCTATTTGTTTTCTTCGCAGTCATCTTCAAGACTCTTCTTAAGCACCACACCTCAAAGGCGTCATTTCTTCTTCTGTCATCCTTAGTCATTGTCTAGCTCTCTGATGCATAGGAGGGAGTTCCCTAATGAGATTCAGTATGCTTGAGTGTATGAAAACATTCTCAGATATTTTCTTTCTTTTGCCCTTTTATGTTTTCAGCTCTGCCAAACTTGAAAATGTGCCCTTCCTGTATTGGTAGACTGGCTCACTCATGAAAATAGAGTTCTATATTGTCCATGGCAATGGAAAATCTCTGGAGATTTATTTCACTAGAAATCTCTCCCTGCTTTTAATCTCTTATTAAATTGAAATCTAGTGATTTTTCAGGTTTCTGTATATAATGTTACTCCTTATAGCATTGTAAAACAACTAGCAGAGAGAAGCTGCTTTCTTGATTTACTTGCCTTCATCTTGTATGTATGATCTAATATCTATGAATAAATTTTTGTTAAACATTAACTGTATGCCATACTTAGTATTTAACATTGTGAAAGATGCAAGATAACCTATTCTTAGGGAGCATATAGTGGTTTTGGTGTGGGGGTGGGTAAGAAACTTCAACATAAATGAAATAATTAAAGAAACAGAAAAGTCCCACTCTACAGCTACAACAATGATAAAACCTTTGAGTAGAGAAAGCTATTTTGCAGTCAAGGATTGTATTATTGTTATACTACAGGTGAAGGATTAAGCATTTGATCTTTCTTAAAGATTTTATATTCTCTCTAATATAAATTCCATCACTTACATGTTAGAAAATGTTTAGAACAATGCCACCTTTTTATAAGTGTTTTTCTATTTTTCAAAGAAGTGAAATAACTTTTCAATTGTATTCTTTACAGTAAAAAAGTACTCAGCTCTCTAGGTGTCAGTTTATTTTTTACTGTTAGGGACTAATATTTAGTAATTTAGCAATATCCTATGTTCCCTTAAACCTGTATGTTTTCATTTATTTCCTGAGGTGAACTTCTGATCTTTAGTTGCTGTTGTTAGAAGTTGTTGGAGTTGGTTCCGATTCATAGTGATCCTGTATACATGACATTAAACATTGAGTGGCCCTGCTCCCTCATTGAAGTCCTTGCCTATTGTAGCCAATATTTTTCTTTTTTTTAAAAAAAAATTACTGTTCATTTGGTGTTTTAGTTAATATGACAGATTATTTTGCAATGCTTCTGTGTAGATCTTTACATTTTACATTACCTTTTTAGAGTAGCAATGCACATTATTGTTGTTGTTGATTGCCTTCAAGTCAAGCACAATTCATAGCGACCCCAAAGACAAGATGTTTAGGAAGTTGATGCTATTCCTTCTTCTAAACCTGTCATAGTATGTTATTGTTGTTATGTGCCATTGAATCACCTGTGATGCATAGCGACTCTGTGTACAGCAGCTCTGAACCCTTCCCTTTCCTGAGCCAGTCTTAGTAACTCTGACACACCAACCCCTATTGCCCCAGTTACTGTATCAGTCCATTTCATCCAAGGTCTCCCTCTCCTGTGCTGTCCATTCACCCTTCCAAGCATGATGTCCTTCTCCAAGGACTGATCTCTCCTGGCCACATGCCTAAAGTAAGTGAGGTGGAGCTTCAAAATCCTAGCCTCCAAGGAGAAACTTGGTTTCACCCTCTTCAAGACAGATTGCTTTGTCTTCTTGGCAGTCCATGGTATGTTCAAGATTCTTCTCCAGCACCACAACTCAATGTACTTTGATAAATACTGAACACAAAGTAAGATCCTTTAGAACAGTAATGCATAAGTCATGCAGTATTGGATTTGCACATTGGAGACAAGGCTGTGACTAAAGAAAGAACTCGTGTTAGGCAGAAGTTAGTTAATGAGATAAACATTCTAGTGTTCGGGGCAACTGCAGCGTGTGTAACATTGGCAGTGGTGTGTGAGGCCTGGTGCCATTCTTTTATACTAACCAATTTAGAACTACACAGGTATGGACAAAGCTGTAAGGTTTTCTGGACCATTCCTATCTCAACCTTTATGAAATTGCATTTTTCCTACGTTGTAACTTTACTGCTTTAATCACAGACCACATATAAAGGCCAACATGCACAACCTCCAACTAAAATCCTTTTGTAGCCTAGACAGTGAAGTCGTCCAACAGAAGACTTTAAAACTGCAGCTCAACTAAGGCACAAACTGAGATTTAGACACCAGTGTTCATAGCAGCATTATTCACCATTGCAAGAAGATGCAAACAGCCCAAATGTCCAACTACAAATGAATGAATTGAGAAATTATGGTACATTCACACAGTGGAATACTATGCAGCACACAGGATCAATGATTTTGTAAATTGTTTCCTAACTTGGGAGGGACTGGATGGCATTATGCTGAGTGAACTCAGTGCTGCAAGGATAAATATTGTATAAAACCATTATTGTAGCATGAGTATAAGGATCCAAGTGGGATGGGAGAGAGTGGAA
The DNA here is from genome assembly GCF_000299155.1 of Elephantulus edwardii. Lineage (NCBI taxonomy): Eukaryota > Metazoa > Chordata > Mammalia > Macroscelidea > Macroscelididae > Elephantulus > Elephantulus edwardii. The sequence continues at coordinate 7,973,172 of NW_006399769.1, forward strand.
GCAGAGGGATGAGGATGTGCAGGGGGAGGGGGGGGTTAATCATGGGGTTGTACAATTTGATGAGTGGGGGATGAGGGAAATGGAAAGAATTTGTTTTTGAAAACAAAACAAAACCAAAAAACCCAACACTGCAGCTCCTTTTGGATTCCCCAAAGCATGGCTATACACTTCTTCAGACGGGCCTCTTCCTGAGGAGTCAGTGTTACCTTCATTACATCTGAGATTCCATTCTGTCCTAAGATGCAAGGAACGCTAAGGAAGATGTCATCCTTAATTCCATAAAGACCCTCAATCATGGTGGAAATTTTATGTACCTGCCTAAGACTCTTCATTATACTTCCTGCTAGGTCTGCCACAGACAGTCCAGTGGCTCAGGAAGAATAGCCTTTCAGTTTGATCACCTCATAGGCACTGTCAACCACCTGTTTGTGAACCTCTTTCCACTGTTCCTTATCTGAATCAGTACTTAATTCAGGATGCAGATTTTTCAGGGAGATACTAGCCACATTCACTCTGCTCCATGCAGGCACACTAGAGTCTCTGTGCTCTCCAAGGACCAGCCGTGACAGCTCAATGCTTCAACTCCCAACCTCTCCCCCATTAGGTAATGGAATTGCACTGAATCCATGTTGCATCCATTGCCAATAACACTGTTTTGGGGAAGCTACTGATCTACCAAGATATGAAGATAAGGATACCCACTGGATGGAAAACAACAAGCAGCTTACAGTTTGGGCTAGTTTACAATATTGGAAATGATCAATTTAAAGATTTTCTTTTTATCCTGGGCAAAATCAAGATGGCTTTCCCCCCTCCTGCTGATGTGTTCATGCTGTGATAATAACCAATTTGCAGTTATATTATAGTCTTTGCCAGAGACAACTTTTGGTGTTCTAAGGAAAAGGCTGCCATGCTGGAGATTCATCATTTCTCCCTTTGTATTGTTTTCTATGACATCAACAAATGCAAGTTCTTCTGCCAGACCCTTCATTAAAATACTGATGGCACAGGCCATGCCAACAGCACCAACCTCAACAACTGTAACCTCATTCTGGCAGGACTTTTCTTAAGAAGTTTCTGAATCAGGTGATCCTTGGGCGTTGCCACACTGGATTCTGATGAGGAAGGAACCAGGTGGGCTTGGCAGTGGGAGGTGGTGAAATGCTGACTCTGGCCACTGTTTCAAACCATTTTGTTGAGGATCTTCTTTTATCAACGACTCTCTGTTTTTCCATCATGATGTTTTTCTCTAAGGACTGATCTGTCCTGATGATATGTTTAAAGTCTCACCATCCTTGCTACTAAGGAGCATTTTTGCTTGTGCTTCTTCCAAAACAGATTTATTTGTTCTTAAAACAGTCCATGGTATATTCAGTATTCTTTGCCAACACTGTAATTCAAAGGCATTGGTTATTCTTTGGTCTTCTTTACTTATCGTCCAAAGTTTCCATGCATTTGAGTCGATTGAAAATATACTGGCTTAGACCAGGCATATTACTCCTTAAGGTGACAGCTTTGCTTTTTAGCCGTCAGTGACCTCTCCAAAGTATTGAGGAGAACTGATGTCAGTTTGAAGACTAAGGTGCACTTGGTTCAGTCTTTTCAATCACTAGCTTGGCATCTGCAAGCTGGACAGTGAATAAGGATGACAGAAGAAAAGTCATTGCCTTTGAATTGTAGTGTTGGAGAAAAATACTGAATATTGCATGGACTGCCAAAAGAAAAAAACAGGCATTTCTTGGAGAAGGTGAAGCCAGAGTGCTCCTTGGAGGCTTCTTCTCACATGCTTTGGGCATGTTGCTTGAAGGGACTATTCCTTGGAAAAGGAAATCACGCTAGGGAAGGTGAAAGGGCAGTGGAAAACAGGAAGACCCTCGACAAGATGAATTGACACCATAACTGCAGCAAAGGGCTCAAGTATGTCAGAGATGATGAGGATGACACAGGCTAGGATAGGGTTTTTATCTGTTATTGAAAGAGTCGCTATGAGTCATACTCAACTCAACCATACGTAATAACAACAACAACAAAGGTTTCTTTTATAGCAGATTTACACAATGCAAAATATTACTTCATTTCTTGACTAATGTTTATGAGCATTGATTGTGGGTCCAAGTAGAATCAAATGCTTGGCTACTTCAATATTTTGTCCATTTATCATGTTACTTATTGGTCCATTTGTAAGGATTTTTTTTTTTCCTCTTTACATTGAGATGTAATCCATACTGAAAGCTGTGGTCTTTGTCCTTCGTCAAGAAATGTTTTAAATCCTCTTCACTTTGAGCCAGTAAGCTTGTGTGTCCTCTGTGGCATAATGTGGATTGTAAATGAGTCTTTAATTGGATGAAGTAGAAGAAATCTTATCACCAACTTGGATTATGCAGATGACACAACCTTGCTCACTAAAACTAAGGACGACTTGAAGCATTTGCTGCAGAAGGTCAAACATTGAAGCTTTCACTATAGATTGTATCTCAACATCAAAGAAAGAAAGATCCTCACCACTGGGCCACTTGGCAGTATTACGATAAACAGAGAAAAGATTGAGGTTGTTAACAACTTCATCAGATCCACAATCAACACTTGTGACAACAGTCAGGAAATCAAAAGATGAGTTGGTTTTGGGAAAGTCTGCTGTCAGAGAGCTCTCTAGAGTGCTAAAGAGTAACAGTGCATTCTAGAGACTAAGGGTGCCTTATGCAGGACATGGTGTGTATCATGAGAGCTGGACAATGACTAAGGATGACAAAATAAGAATCAGTGCATTTGAGTTGTGGTGCTAAGAAGAGTATGGAATATATCATGTACTGCCAGAATATACAGGTCTGTCCTAGAGAGAGTGAAACCAGGTTGCTACTTGGAGGCAAGAATTTTGAAACTCTGTCTCACAATTTGAGCATGTGGCCAGGAGGGACTGATCCTTAGAGAAGGACATCATACTTGGAGGAGTAGAGGATCAGAACAAGAGAGGAAGACCCTGGAAGAGATAGGTTGACACAGTGACTGTGGCAGTGGGGTCAGCTGTGTCAGAGACAGTGAGGCTGGCTCAGGATAGGACGAAGTACAGGGCTGTTGTTCATCGGGTCGCCATGAATTGTAGTCGATTCAGGGCACATAACAACGAGTCTACCGCCTGTCGTCCTGATGCTAGATCCTTCATTTAGGTCATCTTCTAGGATTTTGCTCAGCATACAGATTGAATAATTGGAGTGAAAAGATACAACCCTAAGGTATACTTTTGATTTTTAAACCACACACTATCCCTTTGCTTTGTTTGTTCTGTGTACAGGTTCTGTAATAGCACAATTACTGGTCTGGAGTTACTGTTCTTTGAAGTGTTATCCATCCAGTGTGAGGGATAATTACCCCCAAAGCCAAGTAAACAAATGGTGAAAATGTGAAACTGTTCACTACAGATTACTAAGTAAATGCTACTAAGCTGTGGCTCATCTCTATTCCTATATGAATTATTCCTTTCAAAAAGGTTTTGAGTCTATAAAATGATGCTGTTAGTTTGGGTGAGGAACAGATACCAGCCATACCTAAAAGTAGAATCTTTGATGTGGTAAAACTTGGAAATTGTTCACCACTTCAGATTAGTAAATAAGCACAAGTAATAAAACTATGTTTACCATGCCTATATGCTACCAAGTCCAAGGTGGGTGATTTTAATCTATGGCCCTTAGGCCTGGTTTAAATTGTTGTGGGTTTTTTTTGTTTGTTTGTTTTTTGTCAAACATTCTTCTAAGTAATAGAGCACTGGTCTGTGTATTTGCTGTACAGAGGTAACTTGTGGTTGCTGTGATGCTAAACACTGTGACACTGACGTGTCAAATGCAGTAATGGTTGCTCATGGTGGACAGTGTTTGGTGGAGCTCCCCAATTAAAACAAGCTTGGAAGCAGTCGTGGAATCCACTTCCAAAATGGCTTGCCTCCGGAAACTCTATGGACATGGAGAAAAGACCAAATTTATACACGTGTTCAGGTCTTTTGTTCATAGGGTCGCTATGGGTCGTCTAAACTCTGTGGGCACTTAACAACAACAACAGCAACATTGGGTAACCTGGTGTTGGTAATTTGTTCTTATCCACACAGTCTGGTTGCATTTGTGTGCTTTCTGCATTTAGCCGAGATCTATCTGGCATCAGCAGTGATATCCTTTGTTTCACACCTTCTTCTGAATTGGGCTTATATTTGTCAGTTCTCTGCCATTTTAGGCCTAACACTGTTTTTAAGATATTTTCACCATAATTTGTAGATTCCTGTTTGTAATTATAAATTGAAGGAAAGTGCTGCTGATACTTATTTAATTGTATAGATTACAAATTCCCTTCCTGTACTTGTTGACATTGTCAGCATTTGCCTTTGAGGTTTTTTCTTAGATCAATACCAGTCGATCAGCTTTTACTGTATTCAAAATGGACATGCTCTAACTGCAGTTGGCTTGTTGGCACCAGTTCATTGCTTATTTAAAAAGCTGACTTAATCTTGTTGGAGTTTCATCATCTTTGAGAGAGTAAGGTGGGCAAATGGAGTATGTTGCTGTCTTATCACTGGCCTTAAGAAATGTAACTCCCTCTTTTTATGTCGAAAGTTAGAGGCTTACTTAGAAGAGTAGGCAGAATATGAAACAATTTTCCACTCTTCACATAATCTCAATCTTTATGTTAAAGTTTTATTATTTTTATTGTATTATTTTTGCATGTACCGTCAAATCATCTGACTGGTACAGGAGGAGATTGCCCCCTCCTTCTCCAGCAGAGCATCTGGTGGATTTGTACCACGTACTTCTGGGATTGTGGTGCAGCGTCTTGCCACTAGGCCACTACAGTTCCCTAAATCTTTGTTATAGTTTTAATGTCTTCTTCTGACATTAAAACAAATGAATATACATCTGCTTTGTAAAATATATTTTCAGTTTTTGTCTTTTTAAGTTATAAATTGTCTGTTTTTTAGAATTTCAGAAAAAATTTTCCTATGTTGTCATTATGTGCCATCGAGTCACCTGTGACTCATAGTGACCTTTGTACAATAGCTCTGAACCCTGCCCTATCCTGAGCCAATCTCATCATCTCCCTCCGACAAACCTAATCTCATTTCTCTAGTCACTGAGTCAATCCATCTGATCCTGGGTCTTCCTCTCCTGCACTGTCTGTCCACCCTTCTAAGAATGATGTCCTTCTCCAAGGACTGGTCCTTTCTGGCCATGTGCCCAAAGTATATGAGACAGAGCTTTAAAATTATTGCTTCCAAGGAGCAGCTTGGTTTCACCCTCTAGTGCAAATCATTTTGTTCTCTTAGCAGTTCCTTGTATATTCAGTACTTTTCTTCAGCACCACAACTCAAAGCCATCAATTCTTCTTCTATCATCTTTTGTCCTTGTCCAGCTCTTTGATGCATAGCTAGTAATTGCGAATACCATAGCCTGGACCAGGCACACCTTAGTCTCCAGACTGACATCACTGCTCTTCAGTACTCTAAAGAAGTCCCTGGCAACAGACTTTCCCAATTCAGTTCATCTTTTGACTTCCTGACTGCTGGTGTCAAGAGTGGTGATTGTGCAACCAAGCAAGCTGAAACTGTTAACAATCTCAATCTCTTAATCTATCATCAAGCTGCCAATTATCCCAGTGGTGAAATTTTTTGTTTTTCTGATGTTGAGCTTCAATCCATATTTAAGACTACTGTCCTTGACCTTCTGTAGCAAACGCCTTATTTCCTCCTCAGTTGCGGCAAACAAGCTTGTGTTACCTGCATAACATAGGTTGTTGCTGAATCTTCTTCCAATCCTGCTGCCATTTTCCTCCCCATAAAATCCAGCTTCCCAAATAATCTGTCCCACAGTTAGCACCTGGCCTGGTTTTCACAGCTGGTATGGAGCTTCTCCAACAATTTATCCCACAGATGTAATTAATCTGATTCTTGTGTAGGCAGGAACTGAAGAACAAATTCAAGTCTCGAGTTGCAATACTTAAGAATGTTGTGGGCAGAATTTTGAATGACCCAGGGAGCATCAAAAGACGATGAAAGGAGTATACAGAGTCACTGTACCAAAATAATTGGCTGACAACAGAAGAATTTTATGAAATAGCATATGATCAAGAACCTATGGTAATGAAGGAAAAAGTTCAAGTTGCTCTGAAGGAATTAGCAGAAAATAAGGGAATTGATGGCATCTGATTGACATATTTCAACAAACAGATGCTGCTCTGCATGCATTCACTAGGTTGTGCCAAGAAATCTGGAGGACAACCATCTGGCCAATGAAAGAATTTTTCCTTTACTTTTCAAAGAGTGTACTGGGGGGGTGGGGCATGGAGAAAAGTACAACAATGAATGAATGGAAATCCAAAGTCTGTAAATTTTCATTACAATTAATAATAACTAAAAAAGGGGAGGGGAAAGAGTACCTGTCCATTCTTTTACATGGACAGGATGCTGTTTGTCCCTCTCCTTCCAGGTTCAGTCTACGTCTCTTCCCCTTGCCATGCCAGTTGGCCTTTTCTAACTTGACGATGGCTTCTCTGACAGTGAGTCTGATACTTCTTATACTCTGCTCCTTACATAGGGTCTGTCTGTTCTGCAGGTGAGTCAAGGAAGCAGTGTAGTGCTATTGCTAAGATGATGCATGTTGGATTAGACTTATATTTAATACTCGGCTCTCACTTTAGGCAATTTTTTTTGTCTGAACCTTAGACTCCTCATCTCCACATCATCTCTAACTGAGGATGATAACAGTATCTACCTTCAAATGTGTCACGTAGCTGTGGTGGCCTAGTGGGTAAGGAGTTGTGCCGCCAGCCTAGAAGCAGGCAGTGCACATCCAATCGCTGCTCTGTGGAAGGAAGAATGATGGGTATTCTCTAATGCAGTTTATAGCTTCTCAAACCCTTGGAGGCTATGAGTCAGGTTCAACTGGATGACATGTAACAACAACAACAACAACAACAAAAACAAACGGATTTGTGATAAGGTGTAAAGAGCCTTGTGCTGTGATAATTAGCACAGAGAAAGCTCTTGTTTGTGGTTTAAAATAATGAAAAACTGAATATAATTAATTGGGGCTTTGATGGTCTAGGAGATAACAAGCCACTCTGCCAAAGTTTAGGCAGGTGATCCAGAGGTGGGCTGTCTTCTGTGCAGGTGACAATCTTTGAAAATCTGCTGGAGGGTTAGCTATATAAGCAGTCTGGCTCACTGGCAATCACAGTGAGAGTGGACAGATTATTCTTGTTCTGATTATTCTCCCCATGCTTGAGATTCTTCCAGTGTACCCAAGCTAATATAAACTCTCTGTTGTATTGGTTGTTGGGTTTTTAAAACATCAGTTTTCTTTCAGTCATTCACATACATTTCATTTTAGAACATTAATTATCGTTGGTCAATGCCATCCAATCAAATCCTCCCTGTCCCTTGCCTTTCTCCTCACTGCGCACATCCATCCACCAGCTCTGCTCCTCTCCCTCTCTGGCCCGTCTAGACTCCATGCTTGCCTCTCCCTGTGTGTAAACTTGCCCTCACTTTGCTTTTCCAGTCATCAATCATGTGTATCTTGTTCCATATTGTAATTAGAACACACACAATATCTGATCATCCATTCGTGCCACACTGTTCTTCCTCTCTCATTCCAGTAAAGTGTGTTATCTATCCATTAATTTTCTACGTTCTTCCCACCCCCTTAGCTGTACTAGATTGATTCTCTTCTTATGTAAACCTTTCTGTAAGTTTTGGTTTGGTTTTGATGTTTTCTTAGTGAGTTAGCTGTTTGCTTTCCAAATAAATTCCAAGTTATTTGGAGAACGGGTGGTATAAAGATATTATTTGTTTCTTTTTAGTATTGTATAAAAGCAGGTACATTTAATATCACTGAGTTATTTGGTAACACAGTGAAAATGTGTGCCATGCAGTGATGAGAGCCTCATTTTCTGTCTCTTACTAACGCCTATACTAGGCCAATTCTATTCCCCTAGTGCCCTCAAGAAATGTGTAGATTTGTTGCTTGTTCAGCCAATTGGAGTTCGTTATTCAGTATAAAGTGGTAAAAATATCTGAATAACCTCACCAGACTTCACTTTTCCATATAATGTTTCAAAGTGTTGTATTCATTAGTATTTGTGAGAAATCTATGGTTAATACCAAAGAAAGTAATAAACTGAACCAGATTTTCTCCCTTTTTAGCTTTCACATGACTTGGATTAACAACAGTGTTACCCCCTAATTTATACCTGAGAATTCCAAGCTTTTTTAAAAAACTAAGACAATGATTCATACACTGTCACTGAGTGACTTGATTATTTTCATTTATTTAAAATAAAAACAAAAAATATTCAGAGTAAAGATCTCGATGTATTTTAACTGATGACAGATGCTATGATCAGAATTTCTACTTAAGTCAGGCATTTTTGACATACACCTCAAGCCTCGTAATTAAGCTTTATGCCTTTCCAAGCATAACAGTTAACCAATAAACCAAAATATCAGCCTGGTCTGGCTGAGCTCAGCGGTCTTTTGATTTCTTCCAGTCTGTTTGATGTGGAGGCTTACTGAGATTTATCTAGTGCGCTGTTGCTAGTTTGTAGGACTGAGAGAACTGGCTATATTATATAAAATTCCATTAGTGACAGAAAAGTTTAGACAGTCTCTCATTGAAGGTAATTTAGTCAGCTGTGCTGATCTTGTCTTTATTGGAAGTTTTTAATACTATTGTTAGACTTTTTTTTAAAAAGTCAATACTTATAGATTTTTCTTATTTCTGAACTTATACTATGTCTCAAAGATGTAGTTTGGTGCAATGTGGTGTAAAGCTTTTTAACTTTCAACAAGAATCTCTATGTAGATTTGGAAAGTTTTAAAATTATTTTGACTGGTTTTTCCAAATCCATAAATAGAAATATAGAGTAATTAATTATGAAAAATAACTTTTTGCACATGGAGAGCTAAAGAGACAAGCAGTGCACTGTATTATTCATGATAGTCATAGCATTGGTATCCCCAAGTTTGTCATTAAAAGACTGCAGAGAGATCTCACATACTTACAAAGACTCCTAGAAGGGATACTCAGTAAGATAAATATTCTGGTGTTCATTCTCAATGACACATTTGGAACTTAGATTATGAATTTGCTGTGGGTCTTATAACTAGTGAGAATCCAAGCTGCAGTTAGGTATAAATCCAATTATTTTCCTATTGTACTAAATCTTTTTATTCCAGAAAACAAACGTAAGCATTGCTTTCCAGTTGGAACCAATTCATAGTTTATCTTCCAGTAGGTTTTCAGAGGCTGTCATTTTCTTAGGAAGAGATTGCCTATCTTTCTCCTGCAGAGCTGGCGGTGGATTCGAACTGCCAGAGTCAGTATTGGTTCGATAATATACAATATTTCTAACAGTAACAAAAACCTTCCAAACAGTTCTGAATTGGTTTAATCACTTCCACTCCTAAATAAAATACAGTTCTGTTCCCTGCTAGTGGTTGTTTTTTGTTGTTGTTATGTGCTGTCAAGTCACCTGCGACTCATAGCGAGCGACCCTATGTACAACAACCCTGCTCTATCCTGTGCCAATCACACTGTTTCTGATACACCCACCCCCATTACTGTAGCTTCTCAATCAATCCATCTCATCGAGGTGCTTTCTCCCTGCTGGAGATAAAGAAAATAAGGTCAAATTGGAAGATTAATCAAATGTTTCCCTCCCTCCCTCCCTCCCTCCCCCCTCCCTTCCTTTCTTCTGTACCTCCTCCCATCCCTCCCTCCCTCTTTTCCCTTCCTCCCTTCCCTCCTTGTCTCCTTCCCTTCCTCCTTTCCCTCGCTCCCTCTCTTCCCTCCCTCCCATCCTTCCTTCTCTTCCTTTCCTTCCTCCCTTCCTTCCATCCTTCCATCCTTCCCTTCCTTCCCCTCCCCTCCCCTCCCTCCCTTTCTTCTCTCCCATCCATTTCTCCCTTCCTTCTCTCCTTTCCTCCTACCCTACCTTCCTTATTTCCTTTGTTGCTTTGTGTACTGAATGGGGAAGATACTGATGAGATTAGAAGAACTATGGCAGATCCTAAGTAGATGATGCCTTTAATGGAGGTTATTGACCCTCTGTGATTTACTGCCATTGAAAACCTACTGGAGGGTCAGCTGTGGGTCGGTTCTGATGTAAGGACACAAATAGCACAACAACTATGAGCAAGAGCTCTGTGACTTAGTGAAGAGGTGCTGTAGTGCCAACCCAAAGTCACATAGTTCGAATCCTCCAGCTGCTCTGTGAGAGAAAGGTGTGCTGTCATGTCTCTTCCCGTGTGATTTTCTTTCTCTGAAAATATGCTGGAGTTCTGCCTGTGATTCAGTTCCTGTTTGATGGTACATAACAACAACCACTATGCACCATATAAAGTGTCAATAAAAGAGCTTATGCTACAGCTCTCTGTTGGGAGAAAAAGTGGGCTGTTACCTATGCAATTCACAGTGAAGAAATCTATTTTCTTCCATGGCAATGAGAGAGTGAGATAAACAGAGAGAGAGAGAAAAAAATATCTTCAGACAGTAAACTTGATGGGACTTGATGAAAAGAAGGTGATAGTGGCATGCTGTCAGAGTTTGGATTTGAACCATTTCTCAGACTATAGAGGTAAGGACTTAGGAGAGATCCTGAGTTCCTGCTTGGACTTGTACTGGTGATGCCTGAAAGAAACCCATTGGGATCCTGCCCCATTGGCACCTAGATGTGTGTGGTCAAACCATAGGCACAAAAGGTGAGCCAGTTGAAGGAGTCGGGAGTCTGCAGATGTTGCTTTCTTCCAGGAGAGTGGCTGAGATAACTAAGGGGTCAAGGATAAGCCACTACAGGCCACACTGTTTCAGGGGACTCCATCAACTCAACTACGATTTACAGCAACCCTGTGAACAATACATCTGAACACTGTCCTCATGATTTCTGTCATACTCAAGCCTATTTTAGTAGACACTGTGTCGATCTGTTTCACTGAGGGTTTCAGGATTTCATTTCAGTTACTGGATATGTTTTTTAAACACGCTTCGTTTATTCCCTGTGCTCCTGCTGAAGATCTGAGTGTTTTGTTTTGGTGAGTATCTAGTCATGCATAAAGTCCACTTTGTGGTCTACTTAGTCTCCCAAGAATTTGCATAGTTGTGGAGGAAGTCTTCCACTTGTACCCTGACCTGTCTGAAGAGAGCTGTGGGGTACCCCACCAAACTCTTCTGAGCTCAATGGGGGCAGAGGGAGCCATCCTGCATGGTTAACTTTTTGAGTGTCCCATCCTTAAATGTAACTGAACAAATATGAAAGAGAAGTATTCCACTAGATTAAACAAGTTCAACGGATTTTAATTTCCCTGATAAACTATTATTAAGAAATTGCTTTGGAGATTTTCTCTCTGAGTAGGATTAGCTAACCTACATTTTTCATTTAGTTAAGTAGTTCTTTAATTAGAAACCAAGATTTAGGGACTAGCCTCTTGTTGCTTTATATAGTGGAGAAAAGGAATGTGAGACTGCCAAATGAAGATTTTCTTTATGATAGCGAGAAGCAGGGAAACAAGAGGAAATTATAATTTGTTAAGGAAAGGATTCTATTCATCCAATGTGCCTGCTTTTATCTTCAGTTCTGAGAATCTCTGCCAACAGGTTTTTCTCCCCTGTTCTTGTCATGCCAGGAGTTGCCTTTTTCTGGCAAAATGTTCATTACTGGCTTGGAGTGCACAGAAAATTCTTGCCAGAGAATTAAGCAAGCAGAAGTCTGTCAAAACAAATATTCTAGTTTGAAAATATGGTCCTAAGGGAGAAGGGGGAAGGGTAGCAAGTTAAGGAGGCCAGAATATGTTCTGAGGCTGAATATTTATTCGTACGAGTTTTATGTTCTGAAAGGCAGTTGTTTGTAGGAATGCTGGTAGAAGTTGGACTGTGATCCTTTACAAGTACTGATGAGCAAGAGTAGGTTTTTCTGGTGTTCTTTTGTTTGTTGTATTTAGTATTTGACACATCTGATGACAGCCTTTACTTAGAATGAAACATTTTGATAGCAAATACTCTTTTTAACTTTATTCAAGAGATATTTAACAAAGCTTTGGTTTACACAGAAAACCTCTCAGGCCTGAGGCTATTAAACACATATAAACAGAAATGCCATAAACAGTCCACTTCGGAAGCATTTATTTGACTGAGAATTGCCAGCTTTGTTTATATAGTTTCAAACTTAAATGTATTAACGATATAAAAAAAAGGCAAACTTTTATTTTCCCCCTAACTTTTCCATCTACACTTCATTGCTAGTTTGTTGTTGTTGGGTTGTTGATTTTTGTTTTTGTTTTGTTTTTTAATAACCCATTTTACAAGTAAGTATGTGAATTGAGTAGAATCAGGTTTTAAATTCCTTTGCTAGATTCGTTGGTGTTTAGAGCTGCTGTCACAGATGAGGTTTTTTCAAGCTGGAGAAACCTCTACTGAAGTTTTTGTTGCTTCCACCAGGTTTGGAGCATAGGCTTCCATGCTAGGCTTTAGGTGCTGTGGCAGTGAACCTTAGTTCTTCCGTAACTGCCTCGTCATAGCACTGCATAGATTGGAATGTAATTTTTGAGATTATTTTTAAAATAAAATATACATTGAAATTTTGAAACAAGTTATAAGTAATGACATTATTCATAAAGACAAATCATCAAAGTATTATTAATAAAATACAGATCAATGCATTTTTATCTCCTGGTAAAGTTTAGTCTCACTGCATTGAGCAAGCAATTCAAGGAGCATGTACTTGCATCCAGAATCCTGGGAGGAATTTCTATTCTTTGCTCCTCCAATTTGATGAACTTTTATTACTTGAGTATTTAATTAATGTATAATTTCTTTAATAATTTGAAAGAATAAAAGTTTTTGAGAGGCTGTACACCATTGGAATTTGCCTTTAGTAAATGTAACATTTGTTTTCTAAAGAATTATAACAACATACTTAAATTCCAGAACAGTAAGCAAAATAGCTTAAGTTCACTGACTTGAAAAAACATTCTTTTATACTGCACGGTTCTAAAATAAATACTTAAAAGAAACAGAGAGCAGGCCATTCTATCTTGGATTTCATTTTCCTTCAGATAGAACAGCTAGAACAAACATTCTTGCTAGTTAACATTGCCTGTGTTTTTATGAAGTTAATAACTGACCTGTCAATCACGCCCTATATAAATACGGTAGTTGAATGCTTTCTGCTTTAGAAGCACTTTTATTTACAAGAGCTGCCAGCCAAGATTTCCAAAGGACTCCACGGGCTGTTTGCTTTGATCTGTTTTGAGGGCTGGTCTCTTTATACCTGTTGGTTTGCTATTTATGATACCTTTGTGTAATCAGGTATGGGGAGAGCAGATGTGCAGAATAAACACGTCTTAAGGAAACCAAGGCTCTGGAGAAATCATGTAATTATGCACCAATAGCTTTAAAAAAGAGAGAGAGAGAGAGAGGCTATTTTCTTAAATCTACTTACTTGCTGTTATGACAAGAGAACAGATGTTGTGGTATTCACCCCAGAGAAGCAGGAGATTTTTCTTTTAGACTCCAGTTTGTAATGAAAGGAGATGGTGTGTGTATCTCCTCAACTTTTAAATCTTAACTCTCCTTAGATTTGGAGCTCGTTGGGATGGTGCAGTTCCCTCAGTTGACTGTTGCCTTTGACCTCCCACCCCCACCCCCCATTTGCTTCTTCCCTTGGAAATGTTTACCACATGTCCATTTCCAAATAATCATCTCTCTGTGTGAATAGTTACCTTTGCGTAGTGAACTGTAAATGTTTTAAATATTTAAGGCAGTTTTCTGAAAAGGCTGCCTTTTTGTTGTTTGTTTGTTTTATGATTTCAATTTGGAATTTCCCTCCAATACTCAGGGGAAACGGAAAGCCAGATTCATCACTGTGCCCCTCACAGTGCCAAATCCAGTGCTCTGAGTAATGTAAATTCTCAGTGAATAGAAGGAAGGGGGGATATTAAGAGAAACAAAATTCCTTTGGTCTTTTTCCAATGACCTATCTTGAAGTTTAGCTTCTTCTACCTTTCTGTTAATTAAATGTTGCCCTCATAATTCCTGTGTGTTATATGCACACATTGCATTTCTTTAGAAATTTTAGTGTTAAACATTTGTAGAGATTATTATCCCATGTTTTAGTTCGAAATAAAAAATCTTCCCCTGCCTTTTATAAGTTAGAAAACTTAAAGGTCAGAAAATCTCTTGAAAGAACTAATGAAGAGATTTTCAGGCACTTGAAGTAGTTCACTGTCTTGTTTTGTGAAATTTCTTTTTACACTTTTCATGTTACGTTTACTAATGATTTTTTATCATAAAATTTTCCCTTTTGTGACACTGCCATGAATCTAAGATTTTTTTTAGATTTATGGAGAAAGGGTGCCTGTACACATTTCTTAAGATTTAGAAAGCAAACCTTTTATTAACCAGAGTTTTCTCCTACTTTCTTGCTCAGAAAATTTAAAAAACCCAACATTACTTCTATGTATTTGATTCGTTGTTTATACTTTTTTGAAAACAAGGTTTTCTGAGATAACAGCAAAGTATAAAATGCAGCCAAAAGTCTTCTTGGATCAGCAGCCTTTCTCAGATAATCACTTACTGGAGTAAATGATTTGGTAAACTTTGGGTTCGATTAAAGCTTGACTTTTTAAATGCTCAGTTGTTCCTTTTACACAGCTTTAGAGGTCAAAGGTTGTAAAGCCCAGGGGTCATGTGGAGCCAGCATGAACGAGTGCAAGCCTGCTGCTTCTGTTGAAGAAGAGGACTGTGGGAGTACAAAGCTGCCAATAGTACAGTTGAACATCTTCAAGCTTTTGATTGCAGCACCTTTGTTGGAAGTAGCACAGCACAGGGCAGCCTGAGATCAAGCCAGAGAGGAAACTAGGAGTAAAGTTGGGTTTTCCAGACCACAGACACTGCTTCTCCAAATGATGCTTGCTCCCTAGGGCAAGTTTCAAAGTCCACTAGTACAATTTAGTTGTGAAATTAGCAGAGCAAGAGAGGAGAGAGAGAGAAAATGCCAGTATTTTTATTTTGCATTAGTCAAAGACTAAAACCAAAAATTATATTTTCTGAACAAAGACTTTATTAAAACTACACTATCTAAATTGATAACTGTTGGGTTAGCTCTTCCTTCCAGGTGTGTAAGAAAATCTGTGACATGTAAAACAAAATAAAGACTGTAGTTAGGTTTTGGGGGAGGGTAAAGTGAGAGCTTTTTGAGACATAAGGGAATGGGTACTGTTGTTGTTAGGTGCTGCCAAGTAAGACCCATAGTGAACCTGTGGACTTCAGATTGAACCCTGTCCTATCCTGTGCCGTCCTCATACTTCTTGACACATTTGAGCCCATTGTGTCAATCACTGTCAGTCCACCTGGTCAAGGGTCTCCCTCGCTTTCCTCGCTTCCCAGCATCATGTCCCTCTCCAAGGAATAACCCCTCCTAGTTATGTGTCCAAAGTATGTAAGGTGAAGCTTCATCATCCTTGCTTCCAAAGAGCACTCCAGCTCTCCAAGACATATTTGTTTGTTCTTTGACAGTCCATGGGATGTTCAGTGCTCTTCTCTAACACCACAGTTCAAAGGCATCAATTCTTCTTTTATCATTCTTAATCATTGTCCAGTTCTCTGATGCATAGCAAGTGATCAGCCAAACCATGACCTGTATTAGATGCACCCTAGTCCTCAAACTGAAATCATTACTTCTCAATAATTTGGAGAGGTCTCTAATGGCAGACTTCCCCAGTGCAATACATCTCTTGATTTCCTAACTGCTGGTACCAAGGGTGTTAATTATGGATCCAATTAAGATGAAATTTACCTTTCAGAAACATTTTTCAGTGTTATTAAAACTGAACTTTTCAATGGTTACTTAAATATATGTGAATTACTGAGTGATTAAACTCAGTTATAATGATACAATTTTACTTAAAGATTTAGGGAAAAATGCTAGTTTTTAACTTTTGGCATTTTTTAAATCCAAAATTCTCTGTATTTCTTTTGTGCAGACAGTATAGGTATATAAGAAGATATTTAGAGAAGCCCCAACACATGTATTAGTGTTGCCCATTCATCTAAAACTTCTAGTAGCTCTTCGGTATTATAAAAATAAGGTTCACATTCATTAGCTTGACATTTGAGGCCCCTCATGCTTTGCCCCTAATTGAGTCCAACTCTCGTAAGAGAGCTGTGTGCTCCACCTTTCTCTGTTTCTGTTTCTCACATTGTCCTCATGCGGCCTCTTTCTGTTCCACACAGTTTCCTCACCTCTAGAGAGAGATGAACCCTATCCCTTTTTCAAAGTCAGACGTCACTCTAAGGACTTCTCTGCTTTTCCAAATTCATCAGCATTTTGGTTGGACACACTTTATGGAAATTGACTGTCCCAAGCCCTCGCAGTAGGCTCACCCCCTCCTCTTTAACCTTTTAGAGCAAAGTGAAAAGCACTTCTTTAGCCTTAATCACATTAACCCTTCAGTCATCTTTTTCTTAATTAGTTTCTCTCTTGTCTTTTGAGGGAACTCTGGTGGCCTAGTGAATAAAGACTTGAACTGAAGGCAGGCAGTTCACATTCACTAGCTGATCCATGAGAGAAAGATGGGAAGTCTCCTCTCGTGTGATTTACAGCCTCTGAAAACCCAGTGGAAGCTCAGCTGTGCATCAATTCTGACTTGACAGCACATAACAGCAAAACAGTTTTCTAAACTTGACTTGAGGCTTAGAATGGTTCCTTATGTGTGTTAGGGACCTCCAGAGCACTTAGCACAGGGGTTAATATGTATTTTTCAGCTATTTAGTTGATTGGTGCATGTCTTGGCTTGATTTTTGGTTTGTAGTTTGTGAAGACAGCAACTATTTTCAGAACCTCTGGGTACCTTTGTACCAGGTTTGGTTTTTGGCTCATCAGCTTGGTAGTGGAGATGTTAGGCCCAGCCCTGACCAAGAAATCTGTTTTCCAAGTCCTTGCATGAACAGAATGGTGTTACAGTCACACCTTGGAGCTGTTTCACCTGGGTCCTGCCAGCTCCTTCTCATGTTGCCTGGCTGACCCACAGTAAGTGTTCCTCAGATCTTGTTTCAGCTTTCTGGGTATATTTTACTTTTAATTAAAGGAAAGCTTATTTCTAAGACTTTTCTTGGACCAAAAGCAAATGAATATTCAGTAGAAGCTTGCTTTCTTGACTTTCATTCACTTCAGCAGGTGGTAACTCATGAGATTATACCTTGCCAGTGATTTTAGAAGGGCCTTGGTCATAGTATTTACCGCCTTTTCGAGCATTACGTTGTGGCTATGGAATAAAGCTAACATCCTGGTGTCTGAGCCATATAAGGCACTGGCTTTATTTTAATTTTGTGTTTTGAGTTTGAGGAAGATGCATGCTATGCCAGGCTAGGACTTTTGAAACGTTGGAGCTTAACTCATTTGATCTGAAAATCATAGTGAAATCACCTGTTTTTCCAAGTGTAAAACCAAGTCTTAGATCAGTGAATGGTTTGTTATTTCTCACACAGCTTGCTTTAGGCTTTTAAAAGCTTAGGCCATTCAGACTTAGAGAGATTTCAAGTGGCCAGAAATGGGACCTTAGGCACATGGTAGTCAGTGGTTCCTATTTGCATGATGCTTTTGGGGTACACATTGACTAGGCAAGGAATGCTGGGAGCATATTGTGCAGCATAATGGGCTGCTAAGTAAAAGGTCATTAGTTTGAATCCACTAGCTGCTCTTTGGGAGAAAGCTAAGCACTTTACGCCTTCATGAACCCAAGAGAAGGTCTCTGTGGATTGGATCGAATTTACCAGCAGTGGGTTTGTAGGAAAAATCAGGTGTTGTGCTAGGTTCATGGATTATGATCGTGAGTAATCACCAGATACTTCTTTGTTTACTGCTTTGGTTTTTTGTTTATAGGTCATTTCCTCTTACTAGAATGTCCATTCTTTGGAGGTGAGCCTTTGTTTCATCCAGTGCTCTATCTCTAGCAAATTGTTTTTATGTAATGTTGAGTCAGAACTGACCCACAGCTGACCTTTTAGCCCATCTTTAGAGGTAGTAAATCACATGGGAGGAGATTGCCCATCTTTCTTCTGTGGAGCAGCTGGTGGATTCGAACCGTGTGCCTTCTGTGGACAGTGAAGCTCCTAACCACTAGGCCACCAGAGCTCTCTAGCATAGCGGGTAATGACAGGCATAGGAGGAGGTCAGTAAATACTATGCATGTGAATAGAGTTCTACAAAGAAGGGCATAAGGGTTGATCTAGGGGTGCGTGGAGGATATATCCAGTCTGAGCTTGGGGAGTCAAGAAGAGCGCCACAGAGCAAGAACTAGAAAGGGGAAGGGGAGGGAAGTAATCATGTGCAGCTGGGAAAGAGGCGTACAGGTAGAAATGAATGAGTGTGAGAGAGAGAGATAATGCTATGTGCCACTGGCTCAGAACTGACTCATGCGGACCCTTCAGTGCTTTTCAGAGGCTATCAGTTGCATGGAGGAGATTGCCTTTCTTTCTTCTATGGCACTCTTGGTGGATTTAAGCCACTTACTTTTGGGTAGGCAGCAAAACTCATCCACTAGGCCACCAGAGCTCCCTCCATGTGCAAGAGTGAGGAACTAAACCATCATACAGCATGATCATTGTGAAGAGTGTAAGGTGGTGGTGGCCCGAGACGAGCTGGAGACCTTGTCAGCCAACTCAAGGCTAAGGGAGCGATGGAGATACAGGGCTGGATTGATTTTACTATGCTCATCTTGGCTGCTAAGTAGTGAACACACTGCAGCTGATTTGGAAATAAAAGCAGAAGACTCAGTGACCAGAATGTGTTAGAGTAATGTAGACTAGTGGTACCCAGATTTTTTGAACTGCCAGAGAGAGAGGCATTCCATGGTACAGCCAGTGCTCTGCCAACACTACAACTCAAAGGCATCTGTTTTCCTTCAGTCTTCCTTGTCATTTGTCCAACTTTCACAAGCATTTGAAGCAATTGAAAACAACCTTGCTTGGTGTTTTACACTGGTATACTTTCTTTTTAGAAATCCTTAACTGCAGGGTAAAAGCAACAGAACTTGATGATTTCAAAGCACTTTCAGATATTTACTTGTTATCCTAATGGCAGCCGTGTAAGAGAGTTAGACTAGATAGCATTATTCCGTCTAAGTAAAAGAAACTAAGACTTTACAGTTAGATGACTTTCCTGAGTCACATGTGGGATTCCAGGCATGTGGATCTCCCCCTTAAACCCTTTTTGTTTTGCTTCCATTTGGGGGAAAGAATTAAAACGTTTTTAAGTTCTCCATGAATCATGCCCTTTTTAGCAAAGTATATGATCCAGAGCATCCTTAGAGTAAGGCAATGTCTTCGTGAGGACTCTGATTCATCCTTATTTAGACCATTGTATTTAACCAGTACTTGAACTTGAATAACCCCATTTAAATGAGGTGAGAGTGGACCAGGAAACTTCTTTGACTGTTTTTATTTTTACTCTCTACTTGCGATGGTGTCAGTCTGGAGACTGAAGTATGCCTGATTCAGGCTATAGTCTTTACGATTACTTGCTATGCATCAGAAAGCTGGACAATGACTAGGGAGGATAAGAAAGAGAATTGATGCCTTTGAGCTGGTGTTGCTGAAGAAGAGTGTTAAATGTACATGGACTGCTAAGAGAACAAACAGGTTCGTCCTAGAGAGGGTGAGACCAGGCTGCTCCTTGGAGAGAAGTATTCTGAAGCTATGTCTGACATACTTTGGGCATGTTGCAAGAAGGGACTAGTCCTTGGAGAGAGACAGCATGCTTGGGAAGGTGGAGGGGCAGTACAGAAGAGGAAGACCCTTGATGAGAAGGATTGATTCAATCACTAGGGTAACGGGGGTAGGTGTGTCAGAGACAATAAGATTGGCGCAGAAGAGAGCAGGGTTTAGGGCTATTTTACACAGGGTTGCTAGAAGTCACAGACAACTCGATGGCACATTTGGCCACCTATTCCCCCCACCCCCAGAGGAGGTGGGGGGAGGGTGGCAGGTATGTATAGAGGAGAATGAAGGTTTTGTATCTATAGAGGTGTTTATCTCTTACTATCTTCTTCTCTTTCCTTTTTATTCCTTAGTGTCCTTGTAGATTAAAGTAATTGGATGCTATATAAATAATAGTTTATAATTGACTATGCTTTGTTGAAGAGCTAGGAAAGGAAGTGAAAGTGAATAAAAAGAAGACAATGGAACTTAAAGGAGGAAAAGGGAAGTAATATTAGTTTGAACTGGACAAAAGGAAAAATATATTAGAAAATATTTGTGGGCTATGCCCTGGAAATGTCTTTGTAAACAACATTTTTTTGTGCATAGTCATAAAATCCTGTGAGCTATGAAACACTGGTTTAATGGAACCAATTAAAACATAGCTGGGATGCCAAAATTTACATATGTAAACTGTCAGTAACTATTGCTTCACTTAACTGTTTTAATTTAGTCTTTATACTAGTCATTGTTGTAAGCTCCCGAGTCCTAGAGAATTAAAAGAAATATTTGGGAAGCTGTTGCAATGAATAAATTAGTACAGATTCAAACATGATACTATACAGAAGATGGTTTCCATTTCTAAGGATAAAAATATGCTTATTGTTGAGACACTTGTGCCTATTAGCATGTATGTTCAGTTAACAAAGTGTTGCGTTCTGTTATGAACATGCCCATTATGACTAAAATGGGCACATCAGAAACAAATATTGAAATGTATATATAAATTTCCATATCATATATGAAGGTGTGAGATAGTATTGTATACTATGATTATATAGTATAACATCATATGCTGCCTTAATCTCTTTTTTAATTGTAATTTTAACAAAAGTTTATGGCAAAGTTGGATTTTCATTCATTCATTCATTCTTGCACATTTTCCTCCCTACCCTCCAAGTTAATTTAAAAAGAAAATTCATTTATTGTTGCATAATTTCCTCCTCCACGCCCAGTCCACTTTGCTATGCACCTCTTATTCTGGACTGTTGTCATATGCCTTAATTATTTTGAAACCACACACAGTTTGTTTGTATGTGTGTTGAAACTATTTTTATTTCCAGTATGGAGCCACATGCATTCCTTTTTAATTTTTTAAAATACAGTTTAATGTATGCTTCTTAGAAAGTATAGGTGTTAACATATCCAGGATAATATGTAACACTTGCTATACTGGTATACTGGACTCAAATCGTAACCATGTTTTTAATGTCTGTACTTTATGTATTTTAAACAGCTATTTGTTTTTTGGGTTTTTTTTTCTTTGTGGGGGGGGGGGTGAAGAACATATTTAATCCATAATATTAGAGAGTAGTATTTGTGATGTTTTTATCAAATAAAGGACAATGTAACTCATGCTGAGTATCAGCTTTACCCAGTTAGAATACAATTTCAAACAGTAGTAGCAAGCTATTGTCTCAAAGGAGAAAGACAGTAAATATTTAGACAGAACTAAGGGAAATGAAGGGAGTTCTGGTGACCTAGTGGGAAAAGGCTGTGCTGCAATCCCAAAGGCATACAGCTCAAATCCACCATCTACTCTGTGGGGAAAGGATGGACAGTGTCCTGCTGATATTTACTGCTTCAGAAAACCCACTAGAAGGTCAGCTATGGGTTGGTTCTGAACCAAAGGCACAAAAACACCAAAAGTGAAGCATATAGCCATTTTAATTATCTAAGTCATAATGGACTTGGTAGCACCTAACAAATCATTGTTTACTTTACACATTGTTTACTTTGCAAAGTTTATAAAGAACTTGGGTTTCCAATCATTCACTGTTGCACATTTTTCTCCCTGCCCCTTCTTCTCCCCAGATTACTATTTTCTTTGTGATAAAAGTTCTTTCATTGCTATACAGCTACTCCCCCCAGACCACTTTACTATACAGCTCTTATTCTGGACTCTTGTCATGCCAGTAATATCTAATCATATATATTCCTTTTATACCGTTCACTCCCTCGTTTATTTCAGCTATTTGTATAGAAGGAATGGAAGTCATAGTTTTGGATCTTAGAGTCTCAGTGTGGTCAGTTATACCAACTCCTCAGGTCCTTTCCTCTCACCTGTAAAGTGAGCAGGGGAAGGAAGAGCCAAGGCCACAGAACAATGCCTCAGTGGGTTGTGAAGAAGGTATGGTATGCGGATGACACACCCCTGCTTGCTGAAACAGAAGAGGACCTGAAGCGCCTGCTGCAGAGTGTCAAGGACTGCAGCCTACAATATGGATTGAGGCTCAATGTCAAGAAGACAAAGATTCTCACCACTGGACCAATTGGCAGCATCAGGATGGATGGTGAAGAGATTGAGATTGTACACAGCTTTAGTTTGCTTGGCTCCATAGTCAACAGTCTTGGCACCAGCAGCCAGGAAATTAAAAGGCGCCTTGCCATGGGAAAGTCTGCTGTTAGGGACCTCTCCAAAATGCTGAAGAGCAATGGTGTCTCTCTGGAGACTGAGGTGCGTCTGATACAGGCTATGGTCTTCGCAATCACTTGTTATGCATCAGAGAGTTGGACAATGACCAGGGAGGATAGAAGGAGAATTGATGCCTTTGAGCTGTGGTGCTGGAGAAGAGTATTGAGAATACCATGGACTACTAGGAAAACAAACAGATTTGTCCTGGAAAGGGTTAAACCGGGTGGCTCCTTGGAGGCAAGGATTCTGAGGCTCCGTCTAACATACTTTGGACATGTTGTGAGGAGAGACCGGTCCTTGGAGAGGGACATCATGCTTGGGAGGATGGAGGGACAGCGCAGGAGAGGAAGGCCCTCTATGAGGTGGATTGATTCAGTGACTAGGATAATTGGGATGGGAGTGTCAGAGACAGTGCGATTGGCACAGGACAGAGCGGAGTTTAGGGCTGTTGTACATAGGGTCGCTATGAGTCGCAAGCGACTCGACGGCACATAACAACAACAACAACATGATCTCATTTGTCATGGTAACTCTACAAAGTAGACACTATTATTCTTGTTTGGGAGAAAACAAAATGGCATAGTATTTAGCAAAGTTGGAGAAATCACCGAAGATTGGCGTGTCCATAAGTAGTAGTTTTCTGGTCCAGCTAATTTCAAACCTTTACTTTTAACATTGTATCATTTATTGTCATTTCACTGCAAAATATTAGCAATGCAGCAATAGTACATGAAATTCTACTTCAGATTTTATTTTGTGGTGTGTTGTTTTTGTTGTTTTACACTTTGAGTTGGAACTGACTCATTGCTGACCCTTCAGCAGGTTTTCAGAGGCTATAGATTGTGTGGGAAGAGATTGCCTTTCAAACCTCATGCTTTCAGTAAGGAAGCAGCACAGCTTCTGGAGGTGAGGCTGCCAGTATGCCTGCGGTACAGGAACTCCTGTGATACAGTAGCTACCTCTTCCATGATGCAAACACAGTTGGGGTGGGGAACCAAACTCCAAACCAAAAAACAACACAATTTGCTCCTGGGAATAGGCTTAATGTAGCAGATAAACAGTACTTAAACTATCCTGACTCTGTGGGATATTATTGCATTTATCTGAACCCATGGCATTATGTTGCTTTAAATGTAATTATGTAATTAAGATGAGTATTTGACTTAATATTTTTGAGCTTTACTTTTTTTTTTTAACTTAACCTGAAGGTATTTATATGCTTCAAATATTTACTGGGAAGTATCTTTATGAGGTTAGGTAAAATCTTTTACCAAAGTCCCTCTTGGTTTCAAAGGACGTCTTTTGGGAAAGGTTAATAGTACTGTAGAGTAGCTTTTGCATTCAGGCAAACTCCCCACTCAAACAACAGTGAATGATTGTAATTTATGGTCTAATAGTAAGGTCAGAAAGTCAAAAAGAGTTACCACAGCCTGGTCAACATTTTGACCATAAGGAACAGTATGTAAAAGTTGGTCAGCTGGAAGGATTTCCTGTCTCCTTAGTAACTATTGCATTCTATTTCTTTGGATCAAGTGTGAATAGGAAAGAAGAGAGACATTTTCCAAGTAGAAAATTTTGCATTTATATTTTGTATCTTTATAATCAAGAACAAATTTTTGTGTAATTGACTTTCCACTTTGTTGCTTATTCGGGGGAGGGGAAAGAGGTATCTTAATTTGTGTCCTCTTCTGGTGGACCTGTTTGTAATCCTGGTTTGATAGTGTTACACCATTTAACATATTTCTCTTTTAACTGCCAGAATTATTGTTTATTTTTGAGTGTTTGCTTGTATGTACTAAAGATGAGAGACCACAGTCATCCCATGAAGCAGCTATCAACGAAAGTTTATAATTAGTAGTAGAAGAATGAAAATAAAGTCGAACAGAAAGCAAGAAATTCAGCAGAAACAGAACACTGAGACCAGGGGGAAACTTTTAAAAAAGCAGTTAACACTTTTAGAGAGAAATGAAAATGGTTATGTGAAATAAGAGCAGGATGCTATTCTTAAGAGAACAGAGAAGGAGGATCTCTAAGAAATAAAAAAATAAAGACCTGAAGTATAAATTTGAATGGACAAGACAAAGGACCTTTCTGTGAATGAGCAATCCAGTGTGCCAGGTGTTATGGTGCTGGAAGAATGGGCCGAAGATTGAATCTCGCAGCGGTTTCGGGAGAGAAAGATGAGCCAATTCCACCAGTCAGGATCTACCTGCCACCTTAGAAACTCGGTGGAAGGTCATGAGGAGACGGAATCAACTCGAAGACAGTAGTGGTTCCCCACATCTCCTACCACAGAAATTAGAACTAAAGAGAGAGAGAAATGCAACACAATGAAGTTGTTGTTGTTGTTGTTATGTGCCGTCGTTTGCGACTCATAGCGACCCTATGTACAACAGCTCTAAACTGTGCTCTATCCTGTGCCAATCTCATTGCCTCTGACAAATCCATCCCGAGTATCCCAGTCACTGAATCAATCCACCTCATAGAGGGTCTTCCCCTCCTGTGCTGTCCCTCCACTCTCCCCAGCATGATGTCCCTCTCTAAAGACCTGTCTCTCCTTACAACATGTCCAAAGTATGTCAGACGAAGCCCCAGAATCCTTGCCTCCAAGGAGCAGCCTGGGTTAATCCTCTCTACGATGAATCAGTTTGTTTTCTTGGCAGTCCACGGTACATTCAATGCTCTTCTCCAGCACCACAGCTCAAAGGCGTCAATTCTCCTTCTATCCTCCCTAGTCATTGTCCAACTCTCTGATGCATAACAAGTGATTGCAAAAACCATGGCCTGCATCAGGTGGACCTTAGTCTCCAGAGAGACACTGTTGCTCTTCAGTATTTTGGAGAGGTCCCTAACCACAGACTTTCCCATCGCAATACATTTTTTGATTTCCTGGCTACTGGTGCCAAGAGTGTTGACCGTGGAGCCGAGCAAACTGAAGCTGTGAACAATCTCAATCACTTCGCCATACATCCTGATGCTACCAATTGGTCCAGTGGTGAGAATTTTTGTCTTCTTACCATTGAGCCTCAGTCCATATTGAAGGCTGCAGTCCTTGACCCTCTGCAGTAAGTGCATGAGGTCCTCCTCAGTTTCAGCGAGCAAGGTTGTATCATCTGCATAACGCAGATTGTTGATAGATCGTCCACCAATCCTAACACCACGCCTCTCCTCATAGAGCCCCACCTCTCGGATAATCTGCTCTGCATAGAGGTTGAAAAGGTATGGAGACAGGACACACACCTGACGTACTCCCTTCCCAATTTTGAACCATGCAGTGTTGCCCTGCTCTGTTCTGATGACTGCCTCTTGGTCCAAGTATAGGTTTCACATTAGCACAATTAAATGTTCTGGGATTCCCATTCTTCTCAGAGTCAGCCACAGTTTGTTATGATCCACGCAGTTAAATGCCTTTGCATAATCAATGAAACACAGACAGACATTCTTCTGGTATTCTCTGCTTTCAGCTAAGATCCATCTAACATCAGCTACAATATCCCTGGTACCACGAGCCCTTCTAAACCCAGCCTGGACTTCTGGCAGTTCTCTTCTGTTCCAGTCATTTTTGGATAGTCTTCAGTAGAATCTTGCTTGCATGTGAAATCAATGATATTGTTCTGTAGTTTCCACACTCAGTTGGGTCGCCCTTCTTTGGGATGGGAACAAATAGTGACCTCTTCCAGTCAGTTGGCCAAGTGGTTGTTCTCCAGATTTCTTGGCACAACTTGGTGAGCACATCCATGGCAGCATCTGTTAGCTGAAATATGTCAATTGCTATACCATCTATTCCGGGGGCCTTATTTTTTTGCTATTTCCTTCAAAGCAGCTTTAACTTCTGCCTTCCTCACCATAGCCTCTGGCTCAAATGCTATTTCATTAAATGCTTCTGTATCTGCCAATTCCTTTCGATACAATGACTCAGTATAGAGAAGATTGAAAAAATGAAAGGTTTCATGTAGACAATTCAGGAGAGAGAGAAGAAAGGGCAGGACATTGTTAGAAAACATCCTCGGACTAAACAGTGTAGGTTCCTACATGATGAATGAAAGATTGTCTGCACCAGTACACATCCCGTCACATTCCTAAAAACTTCAAGGGAGACAAATGGATTTACACATCAAGAATCAGTTTCAAGAGGCAACAATGGCATCATACTTGGCAGTAGCAACAACAGAAGCCTAAAGTCATTAAAAAGAGGAGCTTTGCCTTCAAAGTCATAAGAAAATATTATTTCTTTCTTGGTATTTTGTATCCAACCAAAACTACTTGTCAAACCTGGGGATAAAATATCATTAATTTTTACTAATGACAATGAAAATGAGCCCATTTTACCTCCATCTCCAGAATGTAAATCATTGCAACATACGAATATTTCTTAAAAAACAAGTTATGAACAATATTTATGCTGTGGATGCTAGTGCTTGCTACCCCTGGGGTAGGGGTGGGTTGAGTAAGCCCAGTAGATTATGTAATTATTTTTATATGTGCATTGAAAAGTTCTAAAATGCTATAGGGGGGAATTTCTTTTACTACTTAATCTACATCTTTTTACTTTATCTGATTGTTAAAACAATGAACGTGTGTTAGTTGCAGTTGATGGAGTACAAGTTAAAAGAATGGGAGGAAAAGAGAGACCTTATTTTTTTAAAAGTTTTATTGTTTTGCAACAATTTCTAGACATTGTGTTTCACACTATCCTTCATTCACATTGTGTTTCATACAATCATTCCCATTCATTATATTTTATAAAATGAATCTCTTTTGAGTTATGTCCACCATTACCCTGTCTTTCCAAATTCCTGTTGGATCTTTTCCATTTCCTTTACCCCCTCCCTTCACCCACCAAATGTGTCCTCCACTGCTCACCCTCACCCCTCTGCTCCCAGCTCATCCCTCCTTTGATCCCCATACTTATTTTATAAGTTTCCTTCTATTTTTGCACTAATGGTCTTATGCATTGTTTATCCTTATGAGACTGAGTTAGTTCACTCAACGCTTTCCAGGCTCTCCTAAGTTATGTAGTAATTTTGGAAATTGTTGCTGCTGAGTGCTACATAATATTCCATCATGTGAATGTACTGTAATTTCTCAATCCATTCTATTGTGATTGGACATTTGGACTGTTTCCATGTTCTTGTGATGGTGACTAATGCTGCTATGATCATTGGTGTACAAGTCTTCATTTTTGTCTCAGTTCTCCTTTCCTTAGGGTATCGATTTTTAAAATGTAGGCTGTACATATGACATCTGTCTCCTCTATTGGGTGAGGCAGGAGATACAGTTGAGGTAGCAAACACAACCTCTGCCATTTTTTAAAATAAATTTTTATTTTATACTGGTTTGCTTACCAAGTTTATATACATTGTTTTTCCACACCGACTCTCTCCCATTTCCTTTACCCACCACTCCCTCTACCCATCAAATTGTGCGATCCTATGGTTACCTCCCTGCCCGTCCTCACTCCTATGCTCCCCCTCTTGTAGCCTCAAACATGTTTTACTAGTTTTCTTTCTATTTGTACAATAATGGTCTTATACAGTATTTATCCTTATGGGACTGAGTTAGTTCACTTAGCATAATGCACTCCATTCCCTCCCAAGTTAGGTAGTAATTGTTAAAATCATTGCTCCTGTGTGCTGTGTAGTATTCCATCATGTGAATGTACCATAATTTCTCAATCCATTCAATTGTGGTTGGACATTTGGGCTATTTCCAAGTTCTTGTGATAGTGAATAATGCTGCTGTGAACATTGGGGTACAAACAACCTTTGCCTTTGAAGGACTTTGGATCTGGCTGTTGAGGGGAAATACATGTGACTAGGAATGATAGCCAACCGTGTTTCAATTCTGGCCTTCATCGCAATGTACAGCCTGCTTATGGGGCCAAGTTGATAGCTTGAAATACTTTAAAAACCAGCATTCATGAGAGCACCAAGCTAAGTACCTCAGTTCTGCAGTGTCTTAAATTGTATACATTTATTTTACATTTCTACAAAAAAGAACTTGCTTCCTATTACTAGTCCCAGGGACCAGAGACTATGTTTTTAATAATAATAAGTTATACATATCCTGGTTTAGTTTTTGTTCTTTACAAAACAAATGGCTAAGATGTCCAAAATGTTGCTTTTACCACTGTGCTAAATGCCGACTTTCTTCTGTGTCTGGAGATTGAGCCAATCTGTTGAAAATTATCTCAGTTTTTTTAGTATTTTCAGGAAGTGCAGGGAGGAGTCAAAGATGACGTCCAGTGACTGAGGACTCTTTTCATACTTCTGCAAGCAGCTAGAATTACTCTGTGTCCTGAATCTTCATTTCCCACTAACCCGCACCACCACTGTACATAGATAGCATTATACGTCGCTATAGACAAGCTTGTACAATATCTGGAAGTGTTAAAATTTGTATGGTCACTCCTGGCTTTATTTTCTCTTGTTAGCCTTAGAGTGTATGCTTATAAATGTATAAAAAACAGGGTTCACTAGGGAAAATCAAGCACTGAGCCTGAATATGAATAAATACACACACCGTTCTAGTTTGATTTGCATTGGGAATTTGAGTTATGAGTAATATACTAGTATGTGGATAGAACTAAGTAAAGGAGAGATTGAAGACTTGGTTGGCCGAGTGGAGTATGTGTGCTTCAGTGATCTGAAAATATTTTATAAGAGCAGATGGATAGGTTTCTGAAGATGAGATTAGTGGGCATTTTGTCTGCCTTCGCGGGTGTGGGAGTGGTAGTTGGTAGGTGGTAGCTGGGGTGGGAGTGGATGCTCTGGCTGGGAATCATAACCTACCTTGACCAGACTGATGGAGTGAGCAGGAGAAACTGGGATGTGTCCCAACCACAGGGATATTAGCTCTTTATAAAGGGCTTGTCTGGGCCACTGCCTCCTCTTCTCCTCTGCCTGCTGAACAGATAGATACCTGGCGAAGGGGGTGATTGGGTTACCTGTATCCTAGAAACCTTGAAAACCACTGGATTGAGAAATAAGAGAGTTGGGTTCTACTTCTATCCTTGTCCCGGCCCTGAATTTTGATCGTGGAAAACTTCCTAATTCCTCAGTGCATTGATTTCCTGATTGTTGAAATAATTATAGTAGATCTTCGAGAGTGTTTCGAGGTCTAATATGTTCCTTGGTGTTTGGGTCCCTTTATTTGCATAATATGAATTAGCACAGCATTTTTATTGTTAGTGACACTGTCTGTTGTTCAGGGAAACTTTTGAAAGAATTAATTAATGAAAAATGTTAGAGAGATAGAAACCAAAAGCTTAATTTTAATTTTGCCAAATTGTTTGTAAGACTCCTCGGTGAGCCGTCCTTGACTGAGAGGGCTTGCTGAGTGTGTGGTGCTGACTCTGGGGCCCTTGACGTCCCTTCTTTCCAATCACTTGATCTTTTATCACCTAGTGAGAGAGAAATGCTGGCGTCAGCCTGTGCTACGGGTCGTGAGGATTACAACAACAGACTCAGACATGGTCCTCTTGGTGGGATTCCAAGCCCAAAGTTCATTCTTTCTCGTTGCTTCTGCTAGCCTGCATTTGTCTCTTTGGAATGTGTCTGCACACTGTTATCTTTGCACGTTTCTTTCCAATTGAAGGGTATAGTTTTCCTTATGTTAAACTTGGGGTTTTTATCAGCAACCACGGTGACAAGGAGACATTGGTCATCAGCTGATTTCTTTCCTTTGGGGTGGTCTTATATGCTAGATTTTGGTTAGGTTTACTAGTTTCTTGGGTGAAAAACAATGAAGAATTTGTGAAACACTACACAACATGACCGAGTCTAGAGCACATTTTGCTGCATGAAATAAGTCAGTCACAAAAGGATGAGTTCTGTATAAGAATACTGTTCTAAAAATTACTGTTGTTATTAGTGTGCGCCCTGGAGTAGAAACCAATGTGCTGCTGAGCCTGCAGCAGGTTTATAGAGACAGTAAATCTCAGGGGGGCTGGGCGTGGGAATTGCCCCTCCTCCCTTATAGAGCCTTCAGGGACAATGCAGTTTCTCACCGCTAGGCCACCAGTTGTTGTTGTTGTTGTTATTAGGTGCTGTTGAGTCCAATAGTGTCCCTATGAACAACAGATGTGAACAGAGCTCCCTGTTATAAAAACTAGAAGACACAATAAATACAGTATCATTATCAGGTGGGGTTGGGGGTAGAGCAGAAATTACTAGACAGTGACTACTTACTGAGATGGATGAAGGGAAGGACAATATGGAACGGATGGATAACCGTGCATCGTGCACATTGCCGTTGTCATGGAATATAATATTCATGAAAAATTGAGTTTAGGGGGTGGGGAACACCAGTATGCATTATAAACTTTCATTCAGATCACAAATGTTTGCTCTGTGGCCTTTAAACAAACCTGTCAATGAATTGATCCATGTTTTTCAGATGAGCAGGCCTGGCTTGTACCAGCCGCCAGCCTGCTCTGCGGGCCCCTGGTTTGTGTGGTTTCTCGCCTTCACCAGCCTTCTCATTTACTACCTTTGCATGTTACTCTTTTGAGCTCTGTTGGTGAGATAATTGAGAATGATAGAAGACGTATGTGTTGAGGAAGTGTACCTTGTTTTTACTTCTAACCCATATCTTGGTAAATACTTCTTTTCATTTCCTGGTAGTTTTCATCAGGATGTTATTGTTAAGCTCAGCACTCACTTTGCCTCCTCAGCGTTTCCTCTCTCTGGCGGATCTCAAGGGGCATGGTTTTCAAGAGAAATGGAAGTTTGGTTCAAGTGAAGATTTTCTAGCCTGTTAATGGCAGGCTGGATTTAAAGCCACACTCCACCAAAATGGCCAGAGTTCAGATGTTCTCCAAACTCGAAACGAGACCCCTCGGAATCCCCGAGATTAGATGTGGAATGTGCAGACGATGGGAAAGCCCGCGCAGGGTTGGAGCAGATCGGCCTTGAGCACGTGGCTAAACCCAGACAGGGACCAGTCCGTCTGGATTAGTGTCTGGGTCGACAGCAGGAGGAACCTGTGGACAGACAGATGTACAAACACAGGAGAAGCCTAGAGCTGGACCTCGCAGAGGCTGCCACAGTGAGATCATTGAGGTGGAACGATGCCCTGCACAGACTGGCTAAGTGGAAAAGTCAATTGCAGAACACTATCCAAGGAGGAGAGCAGTGCAAATGGACAGATACCAAACTAACAAGCTAGTGGCTATTTTGGTGTAAAAATTGTCACACTTGGGACTTTTTAGATTTTTCTTTTTTTTTTTTTTTTAGATTTTTCTTTACAGTATTTTTATTATCTGAATTTTCCTCAGTTAGCAAGTAGTGTTAGAATAATTTTTTAAAGCTTTTAAGAAAAAACAAAATTACATCAAACAGGCATTTTCATTACATTAGTATTTGTAGGAGGGGAGCCCAGTACCAAACAAGTCAGACAGGGATGCCTTCCTGCCAGGGGCGCCTTCCTTCTCCTTGCTCTGGGCTTTTAATGCCAGGCAAGGAGATTTGCTTAAGTCTTTTCATGTTTTTTTTTTTTCTTTCTCAAGGACTCCTCATTGCCTGTTTCTGAGGAGTGCTTACCTTATGGGCTAGAGTATACTACACCTTTCTCATAGTCTGACAATTCTGAATTTAAAGTCTACTTGATTCTCACTCTCTCCTGACTTGTTTTTCCTCTTTGTTCACCAGTGTGATCCTGTTCACCATTTTTGGTGGACTCCTTTTCCCTTCCTGTTGTTGTTGTGGACTGTAGTGTTGGAACTGATCCATAGCTGGCCGCCCAGCCTGTTTTCAGAGGCAGTTAACCCCCACAGGAGGACATTATTCATCCTTCTTCCATGGAGCAGCTGGTGGCCTCGAACTGCATGCGTTTGAGTTGCAGAGCAGCTTCTTGCCACTAGGCCACTTGTTTTTCTTTTTGGATTGTCATTTATTTTCATTTTATGAAGTTGCTTGGCTAGTTCATAACCACATAGATAAACAGATGTGAAATGCCTTTCACTAGTGAATTCACCCAGAGGGCTCATTATAGCTGTGGAGGTAACATTTCAACCCATTTGCTTGTTTGGGTGAACTACAATTGAACTGTTTGAAACCAGTGAAACAAGTTTTATCTGTTTGTGTTTAAAAAGTTTTCAAGTGCTGGCAGGACATTCAATTTAATAACCCAAATCATGGTTTTTATATAACTAATGATGCCCTTTAAGAAATTATTAATATGTACATAGTAATTTTTTTATTATCTCCATCGTAGTTGCTTTCTTCTTGTTCATTTTAGGATTCTATCCTTTCATTTTTTCAGTGACTGTTTATTGAGCACAAGCTGTTAACTGAGCACAGTAGGTTGCTCAGTGGAAAAGAGAGAGAGTCTCTCCCAATGCAGAATGTATAACTTGGCGTAAGGGAAAAAAACCCACACCACAGCAGCCAACAAGTGAGCAGACTGTTGCATGAATGACCTTTTGATAGGGCTGTGATGTATACAGATTGTAATGTGATGTGAAGAACAGACACCTAATCCAGACTTGAGACACCAACGAAGGTGTTCTAGAAGTCTTACTAAACAAAAAATTGATGGATTAGTCTGAATTATTAAGAGGGAGAAATAGGGAGTAATATTTTCAACAGAAGCAGATTTCAGCCTTTGCCAAAATCCAGAGGCTAGAAAAAGTAGGGAATGTTGATAGAAGTAAAAGAAATTCTACAAGATTAGATTGTGAAAGTGGAGAGGCATGAAATAGCTACACAAATGAGTCAGATCAAACAAATTTGTGTAGACAAATCATGCTGAGGCATTTGTTGTACCCAAAGTAGGAGGGAGCCAAACAACTTATGTTACATAGTAATTTTGTATTTTAGAATGAAAACTCTTTAGAGAACAGATAATACACTGGATTGGGAAGATGAAAGGGAAAGAGACCAGGTAGGAAGCTGCTACAATAGCTAGAGGAAAGATCTTAGTGGTCCGGCTTAGGCTAGCACAATGGGGAAGGAGAAAGAAAACTCAGCTTCTGTATTGTTGTAGTTAAGTGCCATCAAGTCCATTATGACTCACAACATTCCTGTGAACAACAGACCTGAACCCTGTCCTGTCCTGTGTCATCCTCACCTTCTGCAACACACTTGAGCCCGTTGCTGCAGTCACTATGTCACTCCATTTCATTGAAGAGTCTTCCTGTCTTTTGCTGACCCTCTCTACCTTTCCAACATGATATCCAAGAAGACATCTCCTGGCAGCATGCCCAAAGTGTGATATCTGGAAGTAAAAGTAACAGGATCTGGAAATTAATTGTATGCATGAGGAGTTTTAAATTATTTGTGTGAATGTTTACAAATCCTATTGGGGTATATGTTGTGGGGTATTTTTTTGTTTTTCCCCCCATTCAGTAATTTCCAGACATACTGTTCTATAGTGTTAATTATAATTGATTAATATAATTGATTGGTTACTGTTGTCTAGTCAAATACCAGAAGAATGTCTATTTATGTATGCAAAGGCATTTGACTGTGTGGATCATGACAAGTTATGACTAACATTGAGAAGGATGGAAATTCCAGGGCACTTAATTGTGCTCATGCGAGACCTATATCTAGACCAAGAGACTATTGGTGCAAATAGAGCAAGGAAACACTAAATGGTTTAAAATGAAGAAGGGAGTGCTTTGGATAGTATTCTCTTTTTATAACTATTCAGTCTGTCTGCTGAGCTAACTATTTGAGAAGCTGGACGCTATGAAGAGGAGTATGGCATCAGGGTTGGAGGGAGACTCATCAATAACCTGCATTATGCAGATGACACAGCCTTGCTTGCTGAAGTTGAGGAGGACTTGAAGCACTCTAACATAAGATCAAAGAATACAGCTTTCAATGTGGACTGCATCACAATGTCAAGAAAACAAAAACTCTTACCTCTGGGACAACAGGCAAAATCATGATAGATAGAGAAAAGATTGAAACTGTCAACAACTTTGATCCACAATTAACACCGTTGGTACCAGCAGTTAAGAAATCAGGAGATGTATTGCACTATCAAAATCTGCAGTTAGGGACCTCTCCAAATTATTGAGGAGTAATGATATCAGTTTGAGGACTAAGGTGCGTCTGATTCAGCTCACTTTCTGGTCACTTGCTATGCAGCTGAGATCTGGAGAGTGAATAAGGACGACAGGAAAAGAATTGACGCCTTTGAGCTGTGGTGTTGGAGAAGAGCGCTAAACTTCTCGTGGATGGCCACGAGAACAAACATATGTCTTAGAGAGGGTGTAGCTGGAGTGTTCTTTGGAGGTAAAGATGATGAGGCTTCACCTCAGATATTTCGGCCGGCCATATGTATGAAGGAGGAAGGAGAGGAAGACCTGTGACCAGGTGGATTGAGATGGTGAGTGCAGCAATGGGCTCTAGTGTGACAGGAAGTGTGAGGTTGGCGCAGGATAGGACAGGGTTCATAAGGTCACTGTGGGTTGTACTCTACTAGAAAACAACAGTTAAAAACCTGGGGAGTTTTTTACTTGGGAAATGGACATAACTGAGTGATCATTTAGAGGGGAAATAAAGAGTAAAATGCACACAGGTTTAAGATCAATTATATGAGAGGTTTTCCCCCTGATCTGGCTATCTTTATTTATTCTTTCACTATTAAAGTTATTTACCAGTCCACCAGCAAGTACTATGTACTGTGCATCAGGAGACCTCAGATGTTGCAAATGATTAAGCACCCAACTCCTGAAAATTTGGTGCTTTGAACTCACCCACAGTCACTTCAGTTAAAATGCCATAGCTCTAAGGTCTCTATGGGGCACAGTTCTTCTGCCCCAGCAGAGTCACCATGAATCAGAATGAATTCCACAGCTACTGGTTTGATTTTTTGATTGGCTCTGTGTCAAGCGGAATACGAGGAAGTACAAAATGCATGCTTCCTACTTCCCTCCAGTTTATGCTCTCATTGAGGTAATAAGGCCAGTGAATACACATCGGATCTCCTTGTTGCTCTTCTCTCTAGCTCTGTCTAGCTTTTGTCAGAAACTTTCAAGGCCCTGAAGGATACCTGTCAAGTTTCTTTTCTGGCATTCAAATATCTAAAGCAATTATGCCATCCTACTTTATCCACCCTTTTTTGTCCAGCAGCTTTCTCATCAATCCTCCAACTTTCCTACATGTTTCTTGTACCTGTATGTCTTCTCCGGGCTGTCTTCTTTCCATTTTATCCACTAACCATATTTTCAAGGCTTACCTCAGTTACAGTCTCTTTTCCATAAAACTTTCCCCAAACTTCTCCAGCTTTCAGTAATATCTTTTCCATATTTAATTATTTTTATCAGTATCACTTACCTTGTTGTTGTTACATGCCATCAAGTCACTAGTAGGGACCCTGTGTATAAGAGTCTTAAACCCTGCTCTGTCCTGTGCCAACCTCATTGTCTCTGACACACCTACTCCCACTGCCCCAATCACCCAATTGATCCATCTCGTTGAGGGTCTTTCACTCCTGTATTTGTCCCTCCACCCTCCCAAACATGATATCCCTCTTCAAGGACTGGTCCCTCCTTGCAGCAAGCCCTAAGTATGTCAGACAAAGCTTCAGAATGCTTGCCTCCAAGGAGCATTCCGGCTTCACCCTCTCCAGGACAAACCTGTTTGTTATTCTAGCAGTCCATGGTATAGTCAACACTCATCTCCAGCACCACAGCTCAAAGGCATCAATTCTCTTTTTATCATCCCTTGTCACTGTCCAGCTCTCTGATGCATAGCATGCAATTGCAAAGACTACAGCCTGGATCAGGTGCACCTTAGTCTCCAACCTGATGTCGTTGCAGTTCATCTCTTGATTTCCTGGCTGCTGGTACCAAGAGTGTTGACTGTGGAGCCAAGAAAACCAAAACTGTTAATAATCTCAATCTCTTCATCATCCATAATGACGCTTCCAATTGGCCCAGTGCTGAGAATCTTTGTTTTCTTGATGTTGCATTTCAATCCATATTGA
Organism: Elephantulus edwardii; assembly: GCF_000299155.1. Classification (NCBI taxonomy): domain Eukaryota; kingdom Metazoa; phylum Chordata; class Mammalia; order Macroscelidea; family Macroscelididae; genus Elephantulus; species Elephantulus edwardii. Next base: position 8,009,532 of record NW_006399769.1, read on the forward strand.
AGGCTGCAATCTTTGACCTTCTGCAACAAGTACTTCAGGACCTTCTCAGTTTCAGCAAGCAGGGTTGTATCATCTGCATAATGCAAGTTGTTGATGAATCTTTCATCAATCCTGATGTCACATTCCTCCTCAAAGAGCCCAACATCACGGATGATCTGTTCTGCATACAGACTAAAAAGGTATGAAGACATAATACATCTCTGGCGGACACCCTTCCCAATTTTGAACCATGCAGTGTTTTCTTGCTCTGTTCTGACGACTGCCTCTTGGTTCAAGTATAGGTTTCACATAAGCACAATCAAATGTTCTGGGATTCCCATTCTTCTCAGAGTCAGCCACATCTTGTGATCCACACAGTCAAAAGCCTTTACATATTCAATGAAACACAGATAGACATTCCTCTGGTACTCTCTGCTTTCAGCCAAGATCCATCTGACATTAGCTATAATATCCCTATTATCACTGTCTCTTCTAAACCCAGCCTGCACATTGGGCAGTTCTCTGTTGACGTGTTGCTTCAGTTGTTTTTGGATAATTTTTCAGCAGAATCTTGCTTGCTTGTGATATTAATGATATGGTTGGGCAATTTCTGCACTCTGTTGGGTTACCCTTCTTGGGACTGGGAACAAATACTGATATCTTTCAGTCAGTTGGCCAGGTGGCTATCCTCCAGATTTCTTGGCACAACTCAGTGAGCACATGCAGGGCAGGGTCTGTTTGTTGAAATATGTTAATTGGTATGCCATCAACTCCTGGAGCTTTTTTTTTTTTGCCTGTTCTTTCAGAGCAACTTGGACTTCCTCCTCCATCACCACAGGCTCTTGTTCACACATCATTTCATTAAATTCTTCTTTGTCCCCCCCCAAAAAAATCTTCTTTGTCCGCCAAATCCTGATGGTACAGTGACTGTATACTCCTTCCATCTTCTTTTAGGGCTTCTTGGATCATTTAACACTCTACCCAAAACATCCTAAAGTATTGCCACTCGTGGCTTGAATTTGTTTTCAGCTCCTTCAGTTTAAGAAATGCTGAGCAAGTTTGGCCCTTTTAATTTTTTGCTTCCAGCTCTTTGCACATTTCATTATAGTATCCTGCTTTGTTGTCTCAAGGTGCCCTTTGAAATATTCTTACTTTATGCATTTAGTTACATTCTGTGTATAAGTTAGGGTGTGCTTTTTAAAAAAATTTTATTATATATTGGTTTGCTCATAAAATTCATATACATTGTGTTTCTCATTGTTCTTCATTCACATTGTTTTTTGTACAATCATTCTTATGTATTATGTTTTATAAAATTCATCACCATTGGATCTTGCCCATCATTATGCAATTTTTTCAGGTCCCCGCTGGATCCTTCACATTTTCTTCACCCCCACCCTTCACGCACCAAACTGTACAACTCTGTGGTTTCTCCCCTACCCATCCGCACCCCTCTATTCCCATCCCTTCCCCCCTTGGGTCCCCATACATGTTTTTCTAATTATCCTTCTATTTTTACAATAATTATCTTAATGCAGTATTTGTTCTTTAGAGACTGAGTTAGTTTACTCAGCATAATGTTCTTTAGTCTCTCCCAAGTTATATAGTATTTTTCAAAATTTTTGCTCCTGAGTGTATTGTGTGAATGTTCCACAATTTCTCAATCCAGTCAGTTGTCATTGGACATTTGACCTGTTTATGTGTTCTTGTATTGTTGAATAATGCTGCTATGAACATTGGCATACAAATCTCTCTTTATGTCTTAGTTCTAATATCCTTGGGTTATATTCCTACTAGTGAAATAGCTGGATCATACGGAGTTTCTTTGTTGAACTTTTTGAGTGGTTGTGCCGTTTTATAATTTCATCAACAATGTATGAGAGTTCTCACCTCTCCACATTCTCTCCAACATTTATTGTTTCTCTGCTAAACTTTGCCACTGCTACTGAGATGAGATGGTAACTTATTGTTTTGATTTGTATCTCTTTTGTTGCCAGTGATTTGGAGCATTTCTTCATGTGTCTGTTGGCCATCTTAATGTTTTCCTATATGATGGGTCTTTCTATGTTTTTTGTCCATTTCGTAATTGGGTTATCTATCTTCTTATTCTGGGGGCCCAGGAGTATTCTGTAAACTTTTGTTATGACAACCGTGTCCGAGACAGTATTGCAAAATGTTTGTTCCCAGTCAGTAGGTTTTCTTTTCACCCTGTTGAAAAAGTTTTTGATGAGCACAGAGATTTAATTGTTAGAAGGTCCATTTCATCAATTTTATCCTCTTCATATTGTACATTTCTCAGTGTATTTGGCAGTCTTTTTAAACCATAGATTAGGTTGTCTAAGCTTGCTCCCAGTCTGTTTCTTACAAACTTTATGGTTTTCAGTTTTACTCCCAGGTCTCTGATCTACCTTGAGTTGATTTTGTGTATGTGAGATGCGGATCCTGTTTCAACTTTCTGCAGTTAGCAGTCCCTAAGTGCCAGGCATAGTAGTTAAATTTCACAATGTGGTTACCTTCTGGGAGAGGCTCACAGGGCATTTTCCTTAGTGGGGAAGGTTCTGGTCGTCATTTTAGAAAGACTGACTTACTGTTGTTGAGCTGGAACCAATTCATAACTGACCTTTTAGCAGGTTTTCAGAGGCTGTCATTTGCACAGAGGATATTGCACATCTTTCTCCTCCAGAGCAGCTGGTAGATTCAGATCAGCAGCCTTTGATTTGGCAATCCAGCTCTCTCCCCACTAAGCCGCCCAAGCGCCCTTTTAGACAGAGATCATTAATGTACCTTTTCTCCTCTATGTAGCCCGGATCTGAACTTTTTCTCTCCCAGATTTCAAGGTTGTTCTTCCACTACTACAAAATCCCTGGGTCTCATTCCAGTAGTTGTAATTTCACATCTCCTATCCCTGCTTTCATCCCCTATATACAGCAAGACCTTTTTCTCTGAAAGTGTCAGATCCAAAAGAGACAAATTTTTACATGTACCTCACAGAAACTCCTTTCTCCCATTTTGGTCCAAGTAGGACATTGTAGGAAGACTTCACAAACTATATACTCAAACAATTAATGCTTTAGCTACTAATCTATATCTATATATGTTAGTACTGTCAGAGAACTGCCAGAAGGTCAAGATGGGTAAAGAAGAGGCTGTGACACTAGGGATATCATTACTCTTATCAGATGGATTTTGGCTAAATGGAAGGAATTCCAGAAGACTGTCTATTTGTGTTTTATTGACTATGCAAAGTCATTTGACTGTATGGATCATGACAAATGATGGCTAACATTGAGAATAATAGGAATTCTAGAAGTCTAAATTATGCTTATATGAAAACATATTGTGTGAACAGAGCAACAAACATTACATGATTTGGAATAGTAGAAGATGTGCATCAAGGCTGTATCCTTCTCTGTGCTTATTCAGTCTGTGTGCCAAGCAAATTATTTGAGAAGCTAGACTTTATGAAGAGTATAGTTTCAGGATCAAAAGAAGTCTCATGAAAAACTTGCATTATGCAGATGACACAACCTCGCTTGTTGAAAGCGAGGAGGACTTGAGCTGCTTGCAGCAGAGAATCAAGAACTATAGCCTTCAATATAGATTGTATCTCAACATCAAGAAAACAGAAATCCTCACCACTGGGCTAGTGGGCAACATCATGATACGTGGAGGAGATGGAAATTCTTAATTATTTCATCCTGCTTGGATCCACAGGCAATACTTTTGATATTAGCAGTCAAGAAATCAAAAGACAAATCATAGAGTTTTGGAACGTCTGCTCTCAGGGACCTCTCCAAAGTCTTGAAGAGTAGTGATGTCAGTCTAAAGATTAAGGTGTACCTTTTTCATGCCATAGTCTTTCAATTCACATGCTATGTATCTGAAAGCTGGACAGTGACTAAGGATGACAGCAGAAGAATTGATGTCTTCGAGTTGTGATGTTAGAGAAGTATGCTGACTATCCCATGGACTGCCAAAAGAACAAGTACATATGTCCTGCAGAAAGTGAAACCAGAGGGCTCCATCCAGATAAGGAGGGCGAAGCTTCATCTCACATGCTTTGGGCATATTGGTAGGAGAGGCTAGTCATTGGACAGGGACCGTGCTCAGAAGGTGGAAGGTTAGCAGAAGAGAAGAAAACCCTCAACAATATGAATTGACATGGTGACTACAGCAATAGGTTTAAGTGTGTCAGATTCTGAAAATGTTACAGGATAGGATAAGGTTCAGATTTTTTGTTCATAGGTTACTCGACAACAGTAAACAACAGCAACAACATCATATCTGTCAGTCCTGCAAGGGAACACAGTTGGTTAAACAGAATTAATATTTATTTTGTAGATACCATGTAGCCAGGCTACCACTTGAAGAGTAAATGAACTATCCTTAAATTGTTAGAGGAAAGAAAGAAGTAGTATGCCAATAATAATCAGAACAGTATTCTGGGTTTTTAAAATAGGTAATGAAACTTCATTCACATATTTCACAGTTTTCTTTGTGCTACATTTTTAATGAATAAATTGTTTAAAAAACCCTCAAATTGATATAGTTACTTTTGCCCATTTCCTCAGATGTCAAACTGCCTTCCAGAGTGATTGTACCAATGTATAATCAAAGTGGAAACTATTGAACAATATCATTAATGTCATATGCAAGTGAAATCTTGCTAAAGATTATTCAGAATGACTAGAACAATACATTGACAGAGAACTGCCAGAAATTCATAGCCTATCGTGAAAAGGGCAAGGACTGCATAAGGATGGCCATACCTGACCTTTACCAGCTTCACAAAGGGGAGTTGTCCCTGTCAATAGCATCAACAACACAAAACCAATTCTTGTAAGGTCAGACATGCTCCCATCCTCCTGTATCTCTTTCTACTCATCTCAGCACCAATCTTACAGCTTTACTGGGTCCACAATCTTCTATAATAGCTCAGTGACCACAGAGAACTGTATTGAGAAAGCCTAAAGGATATAGTACAGGTTAGTGGCAGAATACAGTCAGGACAGCTTCTGAAATGTGCTCACAGGCACTTTAGACTTGAGCCTCACAGTTTTTAGCCAGTGCTACAAAGTCTTCAGTCCTGTGAAAAAGGCTTTCAGCTCCACTTCCTTGGCAAAACAGTCTCAAAGTCTGTCCATCTCATGCCATATCTCTGCTTCACGCTGTGGCTACCATAGCTGTTGCCCCTAGAGGTCCTGGTCTGACTGGCAGAAGAGGATCTGGTCTTTAAGAATAAGTTGCATTCTCTTGCTTGTTTTTTTTCTGGTGGTAAGATTCCTAATTCTGCTTATGGGTCTGCTCAATTTCATGATGAAACTAGCCAATCTCCTTGTGGATTGATGAGACTAGCGAGTCACTTTGTGCCTAGGCTGACACACCCTGTTTGTATTTTTCCACCCATGGCAAAATAAGTTAATGGATAGTGAAGCCATTTTGAACAATAAACCCTTAACTCCACACCTATGAACTATGTAAAGGACAAATAAATTTAACTTGAGGAAGTATAACCAGTATGTTCCTTAGAGACATGGATGGTAAACCTTCACCTCACATACTTTTGTCATGTTGTTAGGTGGGATCAGTACTTGGAAAAATATATTACGCAGGGGAAACCAAGGACCAATGAAAGAGAAAAAGACCCTCAAGGGGAGAGATTGACACAATGAAGTTGAACATGACAAGAGATTATGACAGTAGTTTAGGATGCAGCTAGGTTCAGATCTGTTGTTGATATGAGTTATAGTCAACTTGATGAAAACAACAGAGGCACTTTTTTGTCATCATGCTTCTAGGGTGGTAGTGATTCTGGCAGCTGTCATGTAAAGGCCAGTGCTGAGGCACTGGGCATCCCTCAACAAAGAATTATCAGTTCCAAGATGTCAGGAGTGTCGACATCGACAAGGATTTGTCTAGAACTAGTTTTATCACTGACCCTGAGTCGGTCTCAGTTACTCAGGTACTGACTACATTCAGTCAAAGTCAGCATGGAAACTTGCTTTTTTCCATAGATTATATATTTCTTGCCTGGCAGAATTTACTATCAAATATTTGCAAATATAATTAGTTTTCATTTTTAATATGACATTTTATATGTTAAGAGCACATCCAAAATAATTTTATTAATCATTAAATCCACAAGATGTTTTGTGTTTGTTCTTAAATTTGTTTTATTATACACTCAAACAAATGATTTTCCATGTCTTCCTTTAAAAAAGTAACAAATAAGAGGCCTTTTTATCAAATTAAGAAGAGGGCTGGTGGCTTAGTCCATAGCCTTTTGCACTGCTAACTTTTGCTGTGATAAAAGGTCAGTGGTTCTAATCCACCAGTTGTGCTAAGGGAGAAAGATGGACAATCTCCTAAACCCAGTAGAGGGTTGCTGTGAATCTGAATGAATAGATTCAATGGCAGTAGGTTTAGTTCTGTTTTGGCTTGTGAGATTAGAAGAAATAAATGATAGTACTCATTTGTTTGTTTCTTTTCTTTTCTGTAGACTGACCGGGAGAGAATTTTTTTCTCGTTTCCCAGAACTCTACCCGTTTCTTCTTAAGCAGTTGGAAGCTGTAGCCAATACTGTGGACAGGTAAGTCACAAATTACGTGGTGCATAGTTAAATGAAGGATATGGTTGGATTTCTTTATTGAGAATTGCGGAACTGGACTTTGCATGCACTTCTTCTTTGTAACATACTGGATTAAAATAAGAAAATCTTTACTACACCACATTTTCTAGCTTACTGTGGTACAGTAGATTTTTACCTGAATAAATTGTGTAAAAGTCCTGTTACAATTTTTAATCTTGTTTATGATGTTGTACTGAAACTCTACCTGACATATTTTGTGCATATTGCAAGGAGGGACCAGTCCTTGGAGAGGGATGTCATGCTTGGGAGGGTGGAGGGACCGCACAGAAGACCCTCGATTAGATGGATTGACTCAGTGACTGAAGTAATGAAAGTAAGTGTATCAGAGCGATAAGGTTGGATCAGGATAGAGCAGGGTTCAGAGCTGTTGTACACAGGGTTGCTATGAGTCTCAGATGACTTGATGACACAAAACAATAACATAATGTTATATGGAACTAGTTCTTTAGAATCCCATGATAATTTCTTTTGTTAGGAATTACTGTTTTGTTCTTATTTTGTAATTTGTGGATTTACATACTCAACTTGTTTACTACTTCCCTGAAATTTTTCCCCTACTGGCTTATTACAGGTGACCACTGGGAAACTATAGCAGTTAGTTGTCCAGTATGGTCACCTGTGATCACAAGTGGTGTTGGTTTACCTGAACAAGATTGACTTGCCACTGTAGATTCATTAAACAAAGCCATTAAAGAATTTCCAGTCTGATCAAAGTATATAAAGAAGTTCACCATTGTCCTCTCAGTGTATGGGCATCTTTAAACATGTACATTTACCTTCTTCCAGCAATTTTTGCAGTTGATATGAGTTTATGCTATTTATAATGGGAAAATAAAACTATTTTCATGAACTTTACTTGTGTTCGACACATTTCTTCACATTTGTAGTTTGTCCAGTGAGTCTTTACTGGTCCTAGTGACTGTTTCTGTAAGTCTGCTGGGATAGTAAAGTTTCTCTCTAAAGAGGCTTGGATGTACTGTATGAACAGTGTTGTAAAACAGGGTACTCTAGTTGTGATGGCCCTTATTATAGAATTGTGTGTAGAAGCTCAATATATGACCTTAGCAGTAAAAGAACAATTTTAAAAAAGGAAAACGAGGTCTTTTTTTTTT
>NW_006399769.1:8019806-8036150 GCF_000299155.1 Elephantulus edwardii
AGCTATTGTGAAAGGTATTGTTTCTCTTAGTTCTGGCTCTGTATTCTTTTTGTCACGGTAGAGAAAGCCAACTGATTTTTGTATGTTGACCTTGTATCCTGCTACTTTGCTGAATTGGGATAATTTTACTCCCTCGTTGCCTATTTGGATACCTTTTATTCCCTTCTCTTGTCTTATTGCTATTGCTAAGACTTCCAAAACAATATTGAATAAGAGAGGTGATAGTGGGCATCCTTTCCTAGTTCCTGTTCTTAAAGGGAATGGAAAACGAGGTCTTGATCATAGTGTTAGTCACTTCATGTGGATGGATGATTAAAAATATTTGAAGTATAAACTCACCTCGTAAATTTGAAATCTTTTCTGCTCAGATGTTGTTATTTTTCCTTCCAGTGATACGTGGGAGCTAAACCGACACCCAAGCATGTTTCTCCTCCTGTTGGTTTTGGGGAGACTCTACCCTTCTCCAATGGATGGCTCGTCGTCTGCACTCAGCATGGCGCCTTTTGTCCCCTTCATTATGAGGTAAGTAACATGCTGCATGGGAATAATGGGTGCTTGTGGAGGTCTGGAGGAATTTTATCCTTCTCTTAATTCAGAATCACTAGTTTTGTTTATAACTTTGGAAGGATTTCTGTGAAGCCAGCTTCTTGAAGATGCTTGCTGCCCTGACTGCTTTTCAGAGTTTCTGAGGAAAGTGCTTCATGTTGTGAATATAAAAGCTCCAGATGACCTGCGTGGATAGTGTTTTCTTAGAACCCTGCCTAGTCATACATGTATGTAAAACATACCTTGAATGTGCGCGTTAGCTCTATTGTGTGGAGAGTCTAGCAGCTATTCCTGGCCTAGACTTCCACATCTTTCTGTGAGTGCCACACTTGGCCATCATGTGCTCCACTTTCCAGTTTGGAGAAGACCCTGGCTCTTCACTGCAGAGGGGCGAGTCCAGAGAGGAGTGTGCTCGGTGGCAGTGCTGTGTGCCACTTATTCATTTCCCACGCCTTTTCTCTTCCAGGTTTATCATCCTGGGAATGAGCCATGGATGTAGATTACACATGTGTATAAGTAATAACAGACTTTCTTTCTTTCTTCTTCACACATTTCTGAGTAATTTTCACCTTCTGATAACATTTATCATTTCAGATCAAAAGTCTCAATAAACAGACCCCTGAAATGTAATGAAAAGTTCATCTAAAGCCTTGCAGAAGCTTATTTCATTACTTTTTGACAGACTAGCACCTTCATTTTCCTGATCATGGTACATTTTCATATACCAACAGTTCAAATTGATGGAGAGCAGAAGCAGAAAAAATACTAACCTCAAGAAAGTGTGTGTGTTACTTTTGTGGTGTGCCAGGTGCCTCTTCCTGCTTTCATAGAGCTGACTTAAGCATTTTAATGTGAGAAACCATTACATAGAATATTCTACTTGTGATTTCTGTAGCTATTGTTGTGCTGTGTTATCTGTGATCATAGAAGTGACCCAATTGGTCAGCTGATTTTGGTTTCCTAGTAATGCGATTTCCAGCCTCTTATCCCCAGCAATTAGTAGTTCATTTTAGGAATTTGGGTGCTGGACTATTCTTTTATGGGCATTGAAAAAAAAAATAGACTTTCACTTTTAATCAGAAGAAATAAGAAATGTTTCAGCAAGTTGATGCAATATGGAAAGCTAGGTCCAGAGAATCACAGTTGTACTTTAGAAACAAAGATGAGCTTTAAGACCTTGTTACCATGTGGAACCATATTCGTAATAATACTGTTATTACATCCTAGAAACCTGAAATTACTAAATCCAAGTATTCATTTAAGCTGTTAATAATTTACATATAATTTGAATTCTCATCTTATTTGTTATATTGAAAGTGGCTGTTGCTTCACAGGAGAAAGATAAGGAGTCTCCTCCTGGACTGTTTACTGCCTCTGAAAACTCACTGGAAGGGCAGCTGTGTGCTGGTGCCCATGTGATGACACATAGCAACAGCAACAAGAACATCATATATGATAAAAATTGCATCAATGTTTTGTCATTGTTGTGTTAAGTACCATAGAGTAGACTGTGACTCATAGCAATCCTATGCACAACAGACGGTAAACTTGTCTTATCCTGCCTCATCCTAATGATCTATGGTATGCTTGCGTCCATTTTTTATCCCATGTAGTTGAAGGTCTTTCTCTCTCTTTCTCCAACCCTCTGTCTTTTCCAGCATGATGTCTTTTCTAGGGATTGGCCCCTCCTGTCAACACGGCCAAAGTCTGTGAGGTGAAGTTTCACTGTCTTTGCCTAGAAGGATCACCTTGGTTGCAGTTTCTCTAAGACATTTGTTTGTTCTTTTTGCAGTCCATGCAATATTCAGTACTCTTTTCTAAAACCAGATTTGAAAGATAGTGATTATCCTTCTGTCATCCCTAGTCATTGTCCAACTTTTAGATGCATAGCAACTAATTAAAAAGACCAGATCTTGAGTCAGGCACACTTTAAATGTGTCCTTAAACAGACATCTGTGCACTTTAGACAGACCCTTGGCAGCAAATTTCCCCAGTGTAATACATCTTTTGATTTCTTTTTTTTTTTATCTTTTGATTTCTTATCTGCTTTTACTATTTGTGGTGATTATAGATTCATGTAAATGAAATAATTGACAGCTTCAATTTTTCTGCATAGAGATGCTGCCTGTTGGTTGACTGATAAGGATTTTTATTTGCTTGATGTTGAGATGTAACCCATATTGGAAACTGTTGTCTTTGATCTTCTGCATCGTATGTTTAAAGACTTCTTCACTTGCAACAAGAAAGGTTATGTCACTGGCAAAACAAATGTTGTTTAATATTCCTCCAAACCTGATGCCACAATTTGTCATATAGTCTAGCTTCTAAAATTATTTGTTCAACAAACAGATTGACTTGGTATAAAGAAAGAATACAGCCCTGATGCACACCTTTCCTGATTTTAAACCTTGCGGCATTCCCTTATTCTGTTGCAATGACTGCTTCTGGGTGTATGTATTGGATCCTCATGAAAACAATAAGTGTTTTGGGATTCTCTTTCTTCTTAGTGTTAGCCATTATTTGTTATGATCCATATATTCAGTTGCCTTTGCATAGTCCATAAGATAGAAGTAAACATCTTTCTGGCATTCTCTGATTTCAGCTAAGATTTATTTGACAGCAGCAATGATATATCTAGTTTCACAATATCTTCTGAATCATATTAGGTGAATTTAGATGATAGTAAGTGTTCATAATATATTAATTTTATTATAAACAAGCCAGCTTGAATTTCTGGCCATTCCTTGTTGATGTACTAGTCTAGCCGCTTTTGAGTAATCTTCTACAAGATTTTACATGCATGTGATATTAATACATTAATGAAGATAATTTAAATATTTTCAGCATTTTTAATACATTATTTTATAAACTTAGAAGGCACACAGTAAGTAGTCTACAATGATCCCATTCTGGTGAAAAATGCTTTGGTTAGTAGTTGCGTTCTTTCTGTAACCCACAATCATATATTCACGTAGAGTTAGTTAGCCCTGATTTATTGTGTGTCCAGGAGTGGTATAAAAAACAGAACATTATGTGTTGTGCTGCTCTCTCAGTAGTTTGACTCCATCCATAGTAAAGGGAAAAGATGAGCAGTCTTGGCCCCTAGAGATAGGCTGTTGTTGTTAAATGTTGTCATTCATGACTACAGCTTACCCTGTCCTATGCCCTCCATGCTCAAACCATTGTTGCAGTCACTATGTCAGTCTGTACTGTTGAAGGTCTTCCTTTCTTTTGCTGACCTTACTTTTTCAAGTCTGATGTCTTCTTCCAATGACTGGCCCCTCCTGACAACATACCCAAAGTATGTGATGAAGTCTCACCATCTTTGCCTCTAGACAAGACCCTGGTTGAGCCTTATCTGAGACAGATTTGTTTGGTTTCTTTTTGGTCTTTGATGGTATATGCAGTACACTCGCCAGTACCACAATTTAGAGGCATGTATTCTTCTTTGGTCTTTCTTATTCATTGTCTAAGCAGTTGAAATACTGTTTGGTTTGGATCAGGTGCACCTTAATCTTTGATGTTTTTACTCTTTAATGCTTTAAAGAAGTCCTTGACTTATTTCCCCGATGCAACACATTGCATTTGATTTCCTGACTACTGCTACTATATAGGTAAAGGTTTACCGTGTTGGAAACCTGATGACGGGCTAGTATTAGTTAGAATTGACTCTGTGGCAGTGGGTTTGATGGTTTGTTTATAAATATTGCAGAATAATGCTTCTCAAATGGCATCCTCTTCCTAAACAACATGACTCCAGAACTCTATGAACTTTGATAAATGTTGATAATTGTAGAGGGACTTCAGGCCTTTTGATATAGGGTCACTATTAGTCATGCTCAACTTGAAGGCAATTGATAACAACAATACTTCTCAAACTTTAAAGTGTAATGTTTAATGTGTACACTCAGCATTTGGGGAATTTGATTCTTTACATTAGCGGTTCCGAGATTCTGCCTTCCAAATAAACTTCCAGGTAATGTTGATGCTTCTCGTATGTAGACAGTGCTTTGACTAACAAGATTAAGGATACATGAGAAGAAAAAGCCTTCAGGAATTTGCATTATCATTTGGGCTATTAAATTTATGTAAGAAATTGCTAGTGAAAACCATCCATACACTGTAATGTCAGAAGGGGCTATTCCCAGAAGAACATCATTCCTAGAAATGTAGAGGGTTCACAAAATGAAGAAAATATTTAATGAGATGAATTAACTTAGAGTAGTGAGCGGTGATCATGAGAATGGCACAGATGTCAGCATGGCTTCCTTCTGAATGGCATCTGATAATAATACCACACACTCACAGATGTAATGTTGGTAGATACTTTTCTTGTATTAGAAGGTACTGGGAACTCTGGGGGTGTAGTCTATACGGAGTTGTGGTGCTAACCAAAGGCATTGCCTTTGGCAGTTGCAACCCACCAGTGGCTCCTTGGGAGAAAAGTGGCCAATCCCTTTCCATGTGATTTGTGCATCTGAAAGTCTTCACCTCTGAAAACACACTGGGGGCAGGGGGGATGACGACGGGACGGCTCTCTTGGTTCCACTCAACAGCAGTTAATTATTTGAGAGAAAATAGCAATAGTAGGATTATATTTCGTGGGATTCTTTAGGGGAGTTATTGGGACTACATTTTGACATAGGAACGAGAAAAGGGGCCCTTGGCAGAGAGATTGAAGTAGGAAGTAGACGAGCCTTGTTGCTTTACTTTTTGCTAGGAGTGAAACGGAATTTATTGTTATTATTATTATTTTTTAAAAAAACAAACCAAAACCCAAAAACAATGACTCTGAGAGGCAAACATGATATCTCCCCTCTTTCACTGGTGGGGAAATTGAGGTTTGGAAAGCAAGCCAGCTACCCAGATGGAATCTGAACCTTACCTGCCCTTTATTATTCCACAAGAGCCCGCTCTCCTCTGTGTAGCTGAGAATTTTAGCTATAGGGTAAACTATAGGTGTGTGTGGCTGGGATTATACAGCTAATAGAAATGGGAGCCTAAGCCCGCAGTCCTTATGTGTGAATGCATACTGTTTTCAGGGTGTACAAGTATCCCATCCACCAGCAGTGGGATTTGCTCTTTTCCTGTAATGAAAATGGCTCATTTGGGTGCAGGCACATCCTCACATTTATGAGACAGCTCCCTGAAGTCATGGCAGGTCCAGAGGAAGCCTGGTTCTACATTTGTGATCACCTTCTGGGAACTCTGGGAACTTTGTCAGGAGGGAATTGCCCTGCCAATCCAAAGGTGGCAAGTTCAAATCCATCACCAGCTTTGTGGGAGAAAGTTAGGTAGTTTCCTCCTGTACTATTCTGAAAACCCACTGGACTGTCAGTTTTGAGCCCATTTTAAGTCAACAACAATGAATTTGAGGTTTTGTTCTGTAAGGAAGTAGAAAGATCTTAAATTTAATATTAGAAAATCCAGTTTTCAGCACAGGGGCTCGAGAATGAGGGAGCTATGGTGGCTTTATGGTAAGGAATTGCACTGCCAATACAAAGGTATGCAGTTCAAATCCTCCAGTTGCTCTGTGGGAGAAATATGGGCAGTCTCCTCCTGTGCAATTTATTGTCACTGAAAACCTGTTGGAGAGTCAGTTGTGGGTCTATTCTGACTCCCCAGCACAGCCCTGGAATAACTGTAGTCAGGCTGGGAGGGTGAGGTATAGACAGACTTTATTCTTACATGGTGGACTTGATAAAACAGTATACATTTGATTTTTAAATTACTTTTGAGAAAGCTATTCACAAATAAAGCCAAAGATCAGGTCCTATAACTTGTTGTTCCAGTTAATATTTGTAGTTCTAATTGTTGTAAAGATCAGGTAGTTGTTGACCTCAGGGTAACAGCTGTAAAGAGGCACAGTGGATAGGCAGTATTTTATTTTTGTAACATCATTAATGGTAACTTAAGTTCTTGGAAGAGCTCTAATCAGACTCCTGGCTTCTGAGTTTAACTAAAGGAGAAGTTTTTTAGAGAGTGGGAGTAGAGGAAAAGGTTACCCTGACCAAGCAAAAGTGAAGTGCACATTGTGAAGAAGATTAAAAGCCCTAGAAGCAATTTTTCTTCTTCTATGTATGTATAGTTCCTTCTTCTCTGTACATGTTTATAAGTATTATTTGCATTTTTACACCCATATCGCACATTGGGGAGTATATCTAAATGTTTTTCTGTTTATTGTCTCTTAGACTTGCTGGTTTGTATTTTCCAGAGTTCTCTGTGTGTGCAGTTAGGATTGTTAGTTGCATCATCTTGGAACAGAAATACTATCAATCTCAACATCTTGTTTACAGAAATGTTTTGTCTCCAGTGTATTATTTTTAATAAGTTCATTTTTATGCAGTTTTTCCCTCCACACTTTCCTTCACTGACATTGTTTCATACAATTATTGCCATACATTATGTTTTATAAAATTAATCACCATTGGACTGTGTCTACCATTACTCTGTCTTTTCAGCCCATACCAGATCTTTCCTATTTCCTTTACCCTCTTCCTCCACTCATCAAATTGGGCAACACTGTGACTTCACCCTTACTCATTTTCATGCCTCTTCTCCCACCCCTTCCCTCCTTGGACCCTCATACACATTTTACTAGTTATCCTTCTATTTTTACGGTAATGGTCTTACTCCGTATTTGTCCTTACTAGACTGAGTTAGTTCACTCAGCATAGTGCTCTCCAGTTTCTCCCAATATACATAGTATTCTTCAAAATCATTGCTCCTGTGCTGGACCTATATACATAGCACTTTATCATCTGAATATGAAGCTTTCAGGTTAAGGCCACTCACCATTTAGTCTAAGTACCATAGAGCAATAATGTCATGCTTTAAAGGGATTTTAATTGACTCCCTAAATACAACTAACCAATGCCCATTTGCGTAGGACTTTCTATAAGCTCTGGCATGCGTCTTTGAATTCCCTTTCACACGTGTATTTCAAGTTTGAATGGAAGAGCTGTGGCAAATTGCATATGCCTCAAACTGAGGATATAGCAGGGAGCCCATATATTAAAAATAATACCTCCTCAGGCCTTGAAAGACCATATTTTGGCCGGGCCCTGTCTCTCACCCCCTAGCTACAACACTATCCATGCACATGTTGGGGAGTATACATTGAGAGAGAAAGTATTTTCTGTTGTGGGTAATTGTGAGAACTCTTAGAATTTGATACCCACAGGAGGATGCCCTCCACTGCTTCTTCCCTTTTTTGTAATCTTTTCAAAAGGATTGCCCCTACCACCTTTCTGGATTGGAGATTATTTCAGTTGATTTCCCCCTAAACCTTTTCTCATCTAAAGAATCATTGTTCTCTTTTGGTGAAATTCAGTTGAAATCTGCTTTTCTTCTGATAAGCACTGAAGTACAAATAGCAGTCCAGTTTTAATTACATACCAGTGGAAAACATCCCTAGGGATTTATGCAGTGCAAACTTTTAGTTGAGATATAAAATATAATCACCACCAACAAAATAATTGGAAAATATGTTTCATCTATTAAAAAAAAATCATGGAACCTTTTGACTGTGTTTCTCTTGACAGGGAGACAAGGAACTACGTGGCAATATGCCTTTTAAGCCTATGACATTGGGAAATAATGAAGACAGCTGTTTTATCCCGCCCCCCAATGTTACATAATTTGGGGATTATCACTTTACTGTCCTTATCTTGATTATTAAATTAAAATAACCCATTTTTCCATGGTGTACAGTTCATATTTGCACAGACAGTAGTGGCTTCTACCTTGTTTTCTAATTATATTAGAACTCTTCTTCAAGGCTATCCATCAAATTTTTATCTGTTCTATCTTTCCAGAACCCTTGTAGATAGGAAGAGAGCAGAATTTACATTAGAGAGGGCTCAGTGAGGCAGAGAACAGTTAACACACCCCTCAGAAGGCAGATACCCTTGTCGCTCCTTCTCCCTTTCAAATCCTCATCATCTCTCCGTTCCTCGAAGCTACAGCAATTTTTATTGAAAACCATTTTTAAGCTTAGCCCATATTTAGGCACAGAGTTGAATTAAATCATTAATGTAAAAAAAAAAAAAAAAACCTCCTTGTAGATGTTTTTGTCTCTGAGCCAGTCTATATATTTATATGAGATACTCAAGGGATTCAAAGTATTGGAACTATATTTTGTATCCTCCTGTTCACTAGTTCTGTATGAATAAGGTAGGCTGGACTTTGTGTTTAATATGACTTCTAAGGAACCTTGTATTCTAATATTCGTGCTACCGTTTGCTTTTATGGTTACTGCACTACCCAGCCTTGGTGGTTCCTTTTCTGTTGTGTTAAGATTTTTAACTGGATAGACTAGGTCCTTGCTGGCTTTCCAGGGCCTTCCTGCTCCTTTCAGTGAACTACTCTGGAGACCTACCAGGGAGCTCTCCAGATCCACAGATTTAGAGCCAAATAAGGAGAGCCTGGACTGATAAGAGTCAGGGGTGTAGGTGAGTGATGAACCATTTTTCCTGTTGAGAGTCATAGAATTATAAACAAGACAAAACATGCAGAGGAAAGTCTCCAAGATTAATGAGGCATGAGCATAGGATCCCAGGAGAAGAAGCCCCTATTTGCTTCACTTTTCCCATCTGGATGATATAAGTAACTTACAAAATAGCAGATAAAATCTCTTTTATTTCTTGCTGAGAAAAACTCTAGAGAATTGTACAGTTGGTAGTATAATGGTTAGAGGTCCACAGCCAATTCTCAACTCCTGCTTGTTGTGTCTCTGCCAGTAAGCTAGGAATTGGTGCTGAAGTTGCATGTATGGGAGGCAATGGAAAAGGAGCCCTGGGTTCTCAATGCAGACCCTTGCACTTTAAAAAAGTTCACTCTCAAATGCATGTAAACCCCAGAACTATGTCGAGAATTTTGGGAAGTGAGATCTGTCAGTATTGTCTCAGAAACTTGTAGAAGGATTTTCAGAAAGCTAGGGGGGAAGCATTTTTTTAAAAAAAAATTTCCTTGTCTAATATTAGTTGACCTATCAAATCAGGAAACAACAACCTCTTCAACAAAACTAGATTGCTGTCAGCAGAAAGCTGAAACAGGATCCACATCTCACACCATACACAAAAATCAGCTCAAGGGTGGATCAGAGACCTGGGAGTAAAGCCCCAAATTATAATGTTCATAAGAGACAAACTGGGATCAAGCTTCGAAGGCCTAGTCTACAGTATAAAGAGACTGCTAAATACAACCAGAAAGGCACAATCTCAAGAGGAATGTTGATACATGGGACTGTTTAAAGATTAAATCCCTGTGCTCATCAAAACCTTTTTCCAACAGAGTGAAAAGAAAACCTACCATCTGGGAGCAAACATTTGACAATACCATTTCACACAAGAGTCTCATAATGAAATTTTATAGAATGCTTCTGGGCCTCCACAAGAAAAAGACTGTTAACCCAATTACAAAATGGGCAAGAGACATGGAAAGAATTTTTCACAGAGGAGTATAGTCGAGTGGCCAACAAACACACGAAGAAATGCTTCAAATCACTAGCAATAAGGAGATGCAAGTCAAAACCACAATGAGATACCATCTTACTCCAGTAGCAACGTTTAGAAAGGACAGCAAGTGATAAATGTTGGAGAGGATGTTGCGAGATAGGAACTCTTCTTACACATCGTTGTTGGGATTGTAAAATGGTACAAACACTCTGGAAGGCAGTTTGGCATTGCCTCAAAAAGCTGAACATAGAAATTCCATGTGACCCAGCTATTCCATTGCTTGGAATATATCCTGAGAAAATGAGAACTGAGGCTTAAACAGAGACTTGTACTCCAGTGTTCATAGCAGCATTATTCAGCCATTGCAAGAACATGGAAACAGCCAGATGTCGAACCACGAACAAATGAATTGAGAAATTGTGGTACAGTCATACAAAGGAATACTGCACAGCACTCAGGAACAATGATTTTGTAAATTACTACCTAACTTGTGAGGGACTGTAGAGCATTATGCTGAGTGAACTAACTCAGTCCCACAAGGACAAATACTGTATAAAACTATTATTGTAGAATGAGGATCCAAGCAGGGGAAAGGGGAAAGCAGAGGGATGAGAATGGGTGTGGGGAGTGGGTTGGGTTGTTAATCATAGAGTTGCACAGTACAATAGGGTGGGTGAAGAAAATGAGAAGGATCTAGTATGAAAAACAATGTATTCAAACTTTTTAAATAAATCAATATAAAATTTTTAAAAAAAAACACACAGTAAAAAAAAAGAAAAGATAAACTGGGACCCAGCTTAGATGGCCTAGTCTATGGTATAAACAGACTTCCAAATACAGCCAGAAATGTACAATCTGGAGAGGATCAGAGAAAGGATTTTAACGGTGACTAGATACCTGTGGCTGGTATTGATCTTTTTAGATGGGATCATTAAATATATTTTTCGAGTTGCTCTGCTTTTCATTTACTGAGAACTTGGGAAGAATTTCCTAAGACTTATCCGTGGCTTAGTCACTTCACATTTTTAAAATGAGATTACTAGATGTTAGATGAGGACAATACTGCTTTATTCAACATTTCATTTACTTACTTAAAGACAGACTAGATTGCATGCTTATTAAATTTGTATATTTACTAGGTGAAGAATCAAAATTCAAAGTCGTTCTCAAGTATGGAAATAACAAATATAAAAATCAGGCTACATGACTGGGGAAGAGAACAGATTAACTTGAGAGACAAATGTTAGAACTTCCCTTTTACTTCTTTTTTTCCTTTTAGGACAGAAATCCTGTTTCTTTTCTCAGTTGCAAGTTGGATAAAGGTTTACAGAACAAGTTTTCCATTTAATAGGTTGTGCATGCTTCATTTTGCCCACTGTTTGCAGTCTCCACCCTGTAGCACCACTCCTCCCACCTCCATCTCCATTTCCTATTTCTCTCCTTCCCTGCCTCCCTCCCTCCCTCCCTCCCTTCCGTTTGTCATCCCTGATTTCTGAACTCTGGTTTTGAACAAATACTTTCCCCTTTGAATTTTCGTGGTTGGTTATTCCACAGAGTTCCTATTCCCCTAATGTTACTGCTCACTTCATAATCCAATAATCCAATCTGTACTATGTTTTATGTGACAAATTGAATCATGTGGGCAAGATCAGTGCCAGGCTGGAAAGATGACTAAAGACCATAGTCTCAGAGGTTCTACCAGTCTTAGACTTACTAGAAGCCTGGTCTCTTTTATGATTTCAAGGATTTTTTTCTGATTTTCACATCTAGGATCTTCTGTCGTGATCCCTTGCTGAGTCATCTGCAGTGTTAGCTGGATGCCATCTTGTTTTTCTTCATTTTAGGATCGTTGAAATCTATAAACTAATTGTTTCCAGGCATCTTTAATTTTCTTCTTCTTTGTTGTTCCAGACAAGGAGAGAATAATTGTACTTAGATGGCTCCTCATGGTACATGGTTAAATGTCATGTTATTTGCTACAGTTTTTGCTGCTGTTATTTCTGATATAACCACTAATTGAAAAAGAAAATGGAATAACAGCCTTAGAAAGCAGGATTGAAAGAGAGACAATATCAAGATGACCATTTGTTTGATAGAAATATATTCTTACTTTTTAAATAAAAATTATAAACATGCAGAATGAAGGACATCTGGTTTCATAAAAAAATAAATAAATAAATCTTGAGGAATGGGATTTCCTGGTGAGCCATGAGGAAGAAGCATGACAGAATTGCTAAAAGAGTAAATGTACTTCAGACTCCTGGGTTGGCAGGCTGTGTGGTCCTCTGAGCTCCACTGGCCCATCCAAGCACACGTTTTCTGGTTTGCTATGAGCTCCCTACTTTAGAAGGGTCATTGATGAACTTCCATTTGTCTAGGGAAGGTAACCATGATGAGAGGGAATTGAAGTATCTGGAGAGGATTACACTAGAGAGGGCAACATGATAATAGCCTTAGCTGATTTGACAGGCTTCCATATGACAGAAGTCACATCCTTTATTTTCTTCACTTCCAGTGGGAAAATAGAAAAGTGATTTCAGCTTTTAATATAAAGGAACACATCTGGGAACAAACATTTAGCAATAGTATCTCAGACAAGAGGCTCATAACGAAAGTTTATAGAATACTGCTGGGCCTCTACAAGAAAAAAGTCTGATAACCCAATTACAAAATGGGAAAAAAGACATACAAAGAATTTTCATAGAGGAAGATATTCAAATGGCAAAACAATATGAAGAAATGCTCCAAATCACTGGCAGTAAGAGAGATGCAGATAAAAACCACAATGAGATACCATCTCACTCAAGTATCAGTGGCAAAGTTTAACAGGACAGCAAGTAATAAATTTTGGAGAGGATTGGTGTGATAAGAACTCTTATACATTGTTTTGGGGGTTGTAAAATGGTACAACCACTCTGGAATGCAGTTTGGTGCTTCCTCAAAAAGCTGAACATAGAAATTCCATATGACCCAGCTGTTCCACTGCTTGTAATATACTCCTAAGAGAATGAGAACTGAGGCTCAAATGCAAACTTGTATACTAGTGTTCATAGCAGCATTATTCACCATTGCAAGAACATGGAAACAGCCCAGATGTCCAACCACAAACAAATGGATTGAAAAGTTGTGGTATATTCACACAATGGACTACTATGCAGCATGTAGGAACAATGATTTTGTAAATTACTACCTAACTTGGGAGGGACTGGAGAGCATTATGCTGAGTGAACTAACACAGTTCCACAAGGACAAATACTGTATAAAACTATTATTGTAGAATGAATATGGGGATCCAAGGTGGGGGGTGGAGTGGAAATAGAGGGGTGAGGATAGGAGGGTAGGGTGTTATTCATAGGGTGGCACAATTTGATGGATGGATGGGGTGAAGAAAATGGGAAGAATCTTTTGTGAAAAACAAGTGTATTCAAACTTTGTAAATAAATCAGAGTAATATAAAAAAATTTAAAAAATTAAAGTATATATCAGTATAAAGGAAAACTTGGTGAAGGTTTATTTTCTTTATTGAGAGAATGAACAGAGCTATTTGTCAATGAAGTGTTCAGGGAAATGGATTACATCTTAACATTGATATCTTTTCCCTTTTCATTTTTATTTGAAAGGAAGTACAAAGTAAATTGGTTTTCCCATCCAGCAGTTCATGCACAGTTCATTTTATGACATTTATCACAATCCCCATACTATAACAACATTTCTTTCGCTTCCTTGACATGTTTTCTGCTTCCATTTGCCCTTCGTTCCTATTTCTTTCTACATTTGAGCTTCTTCCTTGGACAAATGGCACCCTTCTAATCCTATGTAGTTGATTGTTTTGAGGAGTGCGTATTTCCCTATTGGATTTTTTCACCTTATAGGCTGCTTTATTGTTTGACTGAAAGGTTAAGCTTTAGTATGAATATACTTCCAGATTTGAAGGATGTGTAAGAGTTTTTGTAAGGCCAAGAAGCTTATCTTTTTAATATTAGTATATTTGAAAATGTATCTGATTTTGGACCAGATGACCTTTACAGATCTGTTTGAAATATCTTACTTGAGAGCTTGACAGTTGTGGGTTCTAAATGTGCATTGAATGAAATGATAAACCTGCCTCTAAACTTGTGACACATACCTCCACAGTTTTATTTATGAGTTTTTCTAACTCTCAGAGACAATAAGATGGAGCGTTCTGCTTGCTGTGGCCCACAATTGCGGTGGTCTCAGGCTACATGGTGCCTCAGGAGTTAATCCATTTAAATTTAGCCTTTATTATCTATAACTTTGTTATTAGGATGGTAGTTCTGAAACCAATTTTTTTTTTTGCATATGTGATGTTATGTCTGAAAAGCATTCCTTATTAATTTCATTATCTTTTTTGTGGTTGCTGTATTTTCTCCATTCCAGATGTTGGCTTAAGCCACACTTGTTTTCCAACAAGCCCAAGGAACATCTGAGTCTTTGAGAAGTCAGAGATACTTTCCAGAAGAGTGATTCAAATAGAGAACTTTTTTGTTGTCTAAACTTCCAGAAGAATCTTCTTTGAGCAGTTTTCTAAAGAAGGTGTAAAATCAGACCTCCTGCTGTTGCGTTGTTTCTGATTCTGAGGGACCCCTCCACTGAATTCCCAATCTTGTGAGTCCTGGTGGAACAGGCTGCCCTTCTTTCTTCTGAGAAGTGGCTGATGGATTCAAACCACCGACCTTTCACTTAGTAGCCCACTTTGTAATCTGTTGTACCACCATAGCTCCTTTGGAGAGAGCACTGGGGTTATTGTTAGTTGCTGTTGAGTCAATTCAGACTTATGGCCACCCTGTCCACAGCAGATTGAAAGCTAATTTAATAAATGCAGAGTCTTCCTCCCAATCTGTGTTATACTCAAGCCCCTGGTTAAAATCACTGTATCAATCCATCTTGTTGAGAATCTTTCTCTACCACAGAGGTGGAAACAACTCCTAGCTGACCCTCCAGATCAGTAGCTGGCAATCTCAGTCGAGGCAATCTCCTGCAGAGGAGGCTGGTGGTTTGGAACCATGTGTCTTTGGGTTGAGAGTGCAGCCCCTTACTATTAAAGCACCAGAGCTCCCTATCTAAGAAGGTATGTTGTTAGGTGCCATCAAGTCAAATACAGCTCATAACGACCCTATGAACAACAGACCTGAACTCTGCCCTGTCCTGTGCCATGCCATCTGCATCATCTTTGACACATTTGAGCCTATTGCTTCAGTCATTTTGTCAATACATACATTGATGGTTTTCCTTTTTCCAAGCATGATATCCCTTTCCCAGGAGTAGCCTCCAAAGTATGAGATATAAGCCTTCCTGTCTTTGTCTTCAAAGAGTACTCTGGCTACAGTTTCTCTAATACATATCTGTTAGTTCTTCTGGCTACAGTTTCTCTAAGACATATCTGTTAGTTCTTCTGGCTACAGTTTCTCTAAGACATATCTGTTAGTTCTTCTGGCAGTCCATGAGATACTCAATACTTTCCAGCACCACAACTCAAAGGCATGAATTCTTCTTCTGTCGTGTTATTGTTGTTAGTGCCATTGAATTGAGAACAACTTACAGTGAACCTATGAACAGCCAACCCTGCCCTGTCCTTTGCCATCTTTATTATCTCTGACACAGTTGAGCCCATTGCTGTAGTCCCCTTGGCAGTGTGTCTCCTTAGCGGTTTTTCTCTTCTTTGCTGACCCTCCATCTTTCCAAGCACGAACCTTTCCAAGGAATAGCGTTGCCTGGGGTATATTTCCAAACTATGAAATTCAAAGCTTCACCATGTTTGCTTCCAAGGAGCAACCTGACTGCACTTTTCACAAAACTTATCTGTAGATGTCACCAAATCTAGCCATTACAAGTAGAAAATACCTACAAATAGACTTCTTTCCTTTTGACTGAGCAGTGGATAGGTCTAAATAACGCATATATGTTGGAGTTTGCACTTCATATGAGTAGTGCTAAATTCTTTGAGTCTTAGAGAATGAAATTACAGGAAAGGAGTGCTTGTACCATCTGCTCTGCTTCTAATTGTTTGGTGAAAGAAGGGACCTGGCAATCTATCCTGGTGTTGAAACACTGACCTCTACTAGTACGAGTATCTGATACTAGGTCTTACTTGAGCAGAATTATCAAGATACAGATGTTCATTTCTGCTCAGTCCTTTTCTCAGCTGCTGAGTTTTCTTCTTTGTCTATAAGCCAAACCCACATCCACTCCTCTTTCACACAGACATGTAAATGACTCTGTGGTGGTATTACTTTCACTGGGGCTGTTTATTGTTATTTGAAGACTTAAATTTTTGAAGTAGAGCAATTAAGCTATGATGTTGTAATTTTAAACATATATA
>NW_006399769.1:8036250-8053006 GCF_000299155.1 Elephantulus edwardii
AAGAACTCAAAAGTAAAACAAAATTTGTAAGATTGTTTCATGATGCTGGTGAAATGGAGCTGTTTGGGTATTTCCATACTCTGCCTTTTATTTTTATTGTGGCTTTGCCTGGTGTTTTTTATTCAGTAGGAAAGTTGTGTTTGTGGCCCTCTGAATTTCTGAATTCCACCCAGGAGCACCTTTGGTTCAGCCTAAGAAATGAAAGCATGTTCTCTACCTTGTGGGTTGATTTGTTTGTTTTCAGAGAGTTCTGTCATTAACACACATGCTCCGTCATTTGTCACGGATTCTCTCTCTATTCCTAGAGAGGAGTCGAGCCAACTTCATCTCTGGTGCCAGATCTCTCTTAAGACCATTTTCTAAAAATGTTTTTGAGCAAAAGGAATGACGAGTTCTCTTCTTCTGGAATGTGTTGAGAAAGCAAGCTAGAAAAACAAAACTTGTGGAGACTAGCTTTTCTTCAGTGTTATCTGTTACTACAGCAGGCCAATTCAGGTCATGTTAGAACAAGCTATTTGATCTGCAAACATCCTCTTTCTTAAGTGAAATTTCTGACAGTGATGAGAACCCATCAGCTATGGCTACCATTCATTCTGAAAGTTAGAATCCAGTAAGTTACTTAATTAACAAAGTATTTGTTGTGTACCTAACCAGTGTTGGGTCTTGGGTAACATACAAAGATGTAGAAAAAGACCTTCATCTTTGAAGAGCTTATAGTCTGGCTAGGGAGAAGGCACACATGCTTGTGAACCTGAAATGAAGTTTATTAGCTGTTTGAATTGTAAGTATACGTGTTGAATGCACTAAGTGTTTGTGACACATACTGAGATCCTCAGTTATGTAGTGGGGTATGTGTCGTGCTGCTGACAGAATGAGCAGTGGTTCTGCGGCAGGACGGTAGGCAGTCTCCTGACAGAGGAGCTCTGTGAATCTCCTCCATGACACTGGGTTTGCTTTGGTTTCGGCTCCGGTGGATTGGCAAAGTTCAGGAGACTTTACGAAGGAGCAAGTCATGGCAGCCATGGAAAATCCATCTGCTGGTTTGAGAATTCTGAGAATTTCTCCATGATTAGCAGTTCAGAGAGGTGGAGAGAGCGATCATATCTGTTCTCTAGATAGTGGGGCCTAACAAAGAATGACTCAGGCTGCTAGGAGAGGAATTGATGCTTTTGAGCTGTCGTGCTGGAGAAGAATATTGACCATACCTTGGACCGCCAAGAGAACAAACAAATCTGTACTGGAGAGGGTGAAACCAGGCTGCTCCATGGCAGGAGGGATTCTGAAGCTCCATCTGACATACTATGGGCATGTTGCAAGGAGGGACCAGTCATTGGAGGACATCAGGCGTCAAAGGGTGGAGGGACAGTGCAGGCAAGAAAGACCCTGAATAAGATGGATTGACTCCGGGACTGGGGTAATGAGGGTAGGGCTGTCAGGGACAGTGAGATAGGGTCAGGATAGACAGGGTTCAGAGTTACTGTGTATAGAGTGGCTATAAATTACAGGAGACTTGTTGGCACATAACAAGGAGAAGGAATAAAATAATTTTAGGACTAATAATTTTGAAGTAATCATAAAGAACTTTTCTTATACTTGTACCAAAGCTGACAGACAAACTTGCAAAAAAAAATGTATTTCATTTCTATATATTATTGAAATGAAAAATAATAGTTGGAATTTTCTTTGAAAACTGTAAATAGGAGTAAATTGTAGAAAAGACTAATATTTTTGGAAAAGGAGCTTTTATTTCCTTGGTGTTAAATATTTTTCTCAAAAATTACAGTCAGCACACTCAGCTTTTTTTTTCTCTTTCATGATTGGTATTTTATTAGTTGTTTTAAGGGCCAGTATAGAAACATTATGAACAACCTATACACAGTTCTTAATGTATGTACTAAAAAATCTAAAAAGCCATTTAGTTAAAATTCTTTTCTAAATTCCAGTAATTTTGCAGCTTTAAATTTGGAGAAAAATTTTCCTAAAGAAGAAAATAAGTACCAATATCTCCAATTATCAATAAACTGTCACATCATTAAGTCTCACTAATTCACAATTTACTATCACATGCACTACACATTCAAATTTTCATTCGATCATAGCACATAATAAAGTTATTATGAAAACTGGACTAATTTATCAGCAGGCATTTTTAATATTCAATTGAAATTAAAGAATTCATAGTACAAAGTCATAGGTGACACCTAATGTATAGTCATTCATTTTGCTTTGCTGGAAACACAGGAGCAATCTCCTCCTGTACCAACCGGATCTGATTTAACAGTACACATGCTACACACATACACACACACACACACACACACGCACTAATAAAATAAAAAAGAAATTTTAAAAAAAGGTGGTCCGACACAGTGTTGAAATTATCGTACAATATCATTAATATTCTGTGTAGTACAGAATGTTTTTTTAAAATAAAAACATTTTACTCTTTTGGCAGAAAATAGGAATTGAGGAATAGAGTGAGAAGGTAAAGATTAATCATATAAATAAAGCTTAAATTTATATTTCAAGTTTTCTAGTGTTGCTATAGCAGAAACATCCCAAGTTTAAATGGAAATCCACCTTCTCATTGTTCAGAAAAGCAGAGGTCCAAAGGCAAGGTGTAAGTCTAGGGATAGGTTCTTTGTGTCTTTTCCACCCTTTAGCAGCTGGCAGGCCTAGGAATTTCTGGGTTTGAGGATTTGTCCGCCCCCTTTGTAATTTAGAGGGAGACTCCCCTCCCCTGTGTCTGTGCACATGTCACTTTTTACTGTTCTTTATATAACTCAGAAATTATTAGGTTTTGGATGCCTCACCTGATTAATTTTAATACATTAGGAAAGGCATTTATGTTACCTTTGACTCGAATACCTGCATAGGTGTGTTGTTATACACGGCACCTCCATGTATGATAGAAGGAAACATTGCCCATTCCTGTACCATCTGAACAGTTACCAGGATGTGGGCGTCCATTGCTATGACCACTAGCTATGCTGAATGTCCTCCCACCTGTGGGCCCATCTTCTAGTATTACATCACGGAGAATTCTGTCCTGTCAGTAGCATTTTCATTGGCTGATTTTCAGCATTAGATTGCTAGACTTTCCCCCCAAGTCTGTCTTTGTCTGGAAGCTATGTAGAAACATGGCCACCATGGATGACTTCGCTGATGTTTGAAATAACAACACAGAAGCCATTATAATGGGATAAACTGACAGAACCATAAATATAGCCAAGAGAATTCCAGGACACACTTGCTATGGAGGAAGAGAACACATCTCGTCATTATTGTTGTTTATGTTGTTGTTATGTGCCGTCGAGTCGCTTGCGACTCATAGCGACCCTATGTACAACAGCCCTAAACTCCGCTCTTTCCTGTGCCAATCGCACAGTCTCTGACTCTCCCATTCCAATTATCCCAGTCACTGAATCAATCCACCTCATAGAGGGCCTTCCTCTCCTGCGCTGTCCCTCCACCCTCCCAAGCATGATGTCCCTCTCTAAGGACCGGTCTCTCCTCACAACATGTCCAAAGTATGTTAGACGGAGCCTCAGAATCCTTGCCTCCAAGGAGCCCCCTGGTTTCACCCTTTCCAGGACAAATCTGTTTGTTTTCCTAGCAGTCCATGGTATTCTCAATACTCTTCTCTAGCACCACAGCTCAAAGGCATCAATGCTCCTTCTATCCTCCTTGGTCATTGTCCAACTCTCTGATGCATATCCCGTCATTAGTGGAAAAATAATGACATGGCATGTTTTGGCTAAGTTTTCCTAATTGTCACAATCTTTTTCATTTTTCTCCTCTTGCCTTGGCACTAACCAGTTGATTTAAACTTTTCTAGTTGAAACAAGATGTCTTAGTCATATCAATTTCATAAGATGCAGTTATCCTCGATTTTGTGACTTTACTTTCCTATCTTACTTCTTTCACCTTGAACATTGAGATTCTTTATTGCTCAATTTTGCTTCTCCTCTAAGCCAGTTACAGAAATTGTCTTCTTTCATTTATTTTATTGTTCATACACTATTCACTGAATGTGTTGAACACATTTAGGACCTGCTCTTTGCCCTTAAAGTCCTGTTGTCAAGACCTGACTCTCCCAAAGAGACATCCACCCTACCTGTTGTTATAGTTCTCTCCTTGATAAATATTTTGTTGTTGTTGTTGTAAATAGACTCAGATTCACTATCTCTACCTACTTCCCTCTATTCATTCCTCAGCTTGCTCTAGCCTAGCTCCTGCTACCATTTTGCTTAAAAGGCTCCTACAAAGGTTTAGACGGACCTTCTATAGGTAAAAGCCATTTCTGTTCTTTCTCTGGGGTTTGAAACTATTGCCTAGTCTTTTTTTCTCCTAGAAAGACCCTTTCCTTTGCTGCCTCTGAAATGTGGGGGCATCCCTTTGTCCTACCCTTGTCCCTCCTGGCACTGTCTGCTGGATGCCATTTTCAACACTGATGCATCAGTCTTAGATCTTAAACTAGTATGTAATCATAGATTTTAAGTGAACAAATATCTTTGTATATCTCAGACACCTGAAAGGCTACTGTTTTAACATGTTCTCTGTAACCTTTACCTCAAACACAATTCTCTTTAATTTCCCTTTACAATTAATTACCTTAGATACGGCTCAACCCAAGCCACCAATGCAGAAACCATCCTAATTTTTTTTCTTCTTTTAATTTAATTTCAAGTTAGGTCAAGTCTGCTTTCTGATTTTCAGCTTCTCTTCCTTTCTTCTTTCCTGTTATTGTCTTAGCTGGGCTGTAATTTCTCACAGTATCTGTTACACTGGGCTTCCTGCCTCTGGTTTCCTCCCCTTTCTTTAAACCACTGCAGGAGGCTTTTCTATAATACACACCTGAACATGGCACTTCACTCCTAAAGACCTGTTAGTGCTCTCACCTCGCCTACAGGTTCACTGTGAGCTGGGCTGCACGTCTCTTCTTTATGCCTCTGTCCCTGTGTATGGAAACCTCACTCACTCTCACTGCTGTGTAACCGGTTCCAACTCACAGCGGCCCTCCGCCTGCCTTCTGAGGCAAGAAATAGAGTGAGGAGAAACTCCTGTCTTTCATTTAGCAACTGACTTAGCTTTTGGGTGAATTTACTAAAGACTATTCTCTCTCTCTCTCTCTGTCTCTCTCTCTCTCCTTGCTGTTCAGTCAGTTCTGACTCAGAACTGACTTGCTGGTGGGATTTCAAGACTTAAGTCACGCAGGAGGGGACTGCGCACCTTTCTTCCATGGAGGATGGCAAGGTTCAGATGTGTTGTTGATAGGTTCTCTGTGAGTTGTAGTCTACTTGATTGTCCCTAATGACGACGACGACAACAACAACAATATGGAAGTACATCTAAGAAGCCAAGGAAAAGCTGAATTGTTATCAAGCGATGTATAAAACAGACTAGAGAATAGCTTTCCGAGCATTGAGAGAATCGCATTTTCAGAACACTAACCAGTTGGGCCTCTTAAGCCGTTCTATGAGTGATGGGTGAGATGTGTCAGTTTGTCTCTTATTTGACTATTTATTCTCCGAAGACTCCTTTTTCCTGTAAAGCTAGAGCTTCAGGCTCAGCTTCTTTTCAGTTTGGGTAAAATAAAGAATAGAATTCATTTAATACTAATTACAGCTGTGTAAGTATAGTGACGAAACACTTAGCAATATAATTTTTGTTTTCCAACCGAACTTCAATGCTGTATAATTAATATAATTTAATCACTTACCCATTTGCACCCTTTGGCTCTAAATTAAACTCTGAATTTAATTAATAGCTGGAAATAAAAATGGGATTTAGGAAAAACTTCAAGGACTAGAGAGGAATTTGTATTCTGCTGCATGGTTGAATGTTCCTAATGTAGTAGCTTTAGAATACCTTGTCCTTATTGTTCAAATTCCCTGCTGAACACTGGCCCACAGAGCACGTCACCCTCTCCTGAACCCCTACAGAAGGTCTCAGAGCCTGGATATGAACCTTAACAGCTCAGCCTGACACAAAGGCACTAGTATCAGTACGCAGTCTGAGTTCTGGTTTTGTGCAGCAAATGTGAGCTCTGGAATTGGCCATCCAGTATTTTTTGGTTCCGATTAGAATGAGAAATTAAAAACCCTGTTTTTCCTGAATTCTTCCTCAATTGACCCATAGTATATTGAGTAGAATGTTCATGTTTAAAGGGAGGATAAGAGAAAGTTTGCCTCACACTTCCATTCCAAAACCCAAGAATTCAAATGCCGTAAAAGATGGTTAACACAATAGCCTTATAGGGTTTGTAAGGCTATAAATCTTTTCTTAAATTTTAATAATTTTAATGAACATTTACAGAGATTTTGGATTTCCATTCATTCATTGCTGCACTTCTCTCCCCACCCAGTCCCCCCTCCCCAGTTCACTCCTCTCTTTGAAAAGTAGAAGAAAAACTCCCTCCCTGGTACACAATCCCCTCCGCACCCCTCCCACCGCCCCAAGTACATTCCACTATGCAACCTTAATTGTGGACTCTTGTGAAGGCTATAAATCTTTAAGAAAGCAGACTGCTTGGTCTTTCTACCAGGTCACATCCGGGGGATTCAAACCACGAATTTTTCAGTTACCGGCCAAGCATTTAGCCACTGTCCGACCAGTGCTCCTTCATATTTCTGTAACATATTTGTTTTGCCTTCGAACTGATGATCAGGGGAATATTGTATGTATAGTAGTCATTGTTTAGGATGCGCTTAACCCATAAGGTAGTGAATACCTATATGCAATAATCTGAGTCATTTTTAAGCATGTCCTCTGCCTACCTGAGTGGTTTTTTTGGTCTTGGGGATTCTTTTTGGTTTTAGTGGTGGTTTTTTGGTATGGTTGGGGTTTGTTTTTTTTTTTTTCCCAGTTTGCCTCCTGTCTTTGAATTGGCCTTTAAAATATCACAGATGAACTTCTCTTCTTTTGGTATATGGTTTTGAGCCTTTCTAAAATGGAAATCTGCATGGGAAGTACTCAGGTTATTATCATTAGTCATTAATGCCTTAATATGAGTAAATTTAAGCTTCTTTGTTTTTGACATGAAGTAGAAGGAAATGATTAGGTGAAGGATTAGAAATAAAATGTGTCTGGAGTGATAGGACTTGAAAGGGAGGCACAAAGCACCTTCATCCCTGGTGAGGACTGGTCATTTTTTTCCTACTAGAATTTTCTCCAACTTTAGGGACATGGAACATCCTGCTCTCCTCTTACCTTGGGTTTTGACAGAGGTCTTTTTTTTTTTTTGTTTCGCCTCTTCTTTACTCCTAGATGTAATTTCGTTTCCTTTCTAAGATGAAAGCTTATTTCTGTCTTCCTCCCAGAATATTTACAGGCAGCAGAATATAGTGAAGCCTTCCAGATAAAAGACCTGCTGGTGAAATGCCAGATTGTTATCAGAAAGGCAAGTGAAGGCAATCCAGCCCCAGCCATTAACTACTTAGTTACGGCTTTGTTTATATCCTGTTAGTTTGGTATATGTTTTCATTTGAATAGTTAGTTTGTCTGTGTTCTCAACTGCAGTCTGGAGTTTTAAAAATTCCCAAAGGTCAGAGAATACTGGTTTCGTTATTTTCTGAAAGGCTTAGTGGCAAAAATCAAGATTTCTATCTTCCATCTGGAAAGAAATGGACAAATGGTTGATTTTGCTGATCAGTTCTTCATCTCAAGCATACAAACTCTAGTGTGTTGAATGCACTTTAGCTTTGAATAGTTAGCCAGGAGTTTACTTGGAAATGAATGCCATTCATTTCTGCAAAGCCATGAGTACCAACTTGTAGACTTAAGTGTACAGACTTGGAGCCCAGAGTTGAGATAATTCTAAAATAGAACAGTCGTCATGTGTCACATACTGTCTGTGAAATCATCGTTGTCAAGTGCCGTCGAGTCACCGGCCTCTCATAGCGACCCTATGAAGGAGAGTCCTCAACACTTCTGTGTCTCTCATCCTCTCTCCAGGTTCATAGGGTTTCAGGAGGTAAGCTATTATGGAAGTGGATGAAACTCCTCCTTCCAAGCTTGTTTTAATGGGGGAGTTTCACCCAACACTGTCCACCATGGGTAACCAACCATAAAGGCATTTGACACATCAGCGTCACAGTGTCACAGCCTCACAGCAACCACAAATGACCTTGGTATGTGGCAAGTGTACACACCAGGGCTATACGACCTAGAGGAATGTATGAACAAAAACAATGAAAGACAGGCCCGAGGGCCACGGATTAAAAGTCACCCATCTTTGGTTTGGTTGCATCGCTTTCAGTCCACTGGGCCAGCGGATCTGTGAAATAGGTTCAGTAAAATAGGATGCTATATGATTTGGATGTTGTGTGTATCCTTTTTTATATTCAGATAGTCCTTGGGTTACATAAATGTCTCTTCCTAAATTTACTTTTAAATTGAATTTGAAGTAAAAAAATTAAAATCAAAACAGTTTGATTCTGTCATTTTGTCATGTTTGTCTTAGTATATTATGTGCCTTTCTGTGTAAAAACAAACTTTAAAGGAACACTTCCAGTGATGATAATGATAATGTCCTGATACATGTTGGAGAGTAGTGCCCATTTGTTATTACTAGGCTTCTATGTGCTCTTTTTGTGCTTTGTAGGGTTGCTTGGGACCACACCCATATATGCATTCACATGGACATGACTTTACCTGCTTCCTAACAGCAATAGTTCAGAGTTGGAAATGCCTAGTGACTGGACTGCATGAATTGTATTATTTTGAATTGTATTATTCATGCATGTGGGACATGATTCATCCTTTTATCAGGCCTCTGAGGAAAGCAAACTGTAGTGAGCATGAGAATTTGAAGCAATGATCTAATCATTATCTTAAGGGCATATTGCGAATTTTGGACTGGAAAATGAACCCTCTCTATCTTGCAAAAGCTCTGGTGGTCTAGTTGCACTGCCAAACTAAAGACATGATTTGAGTCTCCAGCTTTTCTGTGGGAGACAATGGGCAATCTCCCATGTGATTTACAGCCTCTAAAAACCTAGTGGAGGATCAGCTATGAGTCAGTTCTGACTGGATGGCACATACCAGTCATCCAACTACATTAGTATTCCTCAATCCATACATTACTCAAAGCAGGGAGGAAGAGAATCTGTTGATGACAGAAATAATAGTGCCTGTTGCCCAGATTTGAATGTAATATTGACAATATTGTTCCATAATTTTCACATTCTGTTGGATTACCTTTCTTGGAACAAATATAGATCTCTTCCAGTCAGTTGGCCAAGTAGCTGTCTCACAAATTTCCTGGCACATACCGTTATTGGATCTGTTTGTTGAAGCATGTCAGTTGATATCACATCTCTTCCTGGGACCGTATTTTTTGCTGATGCCTTCACTACTGCTTATCCTTCTTCTTTCATTACCATTGACATGCTGCTTCCTAAAATTGTTCCATGTAAATAATTTCTTTTAGGACTTGGCACATAACAACAACCAACGTTACTCTGTGTATTGTTCCTTTCATCTGTTTGTTTGTTTGTTTGTGATTTTTCAGAAGAAACACAAAGGATGATAAAGACCTCCCTTGACAAAACAAAATCTGATGCAAATCAAAACCACAGTGAGATACCATCTCACTCCAGTTACAGTGTCAAATTTTAACAGGGCCGCAAGTAATAAATGTTGGAGAGGATGTGGTGAGAAAGGAACTCTTATACATTGTGTTGGTGGGGTTGTAAAATGATGCAACCATTCTGGAAGGCAGTTTGGCGCTTCCTCAGAAAGCTAAACATAGAAATTCCATATGACCCAGCTATTCCACTACTTGGAATATACCCTGAGAATGTGAGAACTGAGGCACAAACAGATTTGTACACCAATGTGCTTAGCAGCATTATTCACCATCACAGGGACATGGAAACAGCCCAAATGTCCAACTACAAACAAATGGATTGAGAAATTATGGTACAGTCACACAATGGAATACTATGCAGCACGCAGGAACAATGATTTTGTAAATTATTTCCTTACTAGGGAGGGACTGGAGAGCATTATGCTGAGTGAACTAACTCAGACCCACAAAGATAAATATTATATAAAACCGTTATTGTAGAATGAGCACAAGGACCCAAGAGGGGTGGGAGAGGGTGGAAGCAGAGGGATGAGGATGTGCAGGGGAAGGGGGATTAATAATGGGGTTGTAGAATTTGATGGGTGGTGGTGAGGGAAATTGAAATAATTTGTTCTTGAAAACAATATATTAAAATTTTGTTAATAAACTAGTAGAAAATTTAAAACAAAACCTAAAACTGGAAAAAGAGATACCTGACTACCACTCCCCACTGTCGCAAATTCAGGCATCCTCTGGGGGGAATCATGTGAAGCTAGCATATATCATCAGAGATGGGGGAGAGAGGTCATGAGTGTGCATGACATCTCACTGTCACTAGCAGCTGGATGAGTTTCAAGATGTCTGCACTGAGAGGCACCTGGGAGCCTGAGGACCCTCCATCTTTTTTTAACCCTTTTTTGTTTTATTTTTTAATTATTAATTTTAATGAAAATTTACAGATATTTTGGATTTTCATTCATTCATTCATTGTTGCATGTTTCTTCCTGTCCACCTCTCTCCTCCAGTTTGTTTTTCTCTTTGAAAAGTAAAAGAAAAATTATTTCATTGTTATACAATCCCTCCCTGCAAGTCCACTCCACTAAGCAGCCTTCTTTCTGGACTCGTGTCATGACAATGATACCTAATCATATATCCCTTTTAAACAGTCCTCTCTCTCATCTGTTTCAATGCAGTATACATAATTTATCCCATCTTTCTCAGTCTTCTCCCCAAGCCCTGTCAGTCCCATTTTACAAAAGTGGCACTATGCAGTATTTGTCCTTTTGTGACTTAGATATTTCACTCAGCATAATGTCCTCTAGGGTCACCCATTTTGAATAATATTGCATGAGTTCCTTGTTTGTTGATGGTCACTTACTTAGGTTGCTTCCAACTCTTTGCTATTGTGAACAAAGCCTCCATCTTCTTTTGGTGTTTTTTGTGCCATTCAAGATTTTGCCTATAGCATTCTTGAGTATTGCAGCTCAAGGCATGAATGTTTTTCAGTTCTTTCAGCTTGAGAAATGCTCTTTGCATTTAATTTATAATACTTTGCTTTGTCTTCTTGAGCTCCCCTTTTGAAATCTTTTGTTTATCTCTTTTCTTTTGATCTCTCTTCCCTTTGTTTTTATCTTGATATTTTAGTGCAATTTTCATGGTCTCTTCTAATATCCATTTTGGTCTTTTGTTTCTCTCCTCTCTTTATAATGACTTCTTGCTTTCTGCAAGGATGATGTCTTTCTTGTCATCTCACATCTCATCTAATCTTCATCTTTGATCATTACTGTTCAGTACTTCAAAACTATGCTTGAGATTATTTTTAAATTCAGGAGGGATGGCTGCAGGTTTGTATTTTGGTCTTCATGGACTTGTTTTCATTTGTTTCTGCTACACTTTTAATGTGCATATTAATAATTGATGATGTGTTCCACACTTAGCATCTGGCCTCATTTTGACTACTAATATTGAGCTCCTCCAATGATTCTTTCCACACATATAGTCTATCTCATTCCTGTGCTGACCATCACAGAAGGTCCATGTGTATAGTTGCCATGTATGTTTCTTAAAAAAAGATATTTGCAATGAATAAATCACTGAATGTAACATAGTCAGTCATTTGGACCCAGCCTTGATTCTGTCACTGTTGTTGTTATGTGCTGTGAGTCACTTGCAACTCATTGCGACCCCTCATGTGCAATAGCTCTGAACCCTGCTCTATTCTGAGCCAACCTTATTGCCTCTGACACACCTACCCCTGTTACCCCCATCACTGAGTAAATCCACTTCATTTAGGGTCTTCTTCTCTTGCACTATTTCTCCACCCTTCTAGAAATGATGTCGCTCTCCAAGGAGCAACCTGGTTTTACCCTCTCTAGGATGAACGTATTTGCTCTCCTATTTAGGACTCTTCTCCAGCACCACAACTCAAAGAGATCAATCTTCTTTCTATCATCCCTAGTCATTGTCCAGCTTTCTGATACATAGCGTGTAGTTGCAAAAAACCGTGAACTGGATCAGGTGCACCTTAGTCCCCAGACTGACATCATTGCCCTTCAGTACTATGGAGAGGTCCCTGACAACTGACTTTCCCAATGAAATTCATCTTTTGATTTCCTGGCTGCTGATACCAAGAATGTTGATTGTGGAGCCAAGCAAACTGAGGCTTTTAACAATCTCAGTCTTTTCATCATCCCTCATAATGCTCCCAATCAGCTCAGTGATGAGAATTGGTTTTCTTGATGTTGAGCTTCAATCCATATTGAAGGCTGAAGTACTTGATCTTCAGCAGCAAATCCCTCAGGCCCTCTTCATTTTTAGCAAGCAAGGTTGTGTCATCTGCATAATGCAGGTTGCTGATGAATTGCTTTAGAGAAGTCTGTTATCAGGGATCTCTTCTCTTGAGAACTAAAGATAATGATGTTAGTCTGGAGAGTAAGGTGTGCCTGATGCAGGCCATGGTCTTCTCAATTACTTGCTATACACCAGTAGCTGGACTATGACTAAGGATGATAGAAGAATAATCAATACCTTTGAGTTGTGCTGGAGAAGATTATTGAGCATACCATAGACTGCCAAGAAAACAAACAGGTCTGTCCTGGAAGGGTGAAACGAAGCTGCTCCTTGGAGGCAAGGATTTTGAATCTCCATCTGTCATACTTCGGGAATGTTGTGGACGGGGATATCATGCTTGGCAAGGTGGAGGGACAGTGCAAGACAGGAAGACCCTGGGTGAGATGGTTTGACACAATTGGATAGGTGTGTCAGAGTCAGTGAGATTGGGTCAGGCTAGAGCAAGGTTCAGAGTTATTATATTATACATCAGGTTGGTTGTGAGTCACAGTTGGTTGACTTGACAGCACATAACATGAATAAGAAATCTCTGGGAGTTGACTGCCTGTCTTTCTTAAGTTGAGCATCTGGTGAATTCAAACCACACACCTTTGCATTGGGAGTCCAATTCCTTACTACTAAGCAACCAGAGCTCCTTTGCATATGAGCAGGGATGGCTTTGTTCCCTGTGAGTTAAGTGTGTATATGTGCAAGCACTTATTGCTGTCATGTTTTGGTAGTAATCTTGAGACAGTCACCATTATTTCAGCAATGTCTTTTTCCCTCCTCATATTACTATCCTTAGAATATGGCAAGAAAATATGAGAGTTTAGGAGAAAGGTATGTTTAATGTTTTTGTTGTTGTTAAGTGCCATCGAGTCACAGGTGACTCATAGCGACCCTGTGAAGGAGAGTCCTTGATGCTTGGGTGTCTTTCATCCTCTCTCCAGTTTCATAGGGTTTCCGAAGGCAAGCTATTATGGAAGTGGATGCCACTCCTCCTTCCATGCTTGTTTTAATCAGGGAGCTCCACCCCACTCTCTGTCCACATTGGGTAGCCAACCATTAACGCATTTGACACATCAGTGTCACAGTGTTCAGCCTCACAGCAACCACAAGTGATTGCAGTACGGCAACTTGTACACCAGGGCTATACGACCTAGAGGAATGTCTGAACAAAATCAATGAAAGACTGGACTGAGGGCCACGGTTTAAAAGTCACCCACCTTTATCTTGGTAGCATCGTTTGCTGATCTCTCTCTCTCTCTCCATTTCTCTCTCTGTTGATATTATTGTTGTTAAGTGCCATCGAGTCACAGGCGACTCATAGCGACCCTATGAAAGAGAGTCCTTGACCCTTGTGTGCCTCTCATCCTCTCTCCAGGTTAATAGGGTTTCTGGAGGAAGCTGTTATGGAAGTGAATGCCACTCCTCCTTCCACACTTGTTTTAATTGAGGAGCTCCACCCCACTCTCTGTCCACACTGGGTAGCCAACCAGGTTTAATAGAAAGTAAAATAAAGAGAAAGCAAATAAAAAGAAACAAGGACCATAGCCTTTGGTACCACTCAGTAACTTCCTCACACTTTGCTGTCAGTTGGAACCACTTCATAGCTGACCCTCCAGCAGGTTTTCAGAGATTCTAAATTGCCCAGGAGGTTGTTAATCTTTTTCCTGTTAATCTTTTTCGCTAATGGATTTAAACTGCCAGAGAGGGTTATCAGCACAACTCCGTACAGACTGTGCCACCTGTATGCCTTCAGGAATAAAACGTAAAATAAATGGAGCCCCTGATGGCCAAGAAAGAAAGAAACTGAAACTACGAACATGTTTTTCATAATCACTAAATTAAACCTTGGAGTTCTTTTAATTTCTAAGTCTTCATGAGCTATACTGTACAGTGCTCAACTGTTGCCACTAAAGATGTCAGGCTTGACTATTTACAGAGTTTGAAACGTAGTGTGTAGTTCTACTTTTTAAAATACAGCATCTGTGCTTAATTTTTTTCTCTTCAGCCCTTTCAGTAATAAATGAGACTTCATTTACTAATAAAAAACCCTCAATTTAAGTGAAAACCAGTAGAAACAAGCCTTGACCTCCTCAAACAGTAGAGTGGACTTGGGGGGAGGCATTGTATAACAATGAAATAATTTTTCTTTTACTTTTCCAAGAGAAGAGCAAGTTGGAGGTGAAGGGGTGGGCAGGGAGAAAAGCTCAACAATGAATAAATGGAAACCCTAAGTCTCTGTAAACTTTCATTAAAATCAATTTAAATAATGTCGTTTTTTTAAAAATGTATTTTTTAGCATGTAAATACTGTCAGTTGTATCATCCATGGTTAGTTTATTGCATAACATGCACCTTAAAAATCTTCATTTTCTAAAATAAGATTCTAATTTCTTCTTCATTAATGATTTTGTCAGAATAACCATTTGAATTATTTGAAAAATGTTTTGAAATAGATTGGGGAGTGAAGAACTTTTCTGTTCCTTGTATAAACTGGTAGTGAAGCTTATAAACTACATGATGTCAACATTCGCTAGCTTACCTAGGATCTGAGTACTATCAGATGGAGCCAGAGCCTTTAAAATATACTGATTAAATATTGAAAACGAACGGAAGTGATCCAGACTGTTTAAATTTTTTTGCACCTTTTTTTTTTTAAATTGAGATTTTATTTTAAGTTTACAAAGTACTTGGATTTCCATTCATTCATTGTTGCACATTTTCCTCTCTGGCTCTTCAACCCAGTTCGCTTTTCTCTTTGATGAAAAAAAGTTCTTTCATTGTTATACAGCCCCCCCCCCCACTGCCCCGACTTATATAGGTCTTATTCTGGACTCTTGTCATGCCAATAATACCTCATCATATATTCCTTTTATACAGTTCTCTCCCTCATCTGTTTCAATGTCATGTACATTATTTATCCCCTCTTTTCTTGGTTTCCCCCCAACTCCCCTGTCAATCCTGGTTTATAACAGTGACACTATGCAGTATTTGTCTTCTGTGACTGAGATATTTCACTCAGCATGATGTCCTCCAGGGTCACCCATTTTGTATAATATTTCATGAGTTCTTTGTTTTTCAGAGATGCATAATATTCCATTGTGTGAATATACCACAGCTTCTCTATCCATTTGTTTGTTTATGGGCATTTAGGTTGTTTCCAACTCTTTGCTATTGTAAACAAAGCCGCAATAAACAAGGGTGTGCATGTATCTGCTTGGCTGGAAGATCTGGTTTCTTTAGGGTATATTCCCAGTAGTGGAATTGCTGGGTCAAATGGTATTTCTATTTCCAGCTATTTGAGAAAACACCATACTACCTTCCATAGTGGTTGCACCATTTTACACTCCCACCAACAGTGAATAAGGGTTCGAGTTTCCCCACAACTTTGCCAGCATTTGTTGTTTGCTACTCTGTTGAATTTTGCTTTTCTTACTAGGGCTGTTTTGCAGACTGTTTAAATTTTTTTAAAAATACTATGCTGTTGTGCTGGAGAAAAGTATTGACCATGGACTACTAAGAGAACAAACAGGTCCATCCTAGAGAAGGTGCAACCAGGCTACTCCTTGGAGGCAAAGATCTGAAGCTTCATCTGACATAATTTGGACATTTTTCCAAGAAAGGACTAGTCCTTGGAGAGGGACATGAGGCTTGGGAGGGTAAAGGGACAGCACAAGAGAGGAAGACCGTTGATATGGATTGATTCAGTGACTGGGGTAATGGGGTAGGTGTGTCAGATACAATAAGATTGGCACAGGGTTTAGGGCTGTTGTACATAGAGTCACTATGAGTTGCAGGCGACTTGATGATACATAACAAAAACAACTGTATTAGATCTTAGCAATCAAAAGGTAAAGAATATTTAATTTTACATGTAGCACTTGATTTTTACTCTTAAGTTAATGTTTATGTCTTTGATATGATTTAAGAAAGATACATACAAGTTTTCCTGACTTTTCCTGCATCTCTTTAGTAGACAAAACAGCCTAGAAGGGAAACTAGGATAGGAGAGGCTAAATTTATAGTTGATCTAACTCAGATGGAAAGATAGGATATTACTTAATTTTTTGTTCATATTTCTATTTATATACATGCCTTATGTGAAATTTTTCTTAAATATTGTGCATATTTAAATACAAAGTAACATATCTTCTACCTACCAAAACTTTAGTAAGAATAAACAATGACTATTGATCCCAACATAAGGAACTACCATCAGCTGATGTGCTTGGAATCACAGAAGCCATGGAACTTCATATATAAGTTATTAGATGGAGGGCTGGTCAAAGAGAGATAGATGTGAAGGGAGGGGGTAGAAGTGGCTGGGTATCCTGGTGGATGATGGAGCAGG
>NW_006399769.1:8055429-8069486 GCF_000299155.1 Elephantulus edwardii
CTGTTGTACATAGGGTCGCTATGAGTCGCAGGCGACTCGACGGCACATAACATAACAACAACATCTTGTAGTAAATTTTTCAACTTTACCGTAACCAAAACATTAAGTCCCATGGAGGGTGTAACATTGGCTTCTTTATTGGAATACTCCAGATCTTTAAATATATTGTTACTGTTGTTATGTGCCATGGAGTCACCTCCAATCCAGTATAGCAACAGCAGCTCTTAAGGCTGCCCTATCCTGAGCCAGTCTCACTGATTCTGATACACCAACTACCATTGCCCCAGTTACTGTCTGAACCCATCTCATCCAGGATCTTCCTCTCCTGTGCTGCCCCTTCACCCTTCCAAGCATAATGTCCAAGGATCAGTCCCTCCTGGCCATTTGTCCATGGTATGTTAGACAGAGCTTAAAAATCCTTGCCTACAAGAACAAACTTGGTTTTACCGTCTCTAAGACAGACTGACTTGTTTTCTTGGCAGTCCGTGATATGTTCAAGATTCTTCTCCAGCACCACAACTCTAAGGCATCGCTTCTTCTTCTGTCATCCTTTATCAGTATCCAGATAATCACTGTGAAATTAATTTAGTAAATCTTGGTCAAAGTTTATGGAGAGATTGAAGGTAATCTTGTTTCCTTTGTAATTAGTGAGTAACCTAACTAAATGCCAGAGGACTTCAGCCAAATTATACCTTACTTAACCAGCAGTCAAGAAATCAAACGACATGTTGCATTTTGAAAATCTACTTGCCAGAGAGCCATCATATAAGTTTAAAAATTTAGGTACACCTGATCCAACCATGGTATTTTTCACTTGCTTCCTATGCATCTAATGTTTAGACACTGAATAAGGATGAACAAGGAAAAATAAATGCCTTTGTATTACAGTGTTGGAGAAAGATGCTGAATATCCCTTTTACTTCCAAAACACCCAACAAATCTACCTTTGAAGAAGTGTAACCAGGGTGCTCCTTAGAAGCAAAAATAGTGAAATTTCATCACACTTGCCTTGGGCATATTGTCAAGAGTGACCAATTCTTGGGAAATTGCTTCATACTTGTAAAGGTGGAAGGTCAGAGGAAGAGAAAGATTCTCAACAAGATAGAAAGACACAGTGACTATAACATTGGGCCCAAGATTATCACAGATTATGAGGCTGGCATAGGATAAGATAAGGTTCTTATCTGTTCACATGGTCACTGTGAGCTGTAGTCAACTTGGTGGCACCTAAAAACAACAAAATAACATTCTTTGCTTCTGGTCAAAGATTATGCCACCCCTGAAATGGTACTTTTAAAAACTGACATAATTTTAATTAGTGATAGGACATATATGTATATAAAGAGTTTTATTTCATCTTTAAACTTTGCCCGGCAATCTTCCTTATGCATGTGTACCCAAAGTACACTATTTAGGCTTTTCCATTTTCAGAATTTGGGTTAATATAAATGGGAATAAATCGAAGCTTATGTTTTCACAGGGACACAAACATATTTTTTGTGCATCAAGGAAATAAGATGATATTCTGGTTGTTGTTGTTGTTGTTATGTGCCATCAAGTCATCTGTGACTCATAGCAACCCTATGGACAAGAGTCCTAAACCCTGCTCTATCCTGTGCCAACCTCATTGTCTCTGACACACCTACTGCCACTCTCCCAATCACTGAATTGATCCATCTCATCAAGTGTCTTCCTCTCCTGAGCCATCCCTCTTCTCTCCCAAACATGATGTCCCTCTCCAAGGACTGGTCACTCTTTGCAATTTGCCCAAAGTTTGTCAGACAAAGCTTCAGAATCCTTGTCTCCAAGGAGAAGCCCAGCTTCACCCTCTCCAGGACAAGCCTGTTTGTTCTCCCAGCAGTCTATGGTATATTCAACACTTTTCTCCAGCACCACAGCTCAAAGGCATCAATTCTCTTTCTGTCATCCTTAGTCACTGTCCAGCTCTCCGATGCATAGCACACAATTGCTAGTTGAACTTCAATCCATATTAAAGTCTGTAGTCCTTGACCTTCTGCAGCAAGCGCTTCAGGTCCTCCTCAGTTTCAGCAAGCAGGGTTGTGTCATCTGCATAACGCAGATTGTTGATGAATCATCTACCAATCCTGATGCCACATTTCTCCTCATACAGCCCAGCATCCCAGATGATCTGTTCTGCATACAGAATGTAAAGGTATGGAGACAGACATCCCTGGGGGATCTCCTTCTTCAACTTTGAACCATACAGTGTTTCCTTGCTCTGTTCTGATAACTGCCTCTTGGTCCAAGAATAGGTTTTACATAAGCACAATCAAATGTTCTGGGATTCCCATTCTTCTCAAAGTCAGCCACAGCTTGTTTTATTAGGAAATAATTCTAATCTGCTTAAGAATTGTGGTGGTCTAGTGGCAAGAAGCTGGCACTGCAGTCCTGAAGACACATGGTTCGAATCCACCAGATGCTCCATTGGAGAAGGAGGAACAATTTCTTCCTGTGCCAGTCAGATTCAGCTTGATCGTGCATAACAGTGGAGGAGAAAAGAAGTGTGGTGACAACAATGGGGTGGGGGGGAAGAAATATGGTGTGGGGCTGAAGAAAAACACCTTGGTTTTACCTTAATGGTTACATGGAAAATCATTCTGCCAAATGCAAATTAGTTATTTTAAGCTGGTCCAACAAATTTGGCACTGTGTGGGTAGATGGTTTGACTTGTCAGGTATACTTAAGAGCAATAAAATTGAATTTCAATTAATGTGCTTTCTTTTTCTTTAGTACCATTGTGCTAAAAATATTTAATAGTGGAGGTATACTTTGTTGTTAGAAACAGCACAGGCGTTGGTATAAGGCAGAACAACTTTGAATTTCAGTGTCTCCTAACAGTCCAATTTTGATCTTGGACAAGTCATTTAATCTGTTAATTTATCCAAAAGAGCATGTGAAAGATTTGAATACATTTTGGAGGGGGCTAAGGGAAGTTTAAAAATTTCTAATTCTTATATGATTGATTGTTATGATTTAAACATTGTTGATTGTAGTCTACAAAACCAGAGAGAGTTAATTTTGGTTAGAGAAGCTGAAACCAAATAGCCCAATTGTTTATAATCTGAGGAAGAAAACACTTGAGATGTTTTAGAGATGGAATTGAAGATAAGCATGTTTATTGAGGTATAAATGACATCAGAGAAATTTCACATATAATTTCACAAATTTGTACAGGAAACCATTGCCATTATCTACATAAGGAACGTGTGTATCAGTCACAAAAGTTTTCTCAAGATCCTTTGTAATTAATCTTCAATTTTCATCTAAACTTCAACCTCAGTCATCATCACTCGTCATCATCTATCTTTTCACTATATATGAACTTGCATTTTTTAATACATGTTGTTGTTGTTATAGGATCATTCATATCTGGTGGCTTAATAATAAAGGATTGTGCTGCTAACTCGAACACAAATGGATTGAATCCACTAATTGCTCCATGGCAGAAAAATAGGCAGTCTCCTCCTGTGCAGTTAACTGCCTTTGAAAACCCTGGAGCGTCAGCTATGGTTCAGTTCTGACTTATGCTATACAACAGCAACCACCACATACATATTTTATTTTTTTCTTCAGTGAACATAAATGATGACTATTTCATACTTAGCCCCTGACATTGTTTTGACTGCTGATTTTGAGCTTCTCTGTCCAGCTTCTTCAACTTTTCCCACAGTTGTAGACAATTTGATTCTTGTGTAGTCCGTCAGATGAGGTTCATAGCTGCCACTTATTTTTTTAATAAAGGTATTAGCAATGACTCCTTGATTATACAAAATCCTATTATTTGATCTCCAACCTCTTTTCTGTCACTGTATTTTATAACTGTCTTTCTTCTTTATTTATAACTTCTGCATTCCAGTATCCTGTTATTAATATATCTTGTTTGCTTGTTTCATCAATTTTACACTACAAAAGTTGGTAAAAGTCCTCAATTTTTCCATCTCTGGCTTTCGTAGTTGGTTTATATACTTGAGTAATTATTGTATTAATTAGTCTGTATGGATGTGAATAGCGTCCTGTACCTCACAGTGTTGTACTTCAGGATAGAAGAGAAAAAACAATAATAGATGAAAGAAAAAAGTTCTTTTTTTATTCTGAATTCAAAGAAATGTTAAACTAAGAG
This sequence comes from Elephantulus edwardii, assembly GCF_000299155.1. Classification (NCBI taxonomy): domain Eukaryota; kingdom Metazoa; phylum Chordata; class Mammalia; order Macroscelidea; family Macroscelididae; genus Elephantulus; species Elephantulus edwardii. The sequence goes on from NW_006399769.1 coordinate 8,059,571, forward strand.
AACATAAAGATTTCAAAGGGCAGCTCAAAAAGTTTATCACTTAATGTACAAAGAGCTGGAGTTGGATGACCAAAAGGGAAGAACATACTTGACATTATTTTGGTTTTGAAATAAAATCTTAATTTTATATTAATTTACTTACAAACTTCATGTACATTGTTTTTTACACTGGATCTTTCCTCTTTCCTTTACCCATCCTCCCCTCCACTCATTGAATTGTGCAACTTCTATGATTAAGGGCCCCGCTAACCACCCATTCTCACCCCTCTGCTCCTCTCCCTGCCTTGAATCCTTGTACGCAGTCTACAGTAATGGTTTTATACAATATTTATCCTTATGGGACTGCGTTAGTTCATTTAGCATAATGCTTTCCTATCCCTCCCATGTTAGGTAGTAATTAACAAAATCATTGTTCCTGCATGCTGCATAGGATTCCGTTTTGTGAATGTATCATAATTTCTCAGTCCATTCCTTTGTTGTTGAACATTTGAGCTGTTCCAATGTTCATGCCATGGTGAATAATGCAGCTATTAACATGAGTGTACAAGTTTCAGTTTATGCCTCAGTTCTCATTTTCTCAGGGTATATTCCAAGCAGTGCAATAGCTGGGCAATAAGGAATCTCTGTGTTCATCTTTTTTAGTAATGCCAAAGTGCCTTCTATGCTTGTGCATCTGGGTTGTATCCTTTCTTCATACCTATTCAATCTGTATATTGTACATATAAGTTGAGAAGTTGGACTATATGAAGAATCTATCATCAATACTGTTGGATGATTTCATCAATAACTTGCATTATGTCTGCTTTATATAGATAACAAACCCTGATTGCAGAAAGTGAAGACTTCAAGCACTTGATGTGCACGATCAATGACTATAGCCTTCAGTGTGGATAACATTTGAACATCAAAAAAATAAAAATCCTCTATTAGACCAGTAAACAACATCATGATAGAATGAAGAAAAGATTGTAGTTATCAATGATTTTATTTACTTAGATCCTAAAGCAGCATCCATGGTAACAGTCCAAAAGTCAAAAGATATTGCATTGGGAAAAATCTGCTGCCAAAAACCTTTCCTAAATATTTAAGAGCAAGGATAGATGTATAAAGACTAAGGTGAGCCTGATCCATGTCAGGGTGCTTTCAGTTGTTTCCTCTGATTATGAAAATTAGGCAGTGAATATGGATGACAAAATAAGAATCTGTCTTTGGATTGTGGTATTAAAGAAAAGTACTAAAAATTTGTCCCAAAGGAACAAAAAGTCTGTCCTATAGGAATTACAACCAGGATGTTCCTTAAGAGGGAAGGATGGTAAAGTTTTATCTCATGTTAGCATGTTTTCAGGAGGGGGCAGTCCTTGAAAAAAACATCAAGATAAGGCAAAGTTCAGATCTGTTATTCTTAACAGGGTTTTTATAAATGGTAGCTCACTTGACAGCACCTAACAGTAACTGTGGCTTTGTAACGGACCCTCGTGGTGCAGTGGTTAAATGCTTACCTGCTAACCAAGAGGTGGTCATTCTAACCCATCCAGAATTCTGCACCAGAAAAACCTGACAGTCTGAAAAAATCAGCACTGGGCATCTAAGGACATTGATCATCTGTGCTTGTTTATAAACTATGTTTCATTTTTGCTGAAGTGTCTAGTCAAAGGTTTTACTCAAATTTTCTAGGAGAGGTGTTTGTTTTCTTTTAAAATCTTTGCTGGACTTAAGTCAAGGGATTTTTAAGCTTGTTGTTGTGTACTGTTGAGTCAGAACCAACTCATAGCTGACCCTCCAGTGGGTATTTAAGCATATATTGGTTTATTTCCCTGGCTTGTAGAACCATTAAAGTGAAATTAGTTTAATTACGGCAAGAAAAAAGTTTAATTGTATTTATGTATGTAAGGGTTTTTTTGGTAATAGGTATAAACATAGACATTGAGGCAATCAAAGAATAACATAACAGTTTCCCTGCATGTGTTTAACCATAACCCTGACAGCAGTCTGTTAGGGATGCTATAAACATGTTGGAGAATGCAGTTCACCTATCATCTTCGTCTGATATAATATCCCCTTTGAGACAGGTCTACTGCTGGCATTCCAATATTACTGCTCCTTTCGTTTTTCACACCAGATCCTTCCTATTTCCCTTGCCCCTCCACCTATCAAATTGTACGTCACCATGATTAATCCCCTCCCCGCACATCGTCATCCATCTGCTTCCATCACACTTCCACCCTGCCTCCCACCTTGGATCCTTATACTCATTCTGCAGTAATGGTTTTATACACTATTTGTCCTTGTCGGACTGAGTTAGTTTACTTGGCATAATGCTCTTCAGTCTCTCTCAAGTTAGGTAATAATTTTTTACTGGTTTTCGTACAAATTTCCTAAAGTTCATACACGTTATTTTCCACACCAGGCCTTTCCCCTTTCCATTACCACTCCCTCCTTCTACTCATCAAATTGTGTGACCCAGTGTCTAATAGGGACAAAGGTTGACATGATTAATCCACCCCCTGCATATCTTCACCCATCTGCTTCCATCTCTCCTCCCCTCCTTGGATACTCATACACACTGTACAAATAATGGCCCTATATGTCTTTGTGAGACTGAGTTCACTTAGCATAATGCTCTCCTGTCCCTCCCATGTTAGGTAGTAATTTACAAAATCATTGCTCCTACATGCTGCATAGTATTCCCTTGTGTGAATGTACCATAATTTCTCAATCCATTCCATTGTGGTTGAGCATTTGGGCTGTTTCCTTGTTCTTGTGATAGTGAATAATGCTGCTATGAACATTGCTGTACAAGTCTCTGTGCCTTAGCTTTCATTTTCTCAGGGTATACTTGTTGTGCATCAGAGAGTTGGACAATGACTAAGGAGGATAGAAGGAGAATTGATGCCTTTGAGCTCTGGTGCTGGAGAAGAGTATTGAGGGTACCGTGGACTGCTAGGAAGGCAAACAGATTCATCCTTGAGAGGGTTAAACCAGGCAGCTCCTTGGAGGCAAGGATTCTGAGGCTCCGTCTAACATACTTTGGACATGTTGTAAGGAGGGACCGGTCCTTGGAGAGGGACATCATGCTTGGGAGGGTGGAGGGGCAGCACAGGAGGGGAAGGCCCGCTATGAGGTGGATTGATTCAGTAACTGGGGTAATTGGGATGGGTGTATCGGAGACAGTGCGATTGGCAAAGGACAGCAGAGTTTAGGGCTGTTGTACATAGGGTAGCTATGAGTCGCAAGCGATTCGATGGCACATAACAACAACAAACAACATATATACTCTAAACAGTAGAATAGCTGAATCATGTGAAATTTCTGTTTAGCTTTTTGAGAAAATGCCAGTCTGCCTCCAGAATGGTTGTACCATTTAACAGTTCCACCAACAGTGTATAAAAGTTTCTATCTTGCCACATCCTCTCCAAAATTTATCACTTGCTGTCCTGCTAAACTTTGCCACTGTTACTATGGTAAGATGGTATCTCATTGTGGTTTTGGTTTGCATCTTTCAGTGATTTGGAGTATTTTGTTGGCCACCTGAATGTCCTCCTCTGTGAAAAGACTTCCCATGTCTTTTGTCCATTTTGAAATTGGATTCTGGAGGTCTGTAGGATTCTGTAAACTTTCGTTATGAGACCCTTGTCTGAGAAGGTATTGCCAAAATGTTTGTTCTCAGACAGTAGGCTTTCTTTTCACCCTCTTGGGAAAAGTTTTTGATGAGCACAGAGATTTAATCTTTAGAAAGTCCCATTCATCAATTTTATCTTTCTGACTATATTTGGCCAGCCTTTTATACCATAGATTAGCCCCTCTAAGCTTTTTCTCAGTTCGTCTCTTATGAGCTTTATGGTTTTGGGCTTTATTCTGAGGTCTCTGATCCACCTTGAGTTGATTTTTGTGTATGGGGTGAGCTGTGGATTCTGTTTCAGCTCTCTGAAGGTAGCAGTACAGTTTTGCAGAACTATTTGTTTAAGTGGTTATCAGTTTCCCATTTAATAGGTTTTATTTCCTTTTCGAATATCAGTGGACCATAGATAGATCTATTTCTCAATTCTGTTCCATTGGTCTATGTGTCTGTCATTGTACCAGTACCATGATGTTTTTATTACTATCAATGTGTGGTTGATTTTGAGGTCAAGAGGTGCTATGCCTCCCACTTCATTTTTGTTTCTTAGAAGTGCTTTGCTTATTTTGGGGTCTCTTTCCTCTCCAAATAAACTTGACAATTTCTCTTTCAATTTGCTTGAAAAAGAAATTTGTTACCTGTATTAAGATTGCATTGAACATATAGTTTGCTTTTGGTAAGATTGTAATTTTCACAATATTGAGTCTTCCTATTGATGAACAGAGCACATTTTCCCATTTCTTTAGATTTTATTTTATCTTGCAGAAATGTTCTGTAGTTTTCTTTGTATAGGCCTTTCGTATTTTTAAGTTCATTCCAAATTATCTCAGTTTATCGTTAGCCATTTTAAATGGTATTGCTTTTTTGATGACCTTGTCTGAATTCACTTTGTTACTATAGAGAAATTCCATTGTTTTTTGGATAGTGATCTTGTATCCTGCCACTTTGCTGAATTGATCTACCTCTAACAGTATTTTTTTGAGTCCTCAGGGTTTTCTGTGTACACTATCATTTCATCTTCATAGAATGACAATTTAATCATCTCTTTGTCAATCAAGATGCCTTTTATTTCCTTTTCTTGTTGTATTGTCCTTGATAGTACTTCCAATACAATATTGAATAACAATGGCGACAGTGGACATCTTTGTCTGATACCTGTTTGAAGAAAATAAATGTTTTTAGTCTTTCTCCTTTGACAATGATATTGGCTCTTGTTTTTGCATATGTACTTTTGACAATGTTGAAGAAATTATCTAATATTCCAACTTTGCTGAGTGGCTAAATCAAGAAGGGGTGTTGGATTTTGTCAGATACCTTTTCTTCATAAATAGCTAAGATCATATAGTTCTTGTTATTTGTTTTGTTAATGTGGTTGATGTTAATTATGTTGATTGTTTTTCTTATGTTGAACCATCCTTGCATACCTTTTATGAATCCCACTTGATCATGATGATTATTTTTTTTTATGTGCTTTGGAATTTTGTTGGCTAGGATTTTGTTAAGTATTTTTTGTGTCTATTTTTTGAGAGATATTGGTCTGTAGTTTTCTTTTCTGTCTTTTTTTTTTTTTTTTTAATATCTTTGCCTGGTTTTGGTGTTAGGGTTATGCTTGCTTCATAGAATTTCTCTGGGAGTGTCCCTTCTTTATCTATATTTTTAAATAAGTAGAATTGGTGATAAATCTTCTCTGAATGTTTGGTAGAATTCAACTGTGAAGCCATTGGGTCCAGACCTTTTTTGTGGGTGAGTCTTTTTATGACTTTTTCAATTTCTTCTTTTGTGGTTGGTCTTCTCAGGTATTCTACATCTGATCATGTCAGTCTGGGTGCAGCATGAGTTTCAAGGAATTTGTCCATTTCCTCGAAGTTTTCAGATTTATCTGAGCATAGCTTTTCATAATATTCCAATATTTTAGATTTCATTTCCTCTCTTTCTGCTATGATGTCACCTCTATCATTCCTTAATCAAGTTATTTGTGTCTTCTCCTTTTTTTCTTCTGTTAAGTTTGCCAGTGGTTTGTCACTTTTATTGATCATTTTGAAAAACCAGCTCCTGATGTTATTAATGGTTTCATTTGTTTTCTATCTCATTGATTTCAGCTTTTATCCTTATAATTTTTTTTCTTCTCGAGGCTGTTGGGTTAGATTGTTGTCCTTTTTCTATTTGATGAAGTTGTGTTTGCTTATTGCTATAAAGTGGCTCCTGAGGACTGCCTTAGCTCTATCCCAGAGGTTTTGGTATGTTTGTCTTCATTGTCATTTGTTTCAAGTAACTTTTTTATTTCATTCTTTATTTTATCCATAACACAGTTGTTTTTCAGCAGGGTCTTATTTGGCTTCCAGGCTGACGGCTTTATAAGCTTTATACCTTTTTGATTAATTTCTACTTTTATAGCATTGTGGTCTGAGAAAATACTTTGTATTATTTCATTGTTTTTAAATTTGTTGAGGTTTGCTTTGTTTGCTTGTGCCCTAATATGCGGTCAATTCTGGAGAATGTACCATGTACACTTGAGAAGAAAATTATTTGATTTTTAGTTGGGTGCAGTGCAAGATTGAGTTGACTTACTGAGTAGTTTAATTCTTCTGCATCTTTGTTAAATTTCTTTTGAGTTGATCAATCTTTTGGTGAGAGTGGTGTGTTAAAGTTTTCTACTACTATTGTGATGGTGTCTATTTCCTTCTTCAGTTCTGTTAATATTTGTTTTATGTAATTAGCAGATCTATCATTTGGTAAACAGATGTTGAGCAATGCTAGGTCTTCTTGATCTACCATGCCTTTAATCACTCTTCCTAATCATTTATGGTGATTTTCATTCTGAAGCCTATTTTATCAAATATTAGTATTTCCAGTCCTGCTTTTATGTGGATGCCATTTTTTTGGTATATTTTCCCCTCCAGGCTTTGATTTTGAGTCTATCTTTCTCTTCATTTATTAGATGTGTCTACTGTAGACAACATGTCAGTGGTGTGTGTGTGTGTGTGTGTGTGTGTGTGTGTGTGTTATCCATTCTGCTACTCTTTTTCTCTTGATTGTACCTTAAGGCCATTCATATTAAGTGCTATTATTGTCAACCCAGTTTTTATTGTTGCCATTTTTCTGTGTTTCTTTTTGTTGTTGTTGTTTCTTGGTACTGTAGTCCATCTATGTTCCTTTGGTGTTTCTGTGTGTAGGACTTCCCTTAAAAGTTCTTGAAGGTTTGGCTCTGTTTTCACAAATTCCTTAAGCTCCTTAAGTTCTTTCTTTTATGCAAAGGATGCAATTTCTCCTTTGTATTTGATGGATAGCTTTGCTGGGACAGGATCCTGAAGTGACAGTTGTTTTCTTTCAACTTTCTGTATATACCATCCCATTTTCTTCTTGCTTGCATGATTTCTGCTGAAAAATCAGAACTTAATCTGATTACTTTTTCTTTGTAGGTGACTTCTGTTCTCGTACTGCTATCCTTATTTTTGTTTTGGAGAATTTGACTATGATATGTCTTGATGTTTTCCTTTTTGGGTCACTTTGGTGTTCACTGAGCTTCCTGTATGTGGCTTTCCTTCTTCATAATACTTGGAAAGTTTTCTTTTGATAACCTCTTCCACAATTTTCTCCCTATCCCTCTCAAATTCTGGAATTCCAGTCATATATGTTATTCCTTTTGATATCTTCCCACATAATTCTAATATTTTCTTCATTTCCTTAATGTCTCATCTCTGATTTTTCTTTTAGTATGTTTTCATTGAGGTTCTTGTCTTCCAGCTCACTGGCTATCACAGTTCCATCTCTTCTACTTTTTTGTCCTTCCAACGTATTGGACACTTCTACCATTTTAGGTTTTTTAATTAATTAATTTTAATGAAAGTTTACAGAGACTTTGGATTTCTATTCATTTATTGTTGCACTTTTTTCCTTGCCCAATTTCCTGCCCCCCCACCCCACAGTTTGCTCTTTGAAAAGTAAAAGAAAAATTCTTTCATTGTTATACAATCCCTCCCCCCATTTTAGTCTTTATGTTCAGGATTTCATTTTCATGCCTTTCTGTTATTTTTAGTACTGTGTTGGCAGTGACCTCTCTATCTTGTGATGATTTTTTAAGTTCTTGTATATCTTTACCTATAGTTTCAATTCTTCCTATTTTTTTTTTCATTTTCTTCTGTATTTTTGCAAGTTCCTCCTAATCAATATATTTCTTCTGGCTCTGTGTTTGTGGAGCATTTGCTTTCTTGTTAGTTTTCATGGCTTCTTCCACCATTTGCACCTTCTTCTGTAGCTGTTCCAATAACTCTTAATCAATATATTCTTTCTGTTTCTCTACCTCTTGATTATTTCCTGTATCTGTGGCTCCCATTGTTTCTTCCATCCTTTGTACTTTTATTTGTAGCTGTCACAGGTCTCCATATCAACATATATCATCTACCTTCTTGACTCTGGGGTATTCATGAGGTCTCTGATATCCTCTGGAGAGTTTTTTTGGAGAAGGCTTAATTTGGGGGTTTTTTTCATGCTGTTTGAAGCTGCCTGATGTTTTCTTGACAAGTGATGTTTTTCCTTGATAAGTGTTAGGTCATTTCTTTTGTGTTCACGAAAGTTGTTGTTGGTTCTTGCCTTTTAATATTACTAAATAGTTGCAGAGTTAAAATCCACTGTCTTTTTGGGGGAAATTTGCCTTTCTTAAGGTCCATGAGGTTCTCTCTGTTCTGCACTCCAGCCCTGTAGGAATCTCACCTTGAAGTAGTATCCTGACATCAATTCTATAGGCCTCCTTCATATATGAAGTGGCTGAGTGGTGTGAGACCAGGTCCTCTACTCAGGCAGTTTCTCATGAATCTTTTCTCTTGGAGGTTAATGTCTTCCTTTGTCTCTGGAGTGGCAGGAGATTAGAGATCAGGGCTGCTAGCTCAAGCTGCTAGTGTGCAGGAGGTCTGAAGTCAGGCCTCCCTCTCTCCCCCAGAGAGCTACAAAAATCCCTTCCCTGTGCCTGAAGTTCTGTGTACTATAATCTCCAGTCCTGTTTTTTCCCTGGGATGGCCGTGCAGCTGCAGAGGCAAGGATTCCCACACCGAAGTATCAAAACCCCAGAGAAGCCTCAGTCCTGTCTCCTCACAGGCAATGAGGCATGCTCTTGGCACAGAGCACCACCTCCATCCCACCTGCCCTCCCCTCCGCCTGCCCTATCCTCTCAGCCTGCCCTATGCCCCACCGACCCCCCCCTGCCCTACCCCCCCCCCCCCCTAACCATCCCCCCCCCTTTGCTCCTTTTGGCTATACTTTCAGCCTTCCTAATATTCAGTTTCTTGAAAATTGTCAAAACTTTGCATGGACTTGATTACAGATTTTTTAAAATTATTACTTCCTTTTAATTTTAGATTTAAGTGTTGTGAGGAAACATGAGGATGGTCATTCCAGGGTATTAGTTAGCCTGAGCAAAAACAAATTTCAATCTCTGCAGAATAATCTAATGAAAATAAATGTTCTAACTACTTTTATCCAATAGTAGCATGGAATATTGGTTTAGTTGATAATATTGACAAGATTCCATTAACTCTCTACAGGAACAAAATAAGATTTTAAAAATAAAATGTTAAAAACCTTGATTTAAGGACTTGAGTTGTTTTAGCCTGGGGAAAGGAAGGCTAGAGGGGTGACTTAATGACAGGATTCCAGTAGAGTTAATGAAGGGTTTTCCTATGTGTAAAAAACACTGATCATTTGTTCTCCATCCAAAAATAAGCTCAAACTAGAGGTAATTGGTTCTAACTTTTAAAAAAAGAGTACAAAATTATTGCTCTTTAGTGCTGAATAGTTTTTTATTATGTGAATGTACCACAATTTCTCAATCCATTCATTTGTTGATGAACATCTATGCTTTTTCCATTTTCATGTTATTGAGAATAACACTGCTATGAGCATAGGTGTTCACATCACTTATGTATGTGTCTCTGGTATAATTTCCTAGGGATATAGTCTTAGCTTTGGAATAGCTGTGTCATATGGGATTTCTCTGTTCAGCTTTTTGGAGGAAACACCAAAATTTCATCCAGAGTTGTACCATTTTATAACTCTATGAGCAGTGCATGAAAATGCTATATTACGTGGGAGACTCTGGAGAGCATAGGGTTGCTGTGTACAGTTCAATTGAACCTGACCCATAGCTAACCCTCCAGTGGGTTTTCAGGGGCAGTTAAAGAGCACAGAAGGAGATTGCCCATCCTGCAGAGCAGCTGTTTTTGTTATGTGCCATCAAGTCTCTTGTGACTCATAGTAACCCTATGTACAAGAGCTCTAAATGCCGTTCTATCCTGTGCCAACCTAGCC
>NW_006399769.1:8069982-8070678 GCF_000299155.1 Elephantulus edwardii
TATGCATCAGAGTAAAAGGGTAACTGATTAAGATGTGTATGAAATTTCAGAAGGGAAGGCAAGAAATCACTAAGATAGCAGAATGCAGATGGGGGATGAGGTGAAGAAATAGAAAAAAAAATAGTGACTTGGAAAGACCAAGTAAGAATAGGCATAAATCAATAGTAATGAATTTATAGGATATAGCATATATGAATCTTGTATGAAACATAGTGCAAATCAAAGATTGTATAAAACATAAGAAACTGTTTTTAAAAACGGTGAGCATGGTCAATATTAAATAAAACTTATTATCAGCATCAAATTCTGAGATTAAACAGTGGGACAACTCAAGGGAGATGATAACGACAGTTTAAACAGCGGGGGCAGGGCAGGAAGGAGGGAAAGGCACCTATCTTCCTGGAATGTTTAAATGGCCATTGAATTAGAACCTTTTGTTGTTGGGCAGGACCTTAGAGATCACATACACTAATCTCCTTTTACAGATGTGGCTGTGAAAAGACACTTTGTAATTTGCCTGTGACTACATTGCTGGATACAAATACTTTGAGTTGAGGATAGCTTTTAAAAGTACCTTAATTAAGAAGCATACAGGGAATCAAGAAGTCCAGGCTGGGTTTAGAAGGGGTCGTGGTACTAGGGATATTGTAGCTGATGTTAGATGGATCTTAGCTGAAAGCAGAGAATACCAGAAGA
>NW_006399769.1:8071353-8073950 GCF_000299155.1 Elephantulus edwardii
GACTGCCAAGAAAACAAACACATTCATCCTAGAGAGGGTTAAACCAGGCTACTCCTTAGAGCAAGGATTCTGGGGCTTCGTCTGACATACTTTGGACAGGTCTTTAGAGAGGGACATCATGCTGGGTAGAGTAGAGGGACAGTGCAGGAGGGGACAGCAATCCTCTATGAGTTGGATTGACTCAGTGACTGGGGTAATTGGGATGGGTGTGTCAGAGGCAGTACGATTGGCACAGGATAGAGCAGGGTTTAGGTCTGTTGTACATAGGGTCGCTATGAGTCACAAACGACTCGACGGCACATAACAACAACAGGGAAACATGTGCAACTTTCTGCTTCACAGTTTGTTTCGTTTTGCCACAGTGGCCATTAAAAGCTGATGCCTGTGCATGGTACTTTTCCCCTAATGCATAACAGTTCTGCCATTGCGCTTTTATGTGCCTTTTCTAGTATTTAAAAATGTTAAGATTTTTTCGGCCACTGATTGTGATTTGGATAAAATTTGTAGAGCAAGTCTGATTTTCAGTCAATTGTTTCTATTTCTTTTGCTTCGTGACATTAATTATAATCCCCCTTGCTGTACAGTGTTCTTTCCACTTCCTCCTGGGCTTACTCATCTGTCCTGCCCCTTCCTTCTTCTGAATTGGTTTTGTGGCAGAGTTCTGGTGGCTTGGTCATAAGGAGACATGCTGCCAGTCCGAAGCTCACAATTCAGGTCCTTCAGAAGTGCTGTGGATGTTCTCCTTCTGTGCTGCTTCTGAAAACCTTCTGCAGGGTGAGGTATGAGTCTGTTCCAACTCAAAGTACCTAACAAAAATAACAAATGGCCCTTTTAGTCTCATATTGTTGACTGTTGTGAGAGGCATAGTGCTCGGGGTTGGGGTGGGGTGGGTAGTCATTATATAAGTCTGTAGTCTGACTAAAAAGTAACCTCTAGGAATAATTTACATGCAAGTGAGATTCTGCTGAAGATTATCCAAAAATGACTGGAACAGCACATCAACAGAGAACTGTCTGAAGTCCAGGCGGAGGCCGTGGTACTAGGGAAATTGTAGCTAAGGTTAGATGGATTTTGGCTGAAAGCATGGAGTACCAGAGGAATGTCTTGTCTTTGTTTCATTGACTGTACAAAGGCATTTGACTGTGTGGATCACAACAAACTGTGGCTGACTTTGAGAAGAATGAGAATCCTAGAACACGTGACCGTACTTATGCAAAACCTATACTTGAACAAGGAGGCAGTCATCAGAAAAGAGCAAGGAAACACTGCATGGTTCAAAATTGGGACGGGTATACACCTAGGATATGTCCTATCTCCTCCCGTACTTTTTCAGTCTATATGAAGAACAGATTATCCAGAAGGCTGGACTCTATGAGGAGAAATGTGACATCAGGATTAGAGGAAGACTCATCCACAGTCTGTGTTATGCAGATGACACAACCCTGCTTGCTGAAACTAGGAAGACCTGAAGCACTTGTTGCAGAAGGTCAAGGACTACAGCCTTCAATATGGATTGAAGTTCAACATCAAGAAAACAAAGATTTTCACCACTGGGCCTATTGAGAGCATTGTGATAGATGGAGAAGAGATTGAGAGTGTAAACAGCTTTAGCTCGCTTGGCTTCATAATCAACACACTTGGCACCAGCAGCCAGAAAATTAAAAGATGTATTGCATTGGGAAAGTCTGCTGTCAGAGACCTCTCCATTGTACTGAAGAGCAACGATAACAGTCTGGCTATGGACTTTGCAATCACTTGCTATGCATCAGAGAACTGAACAATTACAAGGGATGATAAAAGGGAATTGATGCCTTTGACCTGTGGTGCGGAGAAGAGTATTGTATATACCATAAACTACTAGGAGAACTAACAGGTTTGTCCTGGGGAAGGTGAAACCAGGCTGCTCCTTGGAGGCAGTGATTCTGAAGCTTTGTCTGATGTACTTTGGACATGTTATAATAAAGAATCAGTCCTTGGAAAGGAACATCATGCTTAGATGGGTGGAGGGACAGTGCAGGAAAGGAAGACCCTCAATGGATGGATTCACTGACTGGGGTAGGGGGGTAGGGGTGTCAGAGACAATAAGATTGGCACAGCATAGAGCAGGGATTAGGGCTGTTTAACATAGAGTTGCTATGAGTCTCAGGTGACTCGACGGCACATAACAACAACAACAACAATAGGAATGAGTTCATTTATGGCTATCTATAGGAATTCCACCAGTCTCTATGAGATCAATAAGTCTGGCCTTTTTCATAATTTTTAGTTTTGTTCTACATTTTTCTCTCACATTTTGAGGAGCTTCTGTTGTAATCCTGAGCTGGACTGTGGTTTGTATGGACAAAGGACTAAATGTTTTCTTGAGTTTTTTATTTTCTTCACACTTCTTTGCTCCTAAAGGAGCTGGAAAAAGACCTACAGCTTTATTTCTATGTTCACTGAGAATCTTTAAAGATGTAGTCATTACTCATTGGAATAGAATGTAGAGCATATTCTTTGTGGAGTGATCTATATTTGTTCCCATTCCAAAGAAAGGTGACCCAACTGAGTGTGGAAACTACAGAACAGTGTCATTGATTTCACATGCAAGCAAGATT
>NW_006399769.1:8082045-8085180 GCF_000299155.1 Elephantulus edwardii
AGTTGCATTTATGTTTGTGTTGTTTGTTTTATGTTGGAAATAAGGACAGTTTTATTTAAAAAAATACATTGAAGAGAGTGAGAGGTGTCATTTCTTCAAAAGCAAATGAAGAAAGATGATTGGTGTTAATTTCATAACAAGTGGTAAAACAAGTGTGATTAAGCAAGTGATGTATGAAGGGGTTGTACTTCATTACCATGAAATGTGCTAAGGTTTTCACTGTCTCTCCCTCTAAATAGAAGTCTTTATTTTAAGATGAGTTGAGATGGAAACAAGTCATTTGGAAACAAGTGATTATATCTAATGGAAAGAATTCATTTTTTATGTGCTATCCTTTCCAAGTCTGAATGGCTTTGAATGATACTTCGAATGAAAAAAAATTTTATTCAAACATTTACACAGCTCTACAACTAAAGAAATTGCAGAACTGGTGTCTCCGTTTATGGCTATCACTTAATGGTCACACATAAAGGGAAGAATACTTCAAATTCCAAAGCTTACACATTAAATCTTTTCTAGGAAATAAAAATATCAGCACTTCTTCCCAGTGCACCTATACTTTTTTGTTTACCATTCATACACTGCATTTGACACTGTCCAGTATCGTGCAGAATATCCTGTGACAGCATCCTGATGTACCCATTTGCTTTTCTAAGTCAGTCCATTCTACAATGTGGAAACAATTTTTTTTCCCTTCCTTAAAAATTTCAACAAATACAATACCTTCAGAAGTTCATTCTATATTTCAGTTATAACATTTATGCAGTAACTTTTGTCGGGATCACAATAATAGATATTAACAGCTCTCTTTCTATAGTATAAACCTATCTAAAGAAGAAATTGGACAGGAAGACACCAAAATATATGCTGTGTAAAAATAAATGTGTTCAGTTCCTTTCCATATAGCACCTAAGACCAAACTGCTGCTTTGTGTTTGCTGTTCTTTTGCCAAACCAACAGTATGAGATGCAGTATTTCATGATATATTCATCTTTCTCAGTGAGCCATCTTGCATCTTAATTGGGGAATGAAGTATTCTTATTGACCTAGACTGGCCACATGTGGCGTTTGCTGTGAAACAGAAGTATTGTCTCTTCTGTCATCAGTCATGTTCAAGTTAGGTTCATTATAAGTTAGCTTGTGGCAACAGAAGATGATTCAGCTCTGTTAGTACAAGGAAGAAGGCATGGGAGGAGAGGAAGAGGAGAGACTCTGTCTTGTGGTAAGTGCAGAGGCTTCTGGTAAAAAACCAAACCAAACCAAAAAACGCAACTGGCATATTCTGATGAATAATGGAAGAAAGGCCTCTTGAGAAACCGTGGAGGTGAAGCTGTCTGCTTTAGGATAACATGCCCAGCAGGAAGCCTCCAAAAAGCCCCCAATCAAAAGGACGTTCTTGATAAATGACCCCTCCTCAGCTTGACTCCTGACTTCGTTAGGTTTCTCAGTCCTTTTGCAAATTTTCAGTTACTCTTTGGCTTTCTTCATGTCCTTCCTCCGTTCACTATAAGTCAGCCTTGATGTTGCCAGTGGGGTTTGCAATCCGAAAGAGAAAAATATCCACCATCCACAACTGTTGTCACCAACTTCTCAATCTCCTGGAATGTGAAATCCATGCACCATCCAGTGGCATCTCCAGTGAGTAGCTGAGTGGCTCCACTGCATTTTTCAGCAGAAGGCCCAGATTCTTGCCTAAAATGTCTGAGCTTGCTTCTTGGCAAATTCTGTAAGGTCCAATAACCCAAAATTTCCGTAAAAGTTTCTTTGCTTGATGGTGACTATTTTGACGAGCTCTGCATTTATGTTTGTTTTTTTAAAGGGATTTGCAAAGAATAAATCATTGATTGTATACAATTCTATTGTTGACCTCTATTCTCACTTCTTTCACTACAGTGAAAATTTTCAACCACTACTTCTATTTCCAGTCACCAGTTATTTTAATGAATCTTCTTGTTCAATTAGTTTTATACTGCAAAAGTTGTTAAAAATCTTATTTCTTCATCTTTGGTTTTAGTTGTTAATAGTTGTATAATAATAATAATATCCTATCCCTTACAGTATTGTATTTCAGAACAAATCTTCAAATACTCTTTGACAATGAAGGTGGCACCAATCTTCTTCAACTTTTCATTCTTGACTCAGTAGGTTTTGTTATTATAGTCTGATTCAGAATACCAGTGCCAATCCATTTCAGCTTACTGATATTGATTGTTATGCGTTCAATTTTATTTTTTGTCAGCTTCTAATTTTCCTAGTTTTGTGCTTTGTATAGTCCATGTTCCAATTATTAATGATTGGTTCCAGCTTTTTCTCTTGGTTCTGAGTCTTGCTATGTTAGCAAATACAGGCTCTTCACTGAGTGAAAGTTTTACTCCATTTGATTCTTTACTGTAGGCTCTACTTTAAGTGGAAGGCTCTGGTGACCTTGTGATAAGCTGTGCTGCAATCCCAAAGGCACATTGTTTAGATCCATTAGCTGCTGCATGAGAGGATTGGCAGTCTCCTCCTGTGCGATTTATTGCCTCTGAAAACCCACTGGAGGGTATGATTTATTGTCTCTGAAAACCTGCTTCAGATCCAGTTATTACAGCAACAACTATTTGAGGAGACCACTCTTATTATTACGTGATATTTTGAGTGCCTTCAACCTGAAGGACTCATCTACCAGCACTGTGTCAGACACTATTCCAAGGTTTTTGATGAGATTCTCAAGGGCCCATTTTTTAACAAGTGGAAGTCCAGTCCTTCTTCTTGTCTGCCTTCATCTGAACTCTACCTTGAAATCTGTTCACCACAGCTGCCAGCATCCCAGCAATGTACATGCTACCCCAGCTTAACAAACAGACAGAGTGGTGGTTGTGATATTTATGCAACAATACTTCACACAATATTTTTTCCTTTTGTGATTGGCTAATTTTGCTCAGCATAATATCCTTGTTCATACATGATGTGAGGTGTTTCAGATTCAATGCTACTCTTTAATATTGCATAGGACTTTTTAAAAAAGTTTTTATACTATATATATATATTTAAAACCATAGTATAATAAAATCTACATAAATGGTAAACTATAATACAATAGTTACTTTTCACATGGAGGAGTTGCATTTATGTTTGTGTTGTTTGTTTTATGTT
>NW_006399769.1:8085280-8086744 GCF_000299155.1 Elephantulus edwardii
CGGGTCCTTGGAGAGGGACATCATGCTTGGGAGGGTGGAGGGACAGCGCAGGAGGGGAAGACCCTCTATGAGATGGATTGATTCGGTGACTGGGGTAATCAGGATAGGTGTGTCAGAGGCAGTGCGGTTGGGGCAGGATAGAGCAGGGTTTAGGGCTGTTGTGCATAGGGTCGCTATGAGTCGCATACGTCTCGATGGCACATAACAACAAACAACATTCCTTGAGGCTGGGATCCTAAGCCCTCAGGCCCTTCATGTGTTTAAATTTGCCTAAGATGTTTGTGAAACTTTGCCTATTGGACTCTCTCTCTTTCAGTAAGTATATATACATAGCTTTGGAGGCCTAGTGGTAGAAACTGCCCTGCAATCCCAAAGGCACATGGTTCACTTCTGCTTCATGGGAGAAGGATGGGTAGTCTCCTCCCCTGCTATTAACTGCCTCTGAAAACTTGTGGGTGGGTCAGCTATGGATTGGTTCTAATTGATAGTGTATAACAGTTATGTTTATATCACTTATAAATGTGTTGTATGTAGACGTCCTCTGTGAAACCTGTGTATTTTCTTGAGTGTATGCCTCTGTGCTTCGACACTGTTCAGTTTACCTATCTAGTTTATGCTGTCCGTGCAGGATTGTGTTGGTTGTACAATGACTGTTGTTCCCTTTCACTGTTGCATATATCCAACTGTCTTACTTTGGCTTTGGCTTTTGCTGATCTCCCTCTTACTGTTTATTTCCTTTCCCTTCTGCTAAATTAATACTGTCTACTTAGTGACATTTCCTTTGCTCTTAATTTTCTCTCTGATGATTATCAAATAATAGTTTTTTTCTGTGTGTTAATTTTTTCTTAACTTTTTATAGTATTTTTTGTAGTTCGATACCTTTTTGTCACTCCTGATGATGATTCATCACAACCATGTGTCCAACAGATCCAATACTTACCCAATCATGCACCATCCTCTCAATCTCCACCATTCACAAGTTCATTGTTACAACCACTATGTCAGTCCTTAATTGAAGGTCTTCCTTTCCTTTGTGTTCCCTTCTCCTTTCTAAACATAATTTCTTCTTCTAAGGACTGGCTCCTTTTGAAAACAAGCTTAAAGTATGCGACACCAGGTTGCACTTTCAACAAGACAGATTTGCGTGCCTGGTATATTCGGTTCTCTTTGCCAACATTCAAAGCATCAGTTCTTTGATCTTCCTTGTTCGCTATCCAACTTTCAGATACATACAGAACAATTGAGAATACCATGAATTGTGTCAAGCATACCTTACTCTTTACACTGTTATTCATGTTCTTTATCACTTTAACGAAGTCTTTGAGCCTTTGATTTTCCCAGTGCTGGTTTGTTGTGTTTTTGTTGTTTTTTTTAAATTTTTTCCCTGGTACTACCATGAGATTCATCCTGGAGAGGGTTAAACCAAGCTACTCCTTGGAGGCAAGGATTCTGGGGCTTCGCCTG
>NW_006399769.1:8091064-8093928 GCF_000299155.1 Elephantulus edwardii
AAAAAAAAAAAAGTAATCCAGAAATGGCAAATTTAATATAAATATTTTTGTCATTTTCAGCAGCAGAGAATGACAATTAAATAACTAAAATAAAATTATAACAATATATTGTGATGATTATTACACTGCATACATAATATATAAAGAAAATAATGTGAAAGATTTAAAGGATACAGTTGTAAAGCTTTTATACTATGTATATATTTAAAACCATGGCACAATAAAATAGACATAAATGGTAAACTATAATACAATAGTTACTTTTCACATGGAGGATAATTAATAACTTAACAATGGCCATAAAATAACATCATGACAAGCACTAATTAAAAAGAAAAACCAGGAAAAAAATTATCAAAATGGGGAAAAATACAACAAGCAAAAAGATGAATTTTAATTCAACCATATTAGTAATTATATAGCCTTTTTTGAAAAAAAAAATTTTATAATTTTAATGAACATTTACAGAGCATTTGGATTTCCATTCATTCATTGCTGCACTTCTCTACCCGCCCAGCCCTCTCCCCCCCGCTCCCCAGTTTGCTCCTCTCTTTCAAAAGTAAAAGAAAGACTCCCTCCCTGGTACACAATCCCCACGTACCCCTCCCACCGCCCCAAGTACATTCCACTATGCAACCTTAATTGTGGACTCTTGTGATAACCATAATACCCTATCATACATTGCTTTTAAATTATTCAGTCCCTCATCTGTTTCAGTGCAGTATACACAGTTTATCTGGTTTTTCTCAGTCTTACCCCTACCCTGATACTAGTCCCATTTTACAGCAGTGGCACCATGCAATATTTGTCCTTTTGCAACTGAGATATTTCACTCAGCATAATGTCCTCCAGGCTCACCCATTTTGAATAATATTGAATGAGTTCCTTGTTTTTCAATGCAGCATAGTATTCCGTTGTGTGAATATACCACAGCTTCTCTATCTATTTGTAATGCTTCATTCATGTACATTTTCTTTCTCGCTTCCTCCCTCTACCCTCTGAACTCTTCAACCCCATGGTTTCCCCCTCCCCTTCTTTCTGTGTCCATATAGATCTCACTGGTTATCCTTCTGATTTTACAATAATGGTTTTATATAGTATAGGACTTTTATTAAAGCTAATTTTTATTGTAATTTGAGTAAAGATTTACAGAGCAAATACATTTTCATTCAACCTTTCATACTTGTTTTGTTCTAAAGTATGAATGTCAGTAGCCATACTTTCCATATTTCCTCATTATAATTCTGATTTCCATTAATCTTTGTATACTTCTCTGTGTATTTCCTTTCTTTCATGATATTATTTTGATACTCCCTTATTATATATTGCTTTTTCCTTCACCTATCTTAATAGGATTTTATCTCCCCCTCCCTCCTTTTCTATCCCTGCTATCCATTCAACAATGATTCTTTATACCTTCCCCCTTTTTAACATTTTATAATAGTGGTCTTATACACTGTTTACCGTTTTATGAGTGACTTACTTCATTCAGCCTGCTGTCCTCCAGGTTATGCAAAGCTTATAGGATTCTTCATTGTTTTTCATTGTTTCATTTTATTCCATTGTGTAAATAGCACAGTTTCCCCCCCTGTTCATCTCTTGATGGACACTTGAGTTGTTTCCATCTCTTTACCACTTGTAAATAATGCTACAGGGAACATGAATGTGTATATATATCTATATCTATTCATGGCATTACTCTTATTTGCTTGGGATCTATTCTTACTGGTAAGATTGCTAGATTAACTATTTCTTTTTCGAATTTTCTAAGGAAGGATCTCCACTGCTTTCCATTATAATTGCTGCATTTTACATTTCCAGCAGTAGTGTATGGAATTCCAGTTTCTCTACATCCTCTCCATAGTTTATTGTTTATGGTATATTGAATGTTTTATTGGTACTGGGGTGTGATATTCCATTATTTGGATTTGCCTCCATCTGATTTTTTATGCTGTTGAGCATTTATTCTTGTGTTTCTTGACCATTTGAATTGTCTACTTTGGTCAAGTGTTCTCTGCTCATTTTATAATTATTTTGTTTGTCTTTTTCTAGTTGAATAATGAAGTGTTCTATAAATTTTATGAGTAATTTCCGTATCAGATATGCCATTGCCAAATATTTTCCCTGGGCTGTAGAGTTTTACTATTATTTTTAAGAAGTCACTTCATACACATAAGGATTTAATTTTTTAAGGACATAATTATCTAGTTTATCCTCTACAAACTGTGCATTTTTATTTAAATTTGACAGTCTACTTATGCTTTAGAATAGGGCTTCTAATTTACCACAATTATTTCTTTGGTGATCTTTCTAATTTTAGATTTTACACTTAGGTCCTTAACCTATTTTGAGATAGATTTTTGTATATCGTGTGAAGCATGAATCTTGTTCCAGTTTTGTTTTGTGTGTTGGTTTTTTTCAAATAGAAATTCAATATTGGCAATGCCATTTGTTAATGAGTATATAATTTCTTCACCTAATTTGTTTTTATCTCTTTGTCAAAGATAAGCTATGGTTAGGCAGATTTTCCTTTTTTATTTCAATTCTATTTCATTGGTCTGTGTATTTGTCATTATATCAATACCAAGCAGGGTTGTGTCATCTGCATAATGCAGATTGTTAATAGATCTTCCACCAGTCCTGACACCACACTTCTCCTCATAGAGCCCAGCCTCTCGGATAATTTGCTCTGCATACAGGTTGAAAGGTTATGGAGATAGGACACATCCCTGGTGTACACCCTTCCCAATTTTGAACCATGCAGTGTTACCCTGCTCTGTTCTGATGACTGCCTCTTGGTCCAAGTATAAGTTTCACATTAGCACGATTTAATGTTCTGGGATTCCCATTCTTCTCAGAATCAG
>NW_006399769.1:8095748-8118473 GCF_000299155.1 Elephantulus edwardii
TTAGGGCTGTTGTGCATAGGGTCGCTATGAGTCGCAAACGACTCGACGGAACATGACATAACAGTGCAACAAAACAAATTATTTTAATGGGATGTGCAGAGAGCTTGAACTGGAAAATAAAAAGATAATAACTCAGTCTGCATTTCTCAATCTGAGAGAACTGAGAAATAAATTAAAACCTTGAGTTGCAATATTGAACAATTTTATGGGCATTATATTGAGTGACCCAGAAAGTATCAAGAGAAGAATCATTGTACCAAAAAAACACTGACCAACATTGAAACTTTAGGAAGTAGGATATGAATAAGAGCCATTGGTAATTAAGGAGGAAGTAGAAGCAGCACTGAAGACAATGACATTAAAGAAGGCCCCCAAATCAATGGGATTCCAGTTGTCTTGTTTCAATGAACAGGTACATCCCTGTATGCACTCACCTGGCTATGGCAGGAAATTTGGAAAACAGCCATGTGGCCAACAGATTGGAAGAGTCCATATTTGTTCCCATTTACAAGAAAGGTCATCCAAAGAATGAGGGAACTAGCTAACAAAATCATTATTATCACATACAGGCATATATCACATGCACATACTGCTGAAGACCATTTAAAACTGGCTATAACAGTACATAGATGGGGAACAACCAGAAGTTCAAGCACGATTTAGAAGGGCTATAGCATCAGGGACGTAATTTCTGATGTCAGATTGGTCCTGGCTGAAAGTAAAGAATACCAGGAAAATGTCTTTTTATGTTTTATTAACTATGCAGAGACAATTGACTGTATGGATCATAACAAATTGTTTCTGACATTGAGAAGAATGGGAATCCCAGAGCACTTAATTGTGCTCATTTATAGGTTTCACAAAAGGCTGTTGGGTGAACAGAGCAAGGGAACACTACATGGTTTAAAATTTACAAGGGTGTGTGTCAAGGTTGCATTCTCTCTCCATACCTATTCAGTCTGTATGCTAAGCAAATTATTTGAGAAGCTGGACTCTATGAAGAGGATCATGGCAGTAAGGATCAGGGGGAGACTTATCAAGAGCCTTCATTATGCCGATGACACAAACTTACTTGCTGAAAGTGAGGAAGCCCTTGAAGCCCTTGTTGCTGAAGATCAAATAATATGACTTTCAATATGGATTGTATCTCAGTATCAAGAAAACAAAAATTCTTATCATTGGACCAATAAGGAACATCATGATAGATAGAGATAAGATTGAAGCTGTCAACAACTTTATCTGGATCCACAGTTAGTACCCTTGGTACCAGCAGTCAGAAAATGAGAAGATATATTTCACTGAAAAAGTCTGTTTGCAATATGTTTTGAAGCTCAACATAAAACAAAGCAAAACAAAACAGATAAACAACCAAAGCAAAACCCCACACACAACCAAAATAAATAAAAACACAAAGATTCTCACCATTGTGCCAATTGGAGCATTGTGATAGATGGGGAAGAGATTGAGATTGTTAACCATTTCAGCCTGCTTGGGTCCACAGTCAACACTCCTGACACCAGCAGTCAGGAAATCAAAAGAAGTATTGCATTAGATGAATTACAAACTCTATTTTCAGAGATCTCTCCAATATGTTGAACAGTCTAGACCATGCATGGTCTTTGCAAGTACTTGCTATGCATCAGAGAACTAGACAGTGACCAAGCATGACAGAATTGATGCTGACAGAGTTATGGTGCTGGACTAGAATATTGAACATACCATAAACTGCTAAGAGAACAAACAAGTCTGTCCGAGAGAATATGAAACCAAGCTGGAGGCAAAGATTTCGAAGCTCCATCTCACATACTTGGGACATGTTGCCAGGAATGACCAGTCTTTGTTGAAGTCTTGGAATGGTCTTGGAAATGTGGAGGGACAGCACAGGAGAGGAAGACCCTGAATGAGATGGATTGACACAAAGACTGAGGTAAAGAGAGTTCAGAAACAATGAGATTGGCTCCAGATTGAGAAGGGTTCAGAGCTATTGTGCCTAAGAATGCTATGAGTTGTAGTTAACTTGAGGGCACAAAACAACAACAAAGAAAATTAAAACCCTCACAACTAGGCCAATAAGGAACGTCATGATAATTAGAAAGTGTTGAAGTTGTCAACTTGAATCTGCAGTCAATGCTCATGGAAACAGCAGTCAAGAAATCAAATGAAATTGTACACATCTGTGAAAGACTTGTTAAAAAACAAATATCCCCTAAGAATAGGAACTGCTAAGCGTAGGATTACCTGACACAAACCGTGGTATTTTCAGTCATGTCCTGTGCATACAAATGTTGGACACTAAGAAACTTCAAAGAACTCTTGAATTATGTTATTAGTGCAGAATATTCAGTAGACTTTTAGAAGACTGAATAAATCTGTCTTGGGAGAAACCAGAATGCTCCTTAGAAGAAATGATGGCAAGATTGTTGTTACACATACTTTAACCCACGGTCCCACCAGGGTTCCTGTGGGCACTGAAAATGAAATATAGTATGGAAAACTCTTGCTGTGTTTCCTGACATCTGTCTGACACTCATTAATGTGTCTTTGTTGGTTTTTCAAATTGGGATTTTAACTAAAGTTTACAGAAAAGTCAGATTTTTATTTATACATTATTGGACATTTTCCTCCTTCCCCCTCCCCTAGTTCACTTTCTTTTCCTTTTTTTTTAATATTCATTCCTTGTTGCATAATTTTCTTCAACCTCTTCCCTTCCTCCTCCACTGGTTCACTTTGCAATACACCTCTTATTCTGAAATGTTGTCATACATAAAATGCCTAATCGAACATTACTTTTAAACTGTTCTTTCCTTATCTGTTTAAATGCCATGTTCACTGTCTATCCACCCTTTCCTGGTCTTCCCCCAATGCCCCGTGTCAGTCCTGCTCAGTAGCAGTGGTGCTGTGCAGTATTTATTCTTTTGTGTTTTCAACTAGCCTATCTTCTTTCCTTTTTTGGATTTTAGAATGGATTTGGGGATCTTCCAGAAAGGTAACAAAATTTGTCAGAAGTGTTATTTCTTTTTATGTTACTGTCAGTGGTTGAGTTTTCAACTGACTCATAGGACATTTAGGTTTTACAGTGTTTTAATATGAACAATAAATAATGAATGGAAAAATCAAGTGGTATTAATAGGGAGGAAATGATTTATTTACTTAGGATATATCTGGACTGTCTTGACCTTGGTTTATGGTGATTTGAAATGCAAGAATGAGAAATTTGTGCTTGCTATGACAATGCAAGCTATCATAGATTTTGAAATATGTGAAAGCTAAAAACAAAATAATAAAAGAAAGAAAGTACAAATCAGAATTTATCCTCTTCTTCTTAGCCTTAAATTCTGTCTCAACTTCCATCTAATCCTGTTTGAAAAGCCACTGACTGTATCTACTGAGCCTGTGCACCAGAGTTGAATGGGACCTGTCTCAGCTATGTTAAATCACTGCACATATTAAGGACTGATTTGTCTGTTCTACCTAACTGTAGGGAAAGGAGAAAATGTGTTAAGACCAGCAGTTATTCACCTTCTGAATGATACCAAAGCTGCCTGACTGAGTCCATTTATCTCTTGGGCTTCTGTGGTTTCAGAGCTGAGACAATGTGAGATATTCTGATGTTGAGAGGAATATTCAGTTCTTTCCCTCAGTCTGCATAAGCAGGAGTAAGGCTGGAGCTCCTAGCCACTGAACACAGCATGTTCCAGCCCTGGAACCCTGAGGTGGATCCAGAATGCTTTTGCAGCTGTGGCTGGAGGAGTCTTGGACACCAGTGGACAGCTTGTTGCTACAAGATCAGAGAGAATATTTTCAGATGAATTGAAAGGGAAGATGATGCCAGAATGAAAACCTAGATGTACTATTTCTTTTCATTGTTTAGGAAAATTTCATACTGTTTGTGCTAGGTATTAAATATAATTTCCACTTTATTATACTTCATTATATTTTAGATAAAAGCTGAATTTAATGATTCCTATTTATATGTAGGACTTTTGATACTTTTATGTTGCTAATACGTCTTTTTCATGTTTATTCGAAAGTCAAGAAAGTATCATTGTTAAGGTATACCTCATTTTAGAGCTCCAGAGAAAACCTTAGCCCAGATCTTTCAGATCGCTTGGCTGGAATATGAAAAATTCTGGGTTGAATTGCATTTGTTATTGTAGAAGGGGAAAATGATTAAATGAATGAATGAATGAAAGTTCTTGATGAAATGAATTTTTTTTATCTTTGTTTCATTCTGTAGCAGCCAAGTAACCTAAGATTAACATTCAGAAATCAGTACTTTTTTAAAATTTATTTAAGATATATTTGCAGTTCTCCTTCATATTAGTATATACTGTAAGTACATCTAAACAGCAATCATAGTCAACAGGGGGCAAAGGTATGTACATTTCTTAATCATATTTAGACTCACTGAGGAAATGAATTGCTAGCATTGGAACCCCAGGGCTGTAATCCCTGGGTACATGAAGACCATTGGTTGGTATAGCATAATCCACAGACACAGTGTCCTGTATCTTACTTTGCTGAATAACCAGCTGATTTTGGACTTAAAACATTGTGAATGGTCATCCAAGGTCCAACTAGGTCTTTCCCTTTCCAGAACAAAGAAGAGAATGGGAAACCAAAGCTACATAGAAACTCTTGATCCAAAGGATTAGTGACTCTGCTGCAGTCATTAAAGCATGTGGTTTGAAAATACCAGATACTCCACTGGAGAAGGATGGGCAGTCTCCTCCTGTGCCAGTCGGATCTGACTCAATGGCACACTACAAGGGGGCATGGTGGGAGAAAGAAAAAGGAGAAAAAATTTAAAAACAACAACAAAGGATTCATGAACTCCTCAATTTCCATGACCTTAAGACCAGATGAACTCGATGGTGCACTGCCTCCACTGCTGACTATTCTGAAAGGGATGAAAGATCCTGGATGTTGTTGCTGTTATATACTATGGATTTGGAACCAACTCACAGCTAACCCTATAATGAGTTTTCAGAAGCTAAGAATTTCATGAGAAAGAATTTCTTCTCTTTATCTCACAAAACAGCTGATGGATCTGAACTGCGTACCTTTGGGTTAGCAGTGCAACTCCTTACCACCAAGCCACCAGAGTTTCTGGGGAGAGTGGTGGAAAATATAGGACAAATATTTAAAATATAAAAAAGGCCAGGCTTCATGCTCCAGTACAGACTCATTGGACCCCTGATACTGTGCCCTTTTTTGTCTCTCTGAACCTGTAACAAAACTCATCCCATGGCTCATCTTTCAGCCAAACAATAACAGGCCCAAGCGAATTGAATGATAACACAAAGTAAAACTTATTCTTTAGAATAAGCAACGTTTTGCCGTCAAAATGGGTATGTTTGTCCAAGGAGAAAACATAGTAGGCTGGAAGAAACAATATAAAAGGATTAATGAAAGCTAGAATTACAGGAAGGAAGTAGAAATAGTGCAGTGATGTTGTGGGTATTTTAATATTGTTATAAAACAAAACTTATAGTTGATAGAAAACCAGTTTGCTTTATCAACTTTCACACAAATCACAATTTAAAAATTACTGGAAGAAAAAGAAATATTTGCAATTATGAGTGAAGAGCATTATTCAAAGAATTTTTTAAATTCTCTTCCTCTTCCTTGATGGAACAATCTCTCAGTTTATTTTTTAATACTAAATGATATGTTACCCATAGAATCTTTCAGTATTTTAACTCCAGGCTTGAATTTGTTATTCATTTTTTTTTCATCTGGAGAAATGAGTATCATGTTTTTTCCTTTTTGATTTTCTAATTCAGATTCTTTGCACATTTCATCATATTGCTTTGTTTTCTTGAGCTGCCCTTTGATATTTGTTTCTCTCTTATGTAAGCATTTCTTCCCTTTGTTTTGGACTCTCTCTGTTCTAGTGCAAGCTTCAGTCTCTTCTGACATTGATTTTATTATTTTTATCTCTTGTCTTTATAATAAACTTTTTGCTTTCTTCTTCATTGATGTCCTTTATGTCATCCCACACTTAAACTCATCGTTAATGTTCAATGCCTAAAAAATCATTTCTATTTTTGACATTACTTTAAATTCAATCAGGATAGACTTATGGTTGTATTTTAGTTCTTGTGGACTTATTTTGATTTGTGAACTTCAATTTAAACTTGATTTGATCTTCTATCAGTCCCTGGCCTTTCTTTGATTTCTGATAATGAGTTTCTCCATTAATTTTGTGCAAAAATGTAGTAAACTTGTGTCCATCAGTTAGGTCCACGTGTATAATAGCTATTTATATTTTTTAAAAGGTATTTGCAATTAGAAAATCACTAATTAAGCAAAAGTCTTTCATTCAATCTCCAGCTTCATTTCTGTTATCAAGTCCCTATTTTCCACCTGCCAGCCCTATATCTTTGTTTCCAAGTTTTTATTCCAAATCATAAAAAATTGAATGTAAGTGTGGTCTTGCTGCAACATCTGTCACCTCATCTGTCATCAGGGTTAATTTGGCTGATCTGGATGGCTAGACAGGTGTCCACTTTCTCCCTCACCGATAGTTTGATGTGCATCCTTCTCAAAGCTGTGCACTTGGTTGAAGAGGACGACCATCCCTGAAAGGAGAAGGACTGTCCTTTAGTCAGGGGTGTACGAGTAATTGCACTCCCCTGCTACAACTTCCAAATATGCTCCCAAGTCATTAAGAGCTGATGGAAGGAAATCACAAAGTCACTGTACTAAAAAGAATTAACTTTGAACTGGTTGAGGAAGTAACATACAATTGAGAACCAATAGTATTGAAGAGATTCAAGTTGCACTAAAGGCATTAACAACAAATATAGCTTTAGTAATTGAGAGACTTCTAATTGATATATTAATATAGATAAATAGATAAGCCCTGGATGTGCTTGTGCTAGGAAATCTAGTTGACAACTACCTGGTCTATTAGCTGGGAGAGATCTGTATTTGTTCCCATTCCCAAAAAAGGTGATCCAACAGAATGTAGAATTTATTGAATGGTGTCATTTATATCACATGCAAGTAAAATCTATTTTTGTTTTTGTTGTTAGATGCCATCAAGTTAACTACAACTCATAGTGACCCCAAGAACAACAGATCTGAACCTGATCTTGTCCTGCGTCATCCTCAAGCCCATTATGGTAGTTACTGTGTCAGTCCATCTCACTGAGGGTCTTCCTCTCTTTTGCTGACTTTTCCCAGCATGATCTCTCTCTCTAGACTGATTCCACCTGAAAATTTGTCCAAAATGAGTGAGATCAAGTTTCACCATCCTTGCCTCTGAGGGGTACTCTGGTAGTGTTTATTTCAAGACAGATTTGTTTGTTCTTCCTGCTGTCCATGCTATATATTCAATATTCTTCACCAGCATCCCAATTCAAAGGCATCAATTCCCCTTTAGTCTTTCTTATTCATTAAGACTATGCAAAGGTGTCTTGACTGTGTGCATCATAACAAACTTTGGCTAACATTGAGGAGAATGGGGGTTTCAGAGCACTTAATTGTGCTCAGCTGGTACATACACGAATAAGCAATTGTCTGAACAGAACAAGGAAACATTGCGTAGTTTAAAGTCAGAAAAAATGTGGATCAGCATTATACCATTGTATATATACCAAAATATATTTTCCATGTCTATTCAATGTGTATGCTCTGCAGGTAATTTGAGAAGCTGAGATACATGAAGAAGAGTGTGGCATCAGGATTGTAGGAAGACTCACCAAAAACCTGCATTATATAGAGTATGAAGTTGGTCTTTCAATGTAGCTTATCTTGCATGGATGACTGAACTATGTGGAATGTGAGACTATGTGAGTGGGGTGTGTTGGCCTATCCACAAAGGTATTGACTAACCATCATTCCACAAGGGTATTGGCCAGTTTCAGCAATCTACAAGAGGATTGGCTACTCTCTCTAATAACTTTGAGACAGCAATAGACATGACAAAGGATGAGACCCTAAGATTGGGGGGAAAACCAATATTGGCAAGACTTAAAAACTTTATTGGACAGTTGTGAGGGGAAGCCAATGTTGGCAGGACTGAGAACTTGGGAACACATAGAGCTGTGAGGCTCGAGCTGAGGTGCCTGTGTGCACATTTCGGGAGCTATCTTTTCCAGTCAGTTGGCTAGGTGGCTGTCCAGATTTCTTGGCACAACTTGGTGAGCACATCCAGGGCAGCGTCTGTTTGTTGAAATATGTCAATTGGTATGTCGTCAACTCCTGGAGGCTTGTTTTTTGCCAATTCTTTCAGAGCAGCTTGAACTTTCTCCTTCATCACCAAAGGCTCTTGCTCATATGTTGTTTCATGAAATTCTGTGTCAGCCAATTCCTTTTCGTACAGTGACTCTGTATATTCCTCCCATCTTCTTTTAAGGTTTCTTGGATCATTTAACATTTTGCCCAAAGCATTCTTAAGTATTGCCACTCGTAGCTTGGATTTGTTTTTCAATTCCTCCAGCTTAAGAAATGCTAAACTAGTTCAGCCCTTTTGATTTTCTGCCTCCAGCTCTTTGCACATTTCATTATAGTACCTTGCTTTGTCATCCTGACATGCCCTTTGAAATTTTCTGTTCAGTTCTTTAATTTCTTGATTTCTTCCTTTAGCTTTGGCTTCTCGGTGCTCTAATACAATATTCAGAGTCTCATCTGACATCCATCTTGGTCTTCTTCTTCAGTCTTTGTAGTGATCTTTTGCATTCTTCATGGATTATATTCTTGATAACCTCCCACAGCTCATTTGGTCTTCGCTCATTGGTGTTCAAGGCCTCAAACCTGTTCCTGAGATGGTTTTGGAATTCATGTGAGATAGACTTAAGGTCAAATTTTGGTTTCTGTGGATTTTTATTTTCTTCAACATCAGCTTGAACTTGTATATGAGTAGTTGGTGGTCTGTTCCACAATCAGCACCTGTCCTGGTTTTCATAGCTGATATTGAGCTTCTCCAGCGAGTCTTTCCACCGATGTAATTGATTTGATTCCTATGCATACCATCAGGTGAAATCCATGCGTATAACCTGTGTTTGCCTTCTTGTAAAAGGTCTTTTCAATGAATCAATCATTGAATGTTCAGAATTCTCTCATTCTGTCTCCAGATTGTCACCAAGTCCATGTTTTCCAACTACTGATCCTTCTTCCATGTTCCCAACTTTTGCATTCCAATCACTCATTATTATCAATGCATCTTGACTGCATGTTCTATTGATTTCGGACTTCAGAAGTTGGTAGAAATCTTCTATTTTCTCCTCTTTGGCTCTAGTTGTCGGTGCATATATTTGAATGATTATGGTATTCACTGGACTTCCTTGTATGTGTGTGGATATTATCCTGTCACTCACCGCACTGTATTTCATGATGGATCTAGAAATGACTTTTTTAATTATTAAAATAGCTTGGCACTGGGGAAGGAGATAGATTCTGAGCCTGGCTGACTTCACCACTTTGCTGCAGGTAAAAGGGACCAATCACAGGCCTCTGCAGGCTGGGGCTCCCAGCTAAAATAGTTTTGGGCCGGAGAGCCAAGAAAATAAAAATTATGCACCAGTGCTAGAGGACACATCGCTCTCTCCTGGTAAACTATATCCTCTTGCGTCTGTGCCTTGCTACAAATGGAAGAAAAGAAGTACTAAGGCACAAGAAGTCAGTCCTGGAGAAGAAATTCAAGACAAAGGACTTTTCTCAGAACTATCTGAGATAGGAAGCCTTCCTGACACTTGTACCTGACAGTTGTACTTAGAAACTCTATAAATTCAAGAGATGCGAACCACATCATAAGAGACTGGAAGCAGCATGAGGTGTTCGGAATCACAGAAACCCGAACAACTTGAGACTTAAGTCATCATATCAAGGGCTGGTTAAGGGGAGTGAGGTATTGAGTGGTGTAGCAGAAGGAGAAAGGGATGCTGGTAGAGAAGGGAAAGGCATGGGTCAGACACATGTGGCAAGGGTGGTTAGGAACACTGAATCTGTTGGTAATTTCTCTAATTGGGTAAATGTTTTTCATCTGTTCCTTTCTTTAAAATGCTTGTCTGTCAGCTACTATTATAAAAAAAAAATTCAGACGGGCTAGAAAGAAGGATTGGCCATCCACTTCCAATATAACAGGCCTTTGAAAGCCCTATGTACAATAGAGCACACTTAGACTAGCAGACAAGGCTGTGTAACAATATTGACCATGTAATGAAAATTCATAATGCAGTAAATGAAATAGCATTTATTAAGTATGTGCCATTCCTGGTACGTGGAGGACCTTTAGTACACTTCATTTGCTTTCTTTGTGAATGCTTCCACCAGAGGCCCATTTGAGTTCCCCGAGGGAACATGCAGATCTGTATAGAGGAGAGCCTCCTAGCCACAACAGGGCTTCTTTTTGCCCACAGTGGGACGTCATCTCCCTGGCATCCCAGCCTGCTCTCTGACTGTCACCTCAGATCTTCTGCGGCAGCTGTATTTATTTATTTCTTTTGGTTGTGAGGTCCCTCTTTCTCCCTGAAAGCTGGGTTTCTTTGGGCTGAGCAGTGCATTTCTCCCTGTTGTCTAGTACCTAGCCCAGTCTGGGCTCACAGTGAGCACCTCCTAGTCAGTGTCTCTTGTCCCACATCTACAAGTGTGTTATGCTTGTGTGAAGCTTTCAGGAAGACTGGAAAAGGTTCTCAAGGAAAATGTAAGAGAAACCCCTGGGGAAAGGCTGGGCCTTCTCTGTGTAGGGGACAGATTACATTCTCAACTCCCCAGGGCTCTGTGTGTTGAATCACCCAAGAAGCGGGACAAACACAGGCTTACTTGTGCTTACTAATCTGTAGGAAGTAGTTTCCCATGTTTTTCATCACTTCAAAGATGGAAAACACAAAACTTTAAAAGTGTCTACGACAGGTTAGTAAGCCAGGCTGTGCTTACCTTGCTTATTTGAGTAATCTGTCCCTGCGTTTATCAGCATTCCTTGAAAGGTCTTTGTTTCTGCTGACAGCCATTCTCCCTCCCAATCTCTGTTTTCACTCCACCTGTGTGTGTCCATGGAATCCATGATTGGTACTCATCAATTCTGTATCTGACTCTTTCTCTTAAGTACTTGGTCCCCTGTGAGATTATTTTAGAACTTCATCTCCATTTTTGAAGCAGGCACACAGATGACAGCCATGTAGTTGTCTGGTGTGTGCAAAGGAATAGCTTTCCCAGGGAGGTTCTGGACCTTGAGCAGGAAGACTATTGCAAGGGGGTAGGTATGCAACAGGAAATCATGTGTAAGGCTCCTGAAATGGTATGAGAAACTGTGTGTTTATGTTCATTTACAGTCCTCTTGTGAGGCAGTCCTTTGTTTATATTAAATTCTAGAATGTTTTCATGATCCAGAAAATGTTAGAGGGGAGAAATTACTTATTTAGAGGGCTTCCACTTACTTATATATAAAGTTTGTGTGCTTTTTATTTGCTGGACAGTTTTTGTCTCTTGATTTCCAGTGTGAGCTTCTGCTTGGAGGGTCCACATCGCTAGCCTTGATGTGCCTGGTTTTATTTCTCATCTGTGCACTTGGACTTTTAATACCCTTCCTGTCTTACATGTTTCTTGGCAAAGAGCTGATGATGTGTGTAAGAGTTTATAAAAAACCTCCAAGGGCTGTATAGTTGTGGGATTCAGTTAATACTGTGACAGGCTTGTCATTGTGCATGTCACAGAGTGCTAAGAACGCTGTAGGCAAAATAAATGTGATAAAAATTAACATGGAAAAAGCTATTGGAGCGAGAGGACTGGAGTTTGAAAGGCACTTGTGTCTGTTCACCCTTGTGTATTTTGTAACAAGCCTGGTGTTAAGACTGGGACCAAAAGCAGGGCTATTGAAGGAACAAGTTAATTTGCTTTATTTATAGAAGAAATATGGACTGAGAGACTATACCAATATTTCACCCAAGGATTTGAGACTATTCCTTACCACTTTTAATAGAGGGGTTGGGGGAAGCTCTCTGCTTTCATACTATCAACTTGGCCAAACCTTTTCCTAATTTAAATAGTACAGAATTCATCTCATACTTAGTACATTCATTGAGACCATGTTGTTGTTAGATGCTGTTGTGTCAATTTTGACCCATGATGACCCTATAACATATTACAACCTGTCCCTTTCCCCCGCCATCCTCATCCTCAATTTTCACCACGCTCAGGCCCTTTGTTACTGTGTCTGTACCAATCTATCTTGCTGAGGCTCTTCACTGACCCTGTGCTTTTCCAAGAATGATGTTGTCCTGCATGGACTGGTCCCTCCTGATAACACACTCAAAGTGTGTGAGACTGTAATTCCTAGGATGTGCTGGTTCTGCAGTCCATACAAGCAGGATACAAAGCTGCTTGTATTCCCAAAGCATCTTTGTTCTAGGAGTGTTCTCATTGTTGTCACTGTAAGATTAACACTACCAAGCTAAGAATTTGAGCAGTAACATGTAACTTGTCCAAGTCACAAAAGTCAGTTGGTGGGTAAGAAGGAAAACCTGTGTGTTTAATCTGCAGTTCTCATAGTCATGGATTCCTTTATGTGTTTGAAAGGCATCTTTATGTAATTTTGATATGTTGAGTGAAACAAAAGATTCAACAGAAAAGATTAATTGTAGCTTCAAATTCATTTATGGTTGAAAAGGCATGTGCATCTCCTCACATGTCAGCCTACATACATCTAGAAAACAAGTGAGGTTTTCTTAACAGCCACCTCATTCCCCCAAAGCCAGCAAAATAATGGGTTTGCAATGGATTTTGTCTGTTTGTTTTCCATAATGATTATTTATATCTTTCATGTTGACTAGTCTTCCATTTGCATTTCTTAAAATTTTTAACTTCATTTTTTTAATTCACTGTTGTACATTTTCTTTTCCTCTCCCAGCTTACTGAACAATGCATCCCGTATTCCAGATTGTTCAGACAGCTCTTCCTCTCACCTGTTCTACTGCAGTGTTTGTTATCTATCCACTGTTTTCCCATTCTCTGCTTACCCTGCCTACATCCGCCCCATTTTATAATGGCAGTGTTATACAGTATTTGTCCTTTTGTATTTCACCTAGCATAATGTCTTCCAGACTCCCTCATGTTGTTTTTCAGTGCTGCATTGAATGTACATTATGTGAATATACCATAGTTTCTCAGTCCATTCATTTGTTGGTGGGCATTTTTGTTGCTTTCATCTCTTTGCTATTGTGAATAATGCAGCAGTAAGCATACATTTGTTTGAGTCATAGCTCTGGTTTCTTTAAGATATATTTCCTTCCCCGCTGCACGCGCGGGCTGCCGGTACGCTGGATCCGGGGCGCCTGCAGCACCGTGATGGCGGCCACGACCCTGCTGCGCGCGACACCTCGCTTCAGCGGTCTCAGCACCGGCCCAGCTGCACTACTGCAGGGTTTGTTGTGGCCGCCAAAGGCCCTGGCGCAGTCTGTCTTGTGCCGCAGCCTCGCCGTCGAAGCCAAGAAGACCTACGTGCGTGACAAGCCCCATGTGACCGTGGGCACCATCGGCCATGTGGACCACGGCAAGACCACGCTGACCGCGGCCATCACCAAGATTCTAGCAGAGGGTGGTGGAGCCAAGTTTAAGAAGTACGAGGAGATTGACAATGCCCCGGAAGAGCGGGCACGCGGGATCACAATCAATGCGGCTCACGTGGAGTACAGCACGGCCGCCCGCCACTATGCGCACACCGACTGCCCCGGGCACGCGGACTATGTAAAGAATATGATCACAGGCACAGCTCCCCTTGATGGCTGCATCTTGGTGGTGGCAGCCAATGATGGCCCCATGCCCCAGACCCGAGAGCACTTACTTCTGGCCAGACAGATTGGGGTGGAGCACATTGTTGTGTATGTGAACAAAGCAGATGCTGTCCAAGACTCTGATGGTCGAGCTTGTTGAATTGGAAATCCGGGAACTGCTCACTGAGTTTGGCTACAAAGGGGACGAGACTCCTGTTATCATAGGCTCTGCCCTCTGTGCCCTTGAGCAACGTGACCCTGAGCTAGGCCTGAAGTCAGTGCAGAAGCTGCTGGATGCTGTGGACACTCACATCCCAGTGCCCACTCGGGACTTGGAGAAGCCTTTCCTTCTACCTGTAGAATCCGTTTATTCGATCCCTGGCTGAGGCATGGTAGTGACAGGTACGCTAGAGCATGGCATCTTGAAGAAGGGAGAAGAGTGTGAGTTCCTGGGACACAGCAAGAACATTCGCACTGTGGTGACAAGCATTGAGATGTTCCATAAGAGCCTGAACAGAGCAGAGGCAGGAGATAATCTTGGGGCCCTGGTGCGAGGCTTGAAGAGGGAGGTCATGGCCAAGCCAGGGTCCATCCAGCCCCACCAGAAGGTTGAGGCCCAGGTTTACATCCTTAGCAAAGAGGAAGGTGACCGCCATAAGCCTTTTGTATCCCACTTCATGCCTGTCATGTTCTCCTTGACTTGGGACATGGCCTGTCGTGTCATCTTACCCCCTGAGAAGGAGCTTGCCATGCCCGGAGAGGACCTGAAGCTCACCCTGCTTTTAAGACAGCCAATGATCTTGGAAAAGGGCCAGCATTTCACCCTGCGAGACGGCAACCGGACCATTGGCACTGGCCTTGTCATTGACACACTAGCCTTAACTGAAGAGGATAAGAACATCAAGTGGAGTTGATCTTATGGACCTCTGATTTGCTTCAGGGCTCCCCTGGCCAGTGTCCCCTCATGATCTTGATGCCCCGAAGTCCAAGCTGCAGCCCTTGTGAACCCAGGAGAGTACAGCTTTGACTAACACTTCCCATGTTCAGAAGGATTAGCCTGCCAGCTGGGACAAGCCAATAAATGGTTCTGTGAAGAGTTAAAAAAAAAAAAAAAGATATATTTCCTGTAGTGGAATTGCTGTGTCAAATGGTTTATCTATTTCCAGCTTTTGGAGAAAGTGCCAGACCACCATTCACAAAGTCTGTGCCATTACTGCTGTCCCACCAGCAGTGAATAATAGTTTCAATCTTTCCACAACCTTGCCAGC
Organism: Elephantulus edwardii; assembly: GCF_000299155.1. NCBI lineage: Eukaryota > Metazoa > Chordata > Mammalia > Macroscelidea > Macroscelididae > Elephantulus > Elephantulus edwardii. Next base: position 8,110,732 of record NW_006399769.1, read on the forward strand.
ATTTGCTGTTTGTTGCCCTCCTTTACTTTGCTATTGTTGCTGGGATGCAATGATACCTCATAGTTGCTTTGATTTGCATCTCTCTGAGAGCTAGGAATTTTGAACATTTTTTCATGTTTGTTTGCCATCCGAATATCTTCTTTGGGTAAGTGTCTGTTCATATCCTGTGCCCATTTTGTGACTGGATTGTTTACCCTTTTTCGTGTTGAGGTGCTTGAGTTTTCTGTCAATTTTAACTATAAGTCACTTATCAAATATATCATTGCCAAATATTTTTCCCTCTGTCTGTGGTTTTTCTTCTTACCCTGTTGGAGAAGCTTTTTGATGTGCATAGGGATTTGATTCTTAGAAGGTCCCATTTCTCTATTTTCTTCTCTCCTGGTTGTAGGTTTCCATCATAGTAGTATAGTCCACAGTACATCTAACCCAGAGACCGAGCCTCTCTACTCGTTTTAGTTCATCAGCTGCAACTAAGGAGTAAGATAGGCAGTCTCCTCCTGTGCCGTTTCCAGACTTGGAAAACCTGCTGGAGGCTCAGCTCTGAAATGTTTCCCACTCTGCAACAATGGGCTTAAATTTTTGAGTACTTAATTAAATGTTACTGTGTGTGTGTGTGTGTGTGTGTGTGTGTGTGTGTGTGTGTGTAAGAGAGTGAGGTAGCGTTTACGTTTGCTGTCAGTATCTCTTGTGCACCTCTCTCTGTCTTCCATTTCATTAATGATACTCTGCTGATCATCCCCTTCTTGTGTATTGTCTTTCTTATTTCATCCAGATTCATATATTCATTATCTTGTTAACAGATTTTTCCTCCTTGCTTCCTTCATCTATCATTCCTTGTAACCATGAAGGAATGTTACTCTAAATGATACTTTTAAAGTACACTGCTTCTCTTTTTTCTATAATTATTTTACTGTTTTAAATGGAGGTTTTGTTTTGCTTTTCCACCTGGTTGTATGTATTTGGAAAGTACCCTTGGAGAAGATATGCTGAAAGCAGAAAATTCTGGCACTTTTCCTACTTTCCATTCCTTCTCCTCTATGGATGCCAGATTCCTTTGGGAAATCATCATTTGTAAAAGGTCAGGAGCAAAAGGAGGGGCATTCTTTGGTGTACAGTTACTGCTAATTGGAAACTAAACATCTGTAACCATGTCAGAGTTATTTGTATTTGAAAAGAAACATTTATATACAAGAGTCCTTTCAGTAACATAAAACATACTCTTAACACAAAGTGTGTGTGTGTTGGAGAGATGGAGGAACCCACAGAATGGGAAGGCTAGTACAAATGACTTTGCCTAGCTGATGTCATTTGCAAATGAAATCTCAAAGCATTTTGAAGTATTTTGTCTCTGTCAAATGAAGTTTTCTCTCTCCCTTCCCCCAGTGGGCCTAAGCAAACATTTTATTGCATTTTTCCATTTCAAATTCGACATTTAAGCCCTCGGTATCTTCCTATAGAATAATGTAAGTGTCATTAACACTTTTTTCCCCCACCAAAAGTTAAGTGCTAATGGGCCCATCTTCTTGGGGAGCAAAGGACACAGTGTTTTGCTTTTCTTCATAACTACTTTCTCCTCTTTGCTTGCTTCCTCTTCCTTAATCTCATAAGAATGTTGTATATCGGTCATTTTCTTTTATGCAGAAATGGTATCTTTATTCTTATTCTCATATTGAGGTAAGTGTTTGGTGATAGATACTCATTAATGTTAGAAGCATTTCAGTCATTGAATGTTCATTGGATGTTCATGGCCACATAACCTTAATGGTCAGATTCTTTTATATCCCTCCATTGCTGGAACCCTGCTGAGTTTTGGGGGAAGTATTAACCAGCTCTCACCCCTTCAGAATCTGCCATCTTTCCCATATCTATCCTTCTCCCCCTCCTTTCTCATCTTAGTCTTTTAAGTAATTTATTTTTAGAATTTTGCAAAAGACTGTACTGTTAAAAATTTGTTGTTGTTGTTGTTGTTTGGTGCCATTGAGTCGTAGATGACTCATAGCAACCCTATGAACGAACAGCCTGAGCACTGTTCGTACATAGAATTTCTGGAGGCAAGCCATTTCGGAAGTGGATGTTGCTCCTGCTTCCAGGCTTGATTTAGTCGGGAAGCTCCAGCCAACACTGTCCACCATGGGTACCCATTACGATGATTGGCGCATCACTGTCACAGGCTTCAGCATCACGGCAACCACGAGTTACCTATGTACAGCAACGCACAGACCAGTGCTATACCACCTAGAAGAATGTTTGACAAGAAAACAATTTGAACCTGGCCGAGGGCCGCAGATGAAAATCACCCACCTTCAACTTGATAACTTCCTTTCCACTAGGCCAAAATTTCCATATTGGACTTACTTTTCAAATAATCCTACATGGACATCTCTCAGTTTTTGAAGGTTCACTTTCTACCACTTCACTTTCATGAAGCACCTATATTAGTACCTGCAACTTGTGAGAACCAAAAGAACTCTCAAGAGACAGTGTGCACCCAGGCCAGTGAGTGGGGTCAGCAGCCCTCTCCCTGGGAACTTTACTTGGCATCTCAGTTAAGCCACTATCTTTGAACAAAATCAGTGAACATTTTATGCTAGTGTTCATTAAGGTTTTACATGTGATTTAGTAGATTATTTTGGGGCCCGGAATACTTGAAAATTGCCCATGTGATTTAATGATAATTACTCTTTGCCTTACACCATATTAACTTATAAAAAAGGTTCATAGGAGTGCTGAACTTTCAAATAGTGAAGAAACTCCTATCTTTGAATGCTCTCAAGTCCACACTTTCAACAAAATGGTTACGGACTCTTGGGTTCTGAATGTTTACAAAGTCAAGAGGCCTTTTGATTATCTGCCTTTCTAATGACCTTTGAAGATTTTCAGAGTATTATTTGTCCATGATTTTTCCCATACTTAAAAACTGGCTTATATTCAAACTTTGTGGGTGTGAGTTAGCCCAGAGTCAAGGGCTAACTTAATAATTTCAAGTCATGTAGCCTTCCACTAAAGGCTGCAATTCATATTGAAGGGTGCATTCTTTGATTTTCTGCAAAAAATGCTTCAAGTCCTCCTCACTTTAAGCAAGCACAGTTGTGACATCTGCATAACACAGGTTATTGATGAGTCTCTTTCTAGTCCTGATGCCACATTCCTCTTCGTAGACTCCAGCTTCTTGGAAAGTTTGCTCAGCATACAGACTGAATAGAAAGGATATAACCCTGACACACTCCCTTCTTAATTTTAAACCATTTTGTGTTCCCCTGATCTGTTCAAACAACCACCTCCTGGTCCAGGTAAGTTTCACATGAGAACAAGTAAGTGCTCTGGGACTCATATTCTTCTCAGTGTCAGCCAAAATTTGTTATGATCCACACAGTCAAATGCCTTTGCATAGACAATAAAGCTCAAATAGATATTCTTCTGGAATTCTTTACTTTCAGGCAGGATCCATCTGACATCAGCTGAATCATTGATATCCATAGCGCCACAACCTCTTGTAAATCCTGCTTGAACTTAGTCTGTTCCCTATCTGTATACTGTTCTAGCCATTTTTGAATAATCTTCAGCAGTATTTTGCTTGCATGTGATATTGATATTGTTTGATAGTTTCCACATTCTATTGGATCACCTTTCTTGGGAATGGGAACAAATATGGACCTCTTCACTCTGTTGGCCTGCCAGCTGTCCTCCAAATTTCCTAGCATAGACTGGTGAGCACATCTGGAGCTGCATCTGATAATTGAAATAAGTCAATTGGTATCAACTATTGATTCCTGGGGCCTTACTTTTTGCCAATGACTTTAATGCTGCTTCTACTTTCTCCTTCATTGGCACCTAATCGTATGGTACATCCTGAAATGTTTCAGTGTCAATCAGTTCTTTTTGGTACAATTATCCTGTGTATTCCTTTCATCTTCTTTTAATGCTTTCAGGGTCATTCAGTACATTGCCCATAGCTTCTTTCAATATTGCAACTTGAGATTTAAATCTGTTTTTCCATTCTCTCAGCCTGAGAAATGCAGAGCAAGTTACTCTCTTTTTCTTCTCTGATTCCAGCTCTCTGCACATTCCGTTATGCTGCTTTGCTTTGACTTTTCATGCTGCCCTTTGACATCTTTTGTTTGGCTCTTTTACTTAAGCATGTTTTCCCTTTCTTTTGGCTTCTTTATGCTCTAGTACAATTTTTAGAGTCTCTTCTTACATCCATTTCAGTTTTTTTCTTTCTCTTCTTTATAAGGATCTTTTGCTTTCTTCATGAATGATAACCTTTATAACATCCCACAAGTTATCTGGTTTTCGATCATTGGTGTTCAATGTCTCAAACCTATTCCTAAGATGACCTTGAAATTCAGATGGAATGGATTCAAGATCATATCTTGGCTCCTGTGAACTTATTTTCATTTTCTTTGGCCTCAACTTGAACTTGCATATGAGTAATTGGCGGTCTGACCTACAGTCCACTTCTGGCCTCATTTTGACTGCCAATATTAAGCTTCTCCAACAATTTCTTCCACAGATACAGTCACTTTGATTCCTATGCAGCCAATGAGGTGAGATCCATGTGTAAAGTCATTGTTTGTATCTTTTAAATCTTCAACATGGATTGCATCAATGTTAAGAAACAAAGATTCTTTTTTTTTTATTGGGAAAACCATATTGGGGGTACAAGGAGGTGAGGGTTGGGGGCAGAAGGATGAGGATGGGCTAGGATGCAGTTGCAGAGCTGCACAGTTTGGTCGGTGGGGGGAGCAGGTGAAGGAAATGATGAGGGTCCAGTGGGGACCAGATGCTACAGAGGAATGACAAGCATTTTCCAATGGTAATTAAACCAACTGTCTTATTGATTTGGGAATTGGGTGCTGACTCTCTGGCTTCTTCATGCTGAACAGGGGCGTAGATATAAAGGGGGGAAGGGAGGATGCTTTATCACCTTACTGGTGGTCTTGGGTTACAGCTGCTTGCCTCCTTGCTCTGTTAGAAGATATTTTCCTGTCATTTGCTCCCCTCTGGACTGCAAAGTATTTTCCCAGGTGGGTCCAGTGGGAATGAGAAACAAAGATTCTTAACCACAGGGTCAATAAGCAACAAACATCACAAAGTATGGAGAAGAGATTGAAACTGTCAACAACTTCATCTTACTTGGATCCACAATTAACACCCTTAGTATCAGCAGTAAGGAAAACAGGAGCTATATTGCACTGGGAAAGTCTGCAGTTAGGGACCTTAAGAGTAATGATATCAGTTTGAGGACTAAGGTGCATCTGATTCAGCACATGGTCTTTTTGATCATTTGCCATGCATCTGAGAGCTGGACTGTGAATAAGGATGACAGAAGGAGAATTGATGCCTTTGAGCTGTGGTGCTGGAGAAGAGCACTGAACACCACCCCATGGATGGCAAATAGAACGAACAGATAAGTCTTAGAGAGGGTGTAGCTAGAGTGCTCTTTGGAGGCAAGAATGATGAGGCTTCACCTCACATACTTTGGGCATGTTGGTAGGAGGGGCTATTCCTTGGAGAGGGACATGATGCTGGAAAGGGTGGAGGGTCAGCGAAGGAGAGGAAGACCTTCTACCAGGTGGGTTGATATAGTACGTGCCCCATGGGCTCTGGTGTGTTCAGAAGTGTGCGGATGGTACAGGATAGGACAGGATAGATATGTTCAGATCTTTTGTTCATATGGCTGCTGAGTCGTACTTAACTTAATGGCACTTAACAACAACAAATGTCTTCCATTTGTAACATGCTTCAATCTAAATCCGCTTCGCAACCACTGTTTTACAGAGTCTCTGGTTCCACCAAACACATCTTACTTGAGCTTTTCTATCCTTGCTTTGGACTGCTGTTCTCGGTTGAAGTAATTTCTGTTTTCTCTTTGCCATCTTGAATCATCCTTGCCTCTAAGAAGTACCTGGTTGCACTACCTCCAATACAAACGTGGTTGTTCTTTTGGCAGTCTATGGAATTATTCTGTATTTTTCTCAGCGCCACAAATTCAAAGACATTGAGCCTTCTTATGTATGGTGAGACTTCATCGCACGTACTTTGGAGATATTGCTCCAAGAGTTCTTGGAAAAAAGGATACCATATTGGAAAAGGTGGAGAGATGAGAGAAAGAGAGAAACCTTACCAGGATGAATTGGCAAAGTGACTGTAACAATCAGCTTGAGCGTATCAGAGATCATGAGAATGGAGCAGGTATAGATGTCATTCATAGGGTTTCTATGGATTGTAGTCAACTTAATGGCACCTACCAACAATTTCTTGAATCATTTGTACTTTTCTGAGTGTCATCTTTGTGACTATCATAACTCACACTGTTATCCTCCTCTGACTTCTCTAGCTATCACATCAAGGTCAGGTTTTATTCTCCTAAACCTCATTGTACTTTTGGTCATCTTGTCATGCTGTACTTTTCAGCTTGCCAGCCAGGCTGTAACATCTCAAAGAGGTGACATCTATTATGACCCCAGGGTGCACTTGATTATTATAACCCATTTCTATTTTCTTGATTCTGACTTTGTGTGACCCCATAAGTCTGACCCATATAATTTCTAAGGCTGTGAATTGTTATGCAAGTCAACTGCCACTTATTTGTTTTGTATAGCAGAAGAGGCTGGGAAATTCAACCCATAGATTAGCAAGCTAACGTATTTACTTCTGCTCCATCAGGAATCCTTTGGTTATTCAAAATAAATAAAAACTCATTACCATTATTATTTATTTGGAGAAGTTAGGGACCTCTCCAAATTATTGAAGAGTAATGATGTCAGTTTGAGGACTAAGATGTGTCTGATTCAAGCCATTGTCTTTCTAATCACTTGGTATGCATTGAGGAGCTAGTTAGTGAAAAAGAATGACATAAAAAGTATTGATGCTTTCAGCTGTGGTGTTGGAGGAGCGAGATGAACATTCCATGGACTGCCAAAAGAACAAATAACTTTCTCTTGGAGAGAGTGCAGCGTGCTCTTTGGAGGCAAGAATGAAGATATTTCACCTCACATACTTTGGGCATGTTCCGAGAAGGGGCCATTCCTTGGAGGGAGAGATGATGCTGAGAAAGTTTGAGGGTCAGTGAAGGAGAGGAAGACCCTCAGCCAGGTGGATTGTGGTGACTGCCGCAATGGGCTCTAATGTGTCAGGCAGTATGAGGGTGGCAAAGGATATGACAGGGTTTTGATCTGTTGTTCCTAGGGCATCTATGAGTTGAACTCGCCTCGACGGCACCTAATAACAACAACAACAACAACAACAACATTGTTATCAAGTGGATTCCAAGTCATGATGACCCACCTTTGAGTTTCTGAGATTATACATATTAATGGAACAGACTGTTTCCTCTTTTTTTCTCAGAACTGCTTATAGATTTTGGCCATAAATTTTCTGTTAGCAAACCAACATGTAGTGCAGTGTGTCACCAGGACTCCTTGGCTGTTATATATTTCTGATAAATAACTGCTTGTTGAAGAGTAGATCCTTTTTCCTCCTACTCATTGATTACCTCATTCTTAAAACCTGTCTGCTTTCATCCCAGTGGTCGAATTATAGATGTTAATGACATTTATGGCACAGGCTAACTTGTCTGTAGAATTAGCAGAAGTATTGGCGGGAGAATAATGGGCAGTCTCCTCCCGTGCGATTAATGGCCTTCGAAAACCTGCTGGAGGGTCAGCTATGGGTTGGTTCCAACTCAACGGTACACAACAACAACATACTTCTTTTGAATAAGTAAATATCTTTTTTTT
>NW_006399769.1:8119653-8126071 GCF_000299155.1 Elephantulus edwardii
GCTGACTCTCACCAGTGGCTATGGATGAAGTCACAGGCGATTTTCAGCCAGCGCCTGTTGAATAAGTAAATATCTTTTGAGGAAGAACTAACAAGTTATTAGTTAACTCTTATAGAACCATCAATATATGGAAGGGCTCTGATGGCTTACTGGTAAGAAGTTGCACTGCCAACCCAAAGGTAGGTGGTTCGAATCTATCAGCCGCTTTTCAAGAGAAAGATGAGCATTCTCCTCTCATTTAATTTATAGTCTCTGAAAACCTACTGTAGGGTCAACAATGAGTTGGTTCAGACTCAACAACACGTAACAACCACAGTACAATATACAAAGGCACAGGTATGGAGATGGGACATGTTTTGAATGGTCTTGTGATTTTGTTTCTCCACAGATGTGGTCACTCACGCATCTACCGGTCCCGTGAGATGGCAGCTCGTGCCCTGGTCCCGTTTGTTATGATAGACCAAATCCCAAATACCATCCGAATGCTGTTGACCAAACTTCCAGACTTCGCTGACCAGTATTTCCGGCAAAACCATATTCATGGTACACTCCTCCAGGTAAGTATTGCCATCAAACCGTGAACTTCAGTGTCTACTGTCCAGAGTTGAAGATTTGATGCAAACTGTATCTATAGAGGCATTTCCTGAGTGTGTTTTATTCATCACAACTTGAGTACAGTAGAATACTGGGATTCTGCAGATCATCTTTTTCATGAAATCTTAGGTTTTCCATAGTATATTCTCCCCTTTGAACCTATTGACTTTTTGGGACTCAGTAATGTTTTATATTTTCCATCCAGTATTCTTGAAGATTCTTTTAGGTCATTCCATGTTCCAGGTAAGTGTGAGCATTCCATGGAAGAGAGCTTAACCCAGATAGCCTCTTAACATGTCAGGAACAGCTTGTTCAGGAGCACAAAAACAAATAGTACATCAGATGAAAATATCAAGCCTAAACCCAGCTATTCTTCTGTGTTTTGCAAAATATAACTTTTTCTTTAAATTTAATTTATTTAGTTATTGAAAATATACACTACAAAACATAGACCAATTCAGCAGTTTCAGCATGTACAGTGTAGTGACACTGACTGCAGTCTTTATATTATATTTTGAGTTACTGTTGTCAACTTGATCCAGATTAGATAATGCAGAATATACTTCTACATTTTGAATAAAAAGTACATTTGTTTTTTATATTTATTTAACATTTCTTCCAAAAAAGAGTAAGCTACAACAAGTGAGTAAGATGTTGATGCACCATTGAAATTACTCTTTTTAATACTGTCTAAAAAGGAGAAATGGGACATAAAGGCACAGGGCTAGGAACATCTCTCCAAAACGGCCAGAGGGAGTGGGAATAATACAGCCCTTTAACTCCCTGGAGCAGAAAACAGATAGAGCCTGTAGCCCATCCCCATGGTGCCTGTAGAACCCCACCAACAGCAAGAGGTTCTTTTACTTATTTCTGACTCACAGATTCACAGTTTTGATACTAACAATGGGATTTATTAGAGAAGGAAATTGAAGAGTGGGGGAGGCAAAGAATATCTCATAATACAAGACCAGGTTCCAAGGTCCAGGTCTTCAATTAGACCAGGCCCTGAATTCAGTTTAGCAGTCAAATCCAAATCATCCAGCAAGCTTTGCTTCAGAGTGGTTATAAGTCAGCTTCTCCTTCAAATATCCAGCAAGAACAACCAAACTTTTAACTGCAGCCAGCTCAGATGCAAGAAACCTCAGGTCACATCTTGCCATTTTCTCCACAGCAGTGCCAGTCTTTCCACCACCAGGGTCTGGCCCTCACTAGAGTCTTGCCACTACAAGCCTTGCTTGCCTCAAGTCTTCCTGCCCATTTTTGGAAGCACTCTTTTACCTTAGTCCCACAGCTGATGCTGAATTGCAAGGGCATTCTGATTTTTAAGACTATGTCTGCAGTTAAAGTATCTGGAGACCAGAGGTGGCTAACTAGTGGCTACAAAAAGCCAACTTTCAGGCTAACACCACAAATCCTTACTAAACTTGGGGACAGATGGTCCTGGTGAAATATGCTATTAATATGACAACTGTGGTCACCCACAGTGGGACAAGGACAAAGGTATAATGAAATTGTCAGAGTTTTGTCCATGATTTATGAGTAGAGTGAAGAGATAGCCTTGACTTTTAAATCTGTGTTGTAAGCCTCAAGTCTATGCCTCTGACATAGGAGACATTTGTAAATTAGTTATTAGTGCAGGATTCTGGAGACTAATAGCATGCTATACACCAGGACACAAGCAGGGGCTCCAGGTTGTTAGAAAAGGCAGAACATGCTTCCCAAAGAAAGTGACATATAAGCAGAGAGCAGAAAGTAGCTAAGTGTATCCAGGGAAAGAGGCTCATTCGTGGAGAAAACAACATATAGGAAGACCCAGAGAGGGCTGTCACCAAGAGGTTGTCACTTGTCTGTCTGATCTCAAGAAATCTTTAAACCTTAAAATTTATTGAAGATCCCAAAAAGCTTATGTTTGCATGAGTTACTATGTAACAAGTTTTAATTGAATTTAAACAGAAAAAGTTTTAGAGCAGTGGAATTCAGAAACACATTCTGAGTTAGCAGTTATAACATACTTTGTATTTGGAAATCACTCCTGTGCACTTAGGACAGTACTAGAGTGAATGAAGATGCCAAAGTGTTCTGATCATTTTGAAAATAGTGTGATGGTCTGGACTTCCTGAAGGGATTGCATAGTCTCTCTAGGGTGTAGGCTGTACTTTCAGATCCTCTGATCTGTGTATTATATGTAATAGATCACTGGTTGTTTTTGCACTAGACATTTTTGTATGGAACTTAAAACTCTCATCTTCTTGAATCTTCACTATATCCTTGTAATGAAGAGAGGTGTACAGGTCATTTTGGTTTAAAGACCGAAAGAACAGTGTTTACTCAGTCAAATGAATTACTTCTCTTGATTCTGTCAGGCTCCAGTCCTTCTCTTAAGGGATACATCTGGCACAGATGAGTAATACAGAGCAGGTTTTCAACATGTGACCCACAGTTTCTGCACTATTTTAGAAGGAAAGGTTTGGTTGTCCCAAGGACATCATCCATCAGATTCTCTTGACCATCCTGTGTGGGCTGAGCTTTGTCAGAGGGCGTACAGGTAGGGTTGCTTCTGGTTCTTCCACTGGCTGTATATATGGACCTGCCAGCCTGGTCGCCTACACACATCACTGAAGGTGTGGCTTTTTTTTCACCACTCTGTCCAACAGCAGTGCATCATCTTTTAATCTATCTCTGGACTACTTTTGATATTCACAAATTCGCTAATGCTAGACACAATATAAAATGTGAAAGCACTCTAAAAAAGTAGACGTCTTATGACTGAATTAGTTGTGACAGTTCGTTCCCCTTATACTTCAGTGTTGATGAGATGAAGAGCTTTTTGAAAAAAGAACTGCAATGTCTGATATTGTGTTTGTGATCTATCAAGCAAGTTACTGCCTTTACCTCAGTTAAAAAAAAAAAAAAGGAAGTCAAGAGCTTGTGAAAAGTCTTTTTGTCTGTTTACTTGGTTTACTTTTGTCTGACCATGTTATTATTTGTAGGGAAAGCATAGGGGTTAAGGTGGGGAGGGCTTCCTTTGACAGTTTATAGATTTCTCCTCCACATAAAGTAACCTTTGAAATCAGTCAAAGGTCTGCACCTGGAAAAGACATTTTGGGATTGAAGGGAATGGTAATCTCCACGGGATGTGGAGAACCAGCTAAGTAAATACAAAATTGTTATTTTTTTCAAAGGCAGGAAATCATTTCCTAATCAGAAAACAAATTCTTTCACAGAACATTTTTTTAAATTATACAGTTTTACTTCTTTGAAACACTGTTTACATATATGTATCAAACCCTAAAGTATTTTTCTATAGCATACCTTGAAAACAAGAAATAGGCTGATCTGTGAATTTTCTAGACTATGGGAGAAAAACTCAAATTATAGGACATGTGGGGAAAAGGAAGAAAGACACGTGGAATTCATTTCCTAATCATTTTAAAAACCAGAGATTCTCAATTACAGTGTTGAAATGGATACAAGTCACATACATCAGAAAAGGTGAGATTATGTAGCAGGTTCCTAAGAACCGGTGATAAGTGACATTAAGTTTCAATAAAGACTAGATAAGACCCATGGACATGACCTCATTTCAAACCAACACTGGCAGTGATATTCTGCCTTTCTAGTTCAATTAACTGTCTGTTTTTGTGGCCAAAACTCTACAGGTTGAACACATAACGTTGTTGTTATGTGCCCCCTTGAGTTGCCTGTGATCCATAGCCACTCTAAGTATAGCAGCTCTGAAGCCTGCCCTGTCCTGAGCCAGTCTCACTGATTCTGACACATCTACCCCCATTGCCCCAGTTATTTTATCAATCCATCTTATCTGAAGTCTTCCTCTCCTGCACCATCCCTCCATGTTTCTGAGCATGATGTCTTTCTCCAAGGACTGGTCCCTCCTGGCCACAAGCACAAAGTGTGTGAGACAGAGCTTCAGAATCCTAGCCTCTAAGGAGAAACTTTATTTCTCCCTCTCCAAGACAGACTTGTTTGTTTTTCCTGGCTGTCCATGGTATGTTCAAGACTCTTCTCCAGCACCGCAATTGGAAGGCATCGATTCTTCTATCATTCTTAGTCATTGTCCAGCATATGCACTGCAAGTAATTATGAAGACCATGGCCTGAATTAGGCACACCTTAGTTTCTAGACTGACATCATTGCTTTTCAGTACTCTGGAAAGGTCCCTGACAATAGATTTTTCCCAGTGCAATTCATCTTTTGATTTCTTGAATGCTGTTATTAAGAGTTTTGATTGTCCAGGAAAATCATATTATAGCTCAGAAAGTTCTCTGGTGTCGCTGTCCATTCGCTGGCAACTAACAGCGACACCCCAATGGGGGTAAGCACTACAGAGACACACCACTCCAAGAGAGGAGCAGAGAGTCAATCCAGCTCAATTCTATTGGGATCTGCAGTGCATTTATATAAACAGGAAGACAGGGTAGGGTGGGCTTACAGACGTGAGACATGCGGATTGGATAGGAGAACCTCAGCCTCATGCAAACCACTCCCAGCTCAACAGACGTGGCAGCCATCTTCCCAGGTGGCGAGCTTTCTCAAGCTGGTACAGCCATAACACAGGGGAGCTTTCTCTATCCCGTATTAAAGGCTGTTGGGAGGCTTGCACTTATCTGGAGTTTAGGCCATCTGTCCTGGCCAGAGGCCCTCCCTTCCTCCTCAACTTTCCCCAACACTCTGGTATTGAGGAAGCTTTTGAGCAACAATCATGCGGAAAGAGTCTAATACCTTGGAGACTTCTGGCATTCATACCCCAGTGTGAAGTGGACATTTACATTGAATTTTTCATTTCCTGACTACTTCTATATCTGCTTCTATAAATGTATAAAAGCTAATTCTGGCTTCTTTTTTAAAAAGTAAACTATTTTGAGTGGCTAAATTATCATAAAGTTGAGGTAATTTTACTTGTATTGAAATGAAACTGTTCTGCAATTTTCTGAATATTCTAGGCAAAAGTCTGTTTGTTTTTCTGCCCATTTGATGTAAGTGATGAGCCTCTTTTCACAGACCCCTGTGGAGTTCTAAACATAATCTACCCTTTTCATCTAATGTTAACTGTAAAATGTGGCTTATTCACCAGCAGAACCTGTTGAACACTTGGTTCACTCGTTTCCCCTAAATCTGCCTGTTTGGAGCCTTGATTTCTTGTACTTAGAGAATTGTGACTGAGTCAGACAGATTCTACATTTCTTCCCGTGAAGTCAAGCAGTGCTGTTTTGTAGTTGAGATAACATGGAATAGTAGCTACGGATAGACCACATACAACACATTGAACATCTGCTGCAGAGAAGTAAAATTAACCTTTACTGAGTGCTTTCTGTATTTCACATGAATTACATATGATTTCTTTTTTTTTCTATAATTATATTTTATTAATTTTCATAAACATTTACAGAGATTTTGGGCTTCCACTCATTCACTGCCGCACCACTCTCTCCACCCTCCTCCCAGTCCGCTCCCGTCCAGATGCCACAGTGCTTGCCAAAGCCAGTTCCGATCAATCCTCCCTGTCAGTGTATCCCTTGCCACTCCCCACCACTCCTCCCTGAGAGAGACCCCACCCCGAGTCACAAGGAAAAGGGGACGGCGCATTCTCCCAGCTACTTCCTGCTGAAAAGGGATGTTGTGGGCCTCAGGGTGAAGATCCTCTCTCACCACTCCAAAGGGCCCCCTTGGCAGTAGGAAACACACAGACCACTATGGAGATTGATTTTGGAATTCAGATGCACTCCCATTGATCGTGCTTGACTGTACACGTACATATCCTTCAAGATGTATCATGGGGGTGTTGCAACCCAGAAGACACAAATTT
>NW_006399769.1:8128686-8142308 GCF_000299155.1 Elephantulus edwardii
TTTTCTCTTCACCTCCCTAGTTTTGTTTTGGATTGTTGTTTTTTAGGGTCTTTTTTTCTGTTTGTTTGTTTGTTTTGATTTTTTTAATGACCAAATGGAGATAAGCTTGAGTTTGCTTTTTTAAGTGTTGGAGGTAAGATAATCAGTTTAAAGTGTTGTGCTTCCTGTACCCCCACACAGACTTTTAGAGCATGCTTCCACTAATACTTACTTAAAAGTGAATGCTAACTTTTATGCCTAAAGAAATCAAGCCAGGAATTCTTTTCAGCTCTACTTTTCGTCCCCTGTCTAAAGAAATCAAGCCAGGAATTCTTCTCAGCTTTATTTTTTGTCCCCCATCACTCAGTTGCTCCTCTTATGTCTAATTTGATATAATGTCACAATACGGGGAACAAAGTAAACTCTTAGGTGTATAGAGAAAAGCAGAAAAAAAAATCAGTGAAATCTAGAGAAGCTACAAATTTAAAGAAGTCTGCCTACACTAGTCTGTCTCGCTGGTTCCTTTTCAGTCGTACATGTAACATTCTGAAACTTAAAATTCATTCTTCTCTGTCCTACCGGGTTCCTGTATGTCAGAATTGTGGTGTTTTGGGGTTTTTTTAGCCTTAAATCAGAGGCCTTGTGGCACCATGTTTAAGTGCTCACTACTAACCAGAAGATAGTATAATCAGACCCTTCATTCACTTTGCAGAAGGATGTGACGGTGTGCTTCCATAAAGATTGTCATCTTAGAAATTATAGAACATTCTACTGTGTTGTATAGGATTGCTGTCGAGTCAGGATCAATGGATAGAAACAATCTGGAAATAATGGAATTCTTGCTAGATACTTACTATGAAGATAAGTTCACAGTTACAGTACTTGCTGCCGTTCTTGAGGATCTGATAAAATCTCTATAGTTAGACACTCCTAGGAATCATGGATTCTAGGCATGGAGTTGATTGTACCATGAAAATATGGTAAGAATTGAATTCAAGTCATTAGACACCATAGTATGGTCACTCTAAACAGACCTAATGTACATTCTGCTGAAAATGTGAAAGATTTGCCTTCATGGGAGGGTTGTGGCTCTAGAGTGCAGTGAATCTTCAGAGGTAGATCTTGACATTACTTACCTATGTGGAAAAGAAAAACAAACAATCAGGAAGTGTGAAGGAATAACTTTGCAGGATCCAAGTACTGAACCTATCTTCCCCCTCCCCCACTACTGTGGAAAACCATGGAAGCAAATAGAGAGTCAGTGAGAGAGGTAACCTTAAATATAAGTTCTACTCAAGTTTTTAACTAAGGAGGTGAATGTTTATGGAAAATAAAGACATTTTATTGTTGTTGTTATGTGCCGTCAAATCCCTTGCGACTCCTAGCGACCCTATGTACAACAGCCCTAAACTCTGTTCTTTCCTGTGCCAATCTCATTGTCTCCGACACACTCATCCCAATTACCCTGTCACTGAATCAATCCACCTCCTAGAGGGCCTTCCCATCCTGTGCCTGCCCTCCACCCTCCCAAGCATGATGTCCTTCTCCAAGGACCGGTTTTCTCCTTACAGCATGACCAAAGTATGTCAGATGAAGCCTCAGAGGCCTTGACTCCAAGGATCAGCCCGGTTTAACCCTCTCCAGGATGAATCTGTTTGATTTCTTAGCAGTCCATGGTACCCTCAATACTTTTCTCCAACAACAACAACAACAACAACAAAGACTTTTTATTAAAGTGTCAAAATTTATGATGAAAAATAAGCATCAATTTTATCATTAACTTGATAAGAGATTTGTAAGACTACAGCTTATACTTAAAGTATTTTATTATCTTTTCCATAATTTCTTAAAAGTGCAAAATTTTGCACCATCAAGTAGAAGACTTCACCTGTCCAGAAATGGACCACCTACAGGAATATCTATTTGGTCACCTAAGACACTGATTGATCTGACTCTGTTGGTATTTGGTTTATCCACAGAGGGTGTAATTTCAGAAACAAAAAGAAAAGGATGTAGTTATGCTGATGTTGTAAATGATAATGCCGAAACTAGTCAATGTGCTTTTTCTGTTATGAGTTGTTATGTCCTGTCGAGTCACCTGCGACTCATTGTGATCTTACGCACAACAGCTCTGAAGCTTATCCCATCCTAAGCCAGTCTCATTGACTCTGAGACACCTACCTCCATTACTTCAGTTACTATGTCAATCCGTGTCATGTACAGTCTTCGTCTCTTGCACTGTCCCTCCACCCTTCCAAGCATGATATCCCTCTCCAAGGACCAGTCCCTCTTGGCCATGTGCCCAAAGTATGTGAAAGACAGAGTTTCAAAACCCTAGCCATCAAGGAGAAACTTGGTTTCACTCTCTCCAATCTTTTTTTTTTCCTTCTTGGTGGTCCATGTTCAGTAATCTTCTCCAGCACTACAACTCAAAGGCATCGATTCTTCTTCTGTAATCCTTAGTCATTGTCTAGCTATCGAATGCATAGCAAGTAAAAATGTTCACTAGAAGCCCTAATCCACAATATGAACAGTCCTTCAAGCATCCTGAAAAATCTACAACCAGGAGAGAATGAATGGGACCTTCTAAGAATCAAATGCCTATGCACAACAAAAAGTTCTCCACCAGCGTCAAAAGGAAAGCCATAGACTGGGTAAAATATTTGGTAACGACATATCTGATAAATTACTCTTATCTAAAATTTATAGAATACTCTAGCACCTCAACAAGAATAAGGTAAACAACCCAATGGCAAAATGGACACAGGCTATGGCTAAATACTTATCTAAAGAAGACCTTCAGATGACAAGCAAACACATGATGAAATGTTCAAATTCCCTAGCTCTCAGAGAGATGCAAATAAAAATAACTGAGATATCATGACACCCTAGTAATAACAGCAGAGTACAAGAGAACAGCAAACAACAAATTCTGGCAAGGATGTGGAGAGACTGGAACCCTTAATCCCTGCTGGTAGGAGTGTAAAATGGTGTAACCACTACAGAAAACAGTCTGTTGTGTTCTCAAAAAGTTGGAAATAGAAATACCATTTGACCCACCAATTGCACTACTAGGAATATACCCTAAAGAAACCAGAGCTGCCACCAAACAGATATATGCACACCCCTGTTGATTGCTGCATTATTCACAATAACAATGAGATAGAAGCAACCCAAATGCCCATCAACAAATGAATGGGTAGAAAAACCATGGTATATTCATACGGTAGAATACTATGCAGCACTGAAAACCAAGAAACTAATAAAATATTATGCAACGTGAGTGACTATGGAGGACATTATGCTGAATGAAATATCTCAGTCACAAAAGGATGAATACTGCATAGCATCATTGTTGTAAAACAGGAGTGACATCGGGTTTGGGAGAAACTAAGAAACAAAAGGATAAATAATAAACACTGTATTGGAATAGATGAAGAACTATTTAAAAGGAATATATCATTAGACATTATTTATGTAACAACATAGCAAAGTGCACTCAGGGGGAGAGAGGAAATTCTGTAACAGTGAATTAATTTTTTTTTAAGTGAACTAGGAGGTAGGGAAGAAAATGTGCAGCAATGAAGGAATGACAATCCAACATTTCTGTAAACTTTTGTTAAAATGACAATTGAAAGAAAGAAACTATTGACTGTGAATAGTTTCATTCTGTCTTCCTGATGACTTATGCTGATGGGAAAGAAGGAAAAAATTACATGGCTGGGAAGATCTTCAGTCCAAGAAGGGCTAAGCAGAGCTTCTCACATGTGTGTTTGTAGTTGTGCCAAGACAGGCCTTGACTCCTTCAACTCTCAGAGTCTCAGGGTGGAGACTCTGGGCCGTCACCTGCAGCTGGGAACAGCCCCATTTCTTTATCCCACAATGTCAAAGAAAGATTATTTTCTCTGTGTGCCTTGACGTGGAAAGGATTGGGGAACACTAGGTTTAGGGGAGAGAAAAAGAAAAGTTAAACCTTGTTAAATCTTACCTTTTGGCAGTATATTCCTTTCTGGATATAGGCCCAGGAAAGTAATTTTTAATTAAAATACTTTTGAAGATGAATCAAAACATCCCTTCTTCTAACATCCAAAAGCTTTTACTTTGTGTATGTTTCTTGCCCAAGCATTTACTGGGTGCTGGAGACAGTTTTTCGCTAGTAGACTCCAGAGCATCAACTGCCATGCATTGTCTGCTTCCCCAGGCAAGGCACTGCTGCTTTCTGTAGTCCTTTGGGCTCACTTAGCAGCCAGGGCTCCCTGGAACTGAGAGATCTGTCCATTTACATATCTCCAGGCATTTGCTGCTGTTGCAGATTAATATAGAGGGAGTAATTCTGAGAGTAATTGAGTGCTTTCATCTCTAGAGGCTGTGTATGATTCCCATTTTACTAATGAGAAAAGCCTGGACTGGCCTAAAGGTATAGAAAGCTAAGTGGTAAAAAGTGGAAATCAAATTCAACCTGGGACTGTCTGCCATTGGAGTTTGTGCCGTCCATGTTGCTTCTCTGGATGAAGGAACGAATGTTTTCGGGGAAGGGTGGCCTTTTCTGAAGGCCTCAAGGTGTATTTATTCAATGCCAAGAAGTTAATTTTGGCTCACATTGAACTACTGTGATCAAGTAAACTGTGCTGTAGGATTTTCTCGAATATATTCATTATGGAAAGGAGCACCAGTCGTGTGGTGGACCAGCTATCAGCTGCTAACCTAAAAAGCTGGTGGTTTTCACCCAGCAGTTGCTCCGTGAGACAATGATGTGGTGGTTGGCTTCATTAAAGAGGAGTCTTGGAGATTTTCTGAGCAGTTCAATCTATTATTTAATAGATACAATAGGGAGTTTATGAATTGGAACTGGCTCAATGGCAACAAATTGTTTTGAATCACTACAAGAGTAGATTGCCAGTTCTTTTCCTCGTGGAGCTACCTAATGGATTCAAAATGCTAACCTTTCAACTGGGTGCTTAACTTCTATACCACCAGGGGTCTTTATGCTATATGGAGAAAAATGCAAGTCAGTGTGATTGTCTATTCATTTGTGGAAAGCAAAATTGAAAGTGATCCCTGCTCTCAAAGATCCTGTGACGAAGGAATAAATAAAGCCAATCATGAGTGCATAACAGGAGGAGAGCAGGTAGCAGGATTGAATAAAAGGGCACAATCCTCATTGTTGAAAAGATAACGTCCAAGCAAATTCCATCAAAAGGCAAGGGGAGACATCATTTCTCTTGGAATTGAGTTGGTTATGGACATCTATAGTAGATAGGCCGTAATATGCCTGACACTGCCTTCAGCCAGAGAGAAGGGTTACAGAGTAGGCAATAATGGACATAGTCAAGAAGAATGGTTCTCCTTCATCAACTTAATACCTCTGTAAGGTGACATCTCCCACACTTGTGTTAATGAAGAGTATCTGAAGCCTAAGGGTCTCTGAGCGGCTCTTAGCTACCAAATAAAATGCTGATTAGTGGCATGAGTCTGCTCAGAAATGCCTCAGAACAAAGGCATTGTGAGTTTCTTTAATGAAAGCTTGCAGCCTTTGAAAACCTGTGGAGCATGGTTCTACTCAGACGCGTATGGAGTTTCCATGGATTGAATTCTACTCACCTGACCATTGGTTTGGCTGTTTTACATTCAGCCCTTCCCCTAGAGAATCACAGTGCATCAAGTCATGATATTGATGAGCTTAGACTAAAAGATCAGATCTTACCTATCTCTGCCTGGGCCATCTTCTGCAGAGTGACTGGTAGATTTGAACTGCCAACCTTCCAGATAGCAATGCAACATGTTAACACACCATACTACCAGAGATCCTTGTATTGATCGAATGGTATATAATTTCTTCATAAATAAAGAGAAAAGCTAAAAGAAGTAATCTCATGTAGTAGCTGAGAACTTGGATTGGCATAGGGTTACCTCATCTCGATTTTACCTCTGTTGCCTGTCTGCTGTGCTATTTAGGGAAAGTCTGTTACTCTCTGTGTCTCTGCTTCTGTCTCTGTAAAATGGGATACTATACCACCTGATAAAGTGGTTCTAAGAAGTAAGGCAGTTAATACACAGAAGCTTAGGTTGCTTAATGATAAAAAGCTGTACTGCAATCCCAAAAGCACACTGTTCAAATCCATCAGCTGTTCCCTAGGAGAAGGATAGGCACACACACACCCCCTTTCATTCCTGCCTCTCAAAACCCATTAGAGGGACATCTATGGGTTAGTTCTGACCTGATGGTCCTCAGCAACAACAACAGTGCATAGCAAGGTCCCTGACAAATACTTAGTTGCTATCATTACTGCCTGCTGCTCTCACTGCCACCGGCATGTCACTATTGCTATCAACTGAGTTTGCAATCCAAAACGGAGACCACCACTGATGTAGGTAGGGAGACATGAGTGAGGGAGTAAAGAAACCTATGTTTTGTAAATAACGTAAGAGGCTCTGGTGGCTCAGTGGCAAGGGGTTGTACTGCCAGCCCAAAGGACTGTGGTTCTAATCCACCACCTGCTCCTTGGGAGAAGGATAGGTAGTCTGCTCCCATGCAGTTTACTGCCTCTGAAAACCTGCAGGAGGATGGGCTCTTGTTCGATTCTGACACAAGAGTCCATAACAACAACACTGTTGTACTTGAAATAATATTGTAAACAAGGTCGACTTTCTACTGACATTTAAGTATATGTGTAAGAGATGTATGTCTGTTTCCACAGTTTTGACTTTATATTTTAGCATTCTTCACAGATTTGTTCCTCTGGACAGTTACTGTGCTCTGTTCATTAGAGTAGATAGAGAAGTTCATGCCATTCAGGTTGTTACTTGCACCTGTTTTATTTTGAATTCCATGCCCTCTCTCATACCCTGTTAGAAAATGGATAAGTCAGGAAAGGAATGCTGTCCCAGACAAAGGTTTCTTTTACCATTTGAAGTTCATAAAGTAAAGAGGAGCTATGGGACCCCCCAAATAGATTAATATAGTCCTTTGTGAGGTTCATTTTCCATTTTAGAAGACTGCTTTCCACCACTGAATATACTTTTCAATAGCAAAGCAAAATATCATACTATGTGCATATTATCAGGCATATTATCTTCCCCAGAATTCTATGAAGTATCCCCTTATGAGACGACATTTGTTAGATGGCTCTCTAACCAATTAAAATATCTTTATTCCTTGTTTGCTTTAAGTGTAACAGGCAAAATGCATACCTTGGGATTTTTATTGAGGTAGTAATTTTTGGATTACAGAGTATACATGTTTGTCATATTGGTTGTTGTTAGGTGCCATCGAATCGAGTACAACCCATAGTGAACCTGTCCCATCCTGTGCCTTCCTCACGCTTCCTGACACAGTGTGTGGTAGTCACTGTGACAGTCCACCTGATTGAGGGTTTTCATTCCTTCCCTGACTCTCTGTCTTTCCAAGTATCATGTCCTTCTCCAAGGAATAATCTCTGCTAGCAAGATGCCTAAAGTATGTGAGACAAAGCTTTATCTTCTTTGCCTCCAAGGAACACTCTGGTTGTATCTTCTCCAAGACATATCTGTGTGTTCTTCTGGCAGTCAATGGGATATTCAGTACTCTTCTCCAGCACCACAGCTCAAAGATTCTTCTTCTGTAATCCCTATTCATTGTCCAGCTCTCAGATGCAGAGCAAATGCCTGAAAAGACTGTGGTGTGAACAGGTGCTCCTTAGTCCTCAAACTGACATGATTGCTTTTCAATTATTTGGAGAGTTCTTTGATTGCATGCTTTTCCAGTACAGTGCATCTCCTGATCTCCTGACTGCTGATACGAAGGATGTTGATTGTGAATCCAAGTAAAATGGAGTTATTGACCATTTCAGTCTTTTCTCCATCTATCATAATGTTACCTATCAGGCCAGTGGTAAGAATTTTCATTTTCTTAGTGTTGAGATATAATCAATATTGAAGGCTATATCCTTTGATCTTTTGCAGCAAGTACTTCAGGTTTTCACTTTCAGCAAACAGGTTGTGTCATCTTCATAGTGCAGGTTATTGATGAGTCTTGTCACATAGCCCTTGAGTTTATTTAGAATATTCACTGTATTTCAATTACTAAAGACTCAGCTGACAGTTTAAAAGCGTGATTGAGTATAGCCAGAAAAGTTAGCAGCACCAACAGGGATGCATCCTGTCTCCATACTTTTTCAACCTATATGTAGAACAGATCCTTAGGGAGGCTGGTCTATAGTGGCATTAGAATTTGAGGAAGACTCATCCACAACCTAAGTTATGCAAATAACACAACCTTCCTTGCTGAAACTGAAGAGGCATGAAGCTCTTGCTGTAGAAGGTCAAGGACCGTAGTCAGTCGTCAGTATAAATTGAAGCTCAACATCAAGAAGACAAAGATTCTCACCACTGGGCTAATTGGCAGCACCACAATGGATAAAGAAGTGATTGAAGTTGTTAACAGTTATAGCTTGCTCAGCTTTATGGTCTACACTCTTGGCCCCAGCAATCAGGAAATCAAAAGACGACTTGCATTAGGTTAATGTGCTGCCAGGAGCCTTTCCAGAGTACTGAGAAGCAACAATGTCAGTGTAGAGACTAAGGTGTGCTTGGTCCAGACCATCATCTTTGCAATTACTGGCTATGCATCAGAGAGCTGGACAATGACTAAGGATGACAGAAGAATTGATGTCTTTGAGTTGTACTGGAGAAGAGTCTTGAACATACCATGAAGCACCAAGAAAACAAACAGATCTGTCATAGAAAGGATGAAACCAAGTCTCTTCTTGGAGGCTAGGATTTTGAAGCTCCGTCTCACATACTTTGGGCATGAGGCCAGGAGGTACCAATCCTTGGAGAAGGACATCATGCTTGGAAGGGTGGAAGGACAGCTCAGGAGAGGAAGACCCCAGATGAGATGGATTGACACAGTAACTGGGACAATGGGGTCAGTGTGTTGAAGTCAGTGAGACTGGCTCAGGACGGGGCATGCGTCAGAGCTGTTACAAATAAATAGGGTCACTATGAGTCACAGATGACTCAGTGGCACATAACAATAACAAGGGCCTAAAGTAAAAGGAGACCCAAAGTCAAAAGGAAATTTAAATAGTAAGTAAAAAGGAAATTTAAGTAGTAAGATTTTCTCTTTTATTTTCAATCTTATGTTACTTTGTAGTGTGTATATCCATTCCCTCCATTCTGTCTTTCCATGACAAAGTTTCCCAACTTACCCTGAGATTTTGGACTGGATAATTTTTGTTAGAATGAAGTGGAGACTGTCCTGTGCAAGTAGGATTTTACTAGAATCACTGGTGTCTGTCTGCTCACTAGTTTTGTGCCATCAAATGGGAAACTGACCCATAGCTGACCCTCCAGTGTGTTTTCTGAGGCAGTAAACCACATGAGAGAAGATTGCCCATGTTTCTCCCACAGAGGAGCTGGTGGATTCAAACCAAGTGCCTTAAGGAATGCAACACAGCTTCTTACCAGTAGGCCACCAGGGCTGTACATATGTATATACATAGCTACATGTACATACACATATTTACATACAAACACAAATTTTTATTTAGCAATTTCCCCCTGTTCATTAACTTATTAAATAGAATCAACTAGGTAGAGGGAGGGGGTGAAGGAATTAGGAAAGATCCAGTGAGAAATGAAAAATACAGGGTCATAGTGGACATAGATCTATGGTGTTTAATTTAGAAGACATAATATATGGAAATGATTGCCCAAAACACAATGTGAATGAAGGAATGTGTGAAATACAATGTATATGCATAAAGAAAAAAGTTTTAATGCAAAAGAACAGTTAAAATAAAATGTTAATAGAAGATTTACAGCCTTGGAAACCAGTTATGGGGTTTCCTGTCAGAATCAACTCGAAAGTAGAGGATTTAGTGTACTTCGGATGCCAATCATGTGGTTAAAATAACAAAAAGCTCCATCAAAGAAAACACTGGGGGGAAAAGGGGGGAAACCCACCCTGAAATTATTTTCTTTTTACCTAGTGAAAAATTTATTTTTAAAATGAAGTTAATTTCCTAAACAAAATTCTAGGTTCATTTGACATTCATTTTTTTAGAACAATTCAGTAAATGAATAACTGAACATTCCTATTAACTATATTAAATATTACCTAACATTAATGAAAATTTCCTTCAAAAAGAAACACACCTTTAAAAAAGATTCAGTCAAAGTAAAATTCTTCTAATAAAAAAATTCAACTTAGGAATATATGACATGATGCTCTTGAAATTACTTCTAAAGTAAGAAACTTGGAATTTGATGTTCAGTTGTTTGCTTTTATATATAAATCTGTGAAAAGTTCCCAACATTTCCTGAATTCTTGATGTGAGATTTTCAAAGTTGAAGACAGATTTTCTCTATGGGAAGAATCTTAATCCAGAAGTATAATCACATATGAAGGATTAAGAAATGCTTCCTTCCCAAATCCTTAAGAGAATATTTACCAAATAAATACTATTTCTTTTTTCCTCCCTGCCATTATCAAGAGAAAAACTGACAAGTAACATTAAATCATATAATTATACTATTCGGTATGTACATTTACACTTTGGTGGTTCAGCAAAATTCAGTTTACTTAAAGTAAAATAGTCATCAAGTCCTATTTGCGGATGTATATTTAGAGAACAGAGATGAAGGAGTAATTTTTATTCAGATTCATCAAGACACATCATACCCATTTAGGGACCTGTAGAGGCCTAGAGGTAAGGAGTTGACAAGCCCACACAAAGGCACGAGGTTCAAACCCCGAGCTGCTCTGTCAGGGGAGCAAAATGAGCAGTCTCCTTCCCTGGAATTTAATGTCTCTGAAATACCACTGGAGGCGCTGCTATGAACTGGGTCCAGCTTGATGATATATGACATCACCACCATGCATAAACATTTAGATTTAAGGTGCTAGAAATTTGAGTCCATGTTCGTCCGTAAAAATGCTGGTCATAATTAGAGGTATATTATAACTCATACCCACCAACTTAAAGGATACAAGGTAGTATTTTTCTGAAGAAAATTCATAAACTGACCCTTCAATCAGTAATCCCCATGGAGTAGTGGGCTGTTCTCCTTATTGTCCCTAAGGCTATCTGCGAGATCCTCTCATCCCAGTACTGTCCAGTTAGAACCAACTCAGAGCCCACACTCCCTAGGTTTTCAAAGATTAAAAATCTCACAGAGATTATAAATCTCACAGAAGGAGACTGCTTGTCCTTCTCTTACAGAGCCACTGGTGGATTGAAACAGCAGAAAGGTAACATGTTTGCATTTGCAGTGCAACTTCCTAAGGACTACTAGGCCACCAGAGCTCACATACAAGGAGGCATACCATAGTGTTCAATACAGGTGGAACAAATACATGCAAATGTGTCTCCAAGACCAGCAAAGCTGGTCACCTTGTTCATTAGCTTAAAATACTGATGATAACCCTTATGCCAAATACTGTGTGTGCATTACATTTATTGCTTTGTGTTCAGACTGTTGTCGTTCTTACGTGTAGTCAAGTTGCTCACAATTCATAGCCACCCTGTGTACAACAGATCTGAAGCCTGCCCTATCCTGAACCAGTCTCACTGATTTGACAAACCTAATCACCTTGCCCCAGTTATTATGTCAATCCATCTTATCCTGGGTTTTCCTCTCCTACACTGTCCCTCCACCCTACCAAGCTTGATGTCCTTCTCAAAGGACTGGATCTCTTCATTCAGTTGGCCAGGTAGTTTTCCTCCAGATTTCTTCACATATCTTGGTTAGCACGTCCAGGGCAGCATCTGTTTGTTAAAATATGTCAATTCCTGGGGCCTTGTTTTTTGCCAGTTCCTTCAGAGCAGCTTGAATTTCCTCCTTCATCACCATTGCCTCTTGATCATATGTTGTTTCATGAAATTC
Organism: Elephantulus edwardii; assembly: GCF_000299155.1. Classification (NCBI taxonomy): domain Eukaryota; kingdom Metazoa; phylum Chordata; class Mammalia; order Macroscelidea; family Macroscelididae; genus Elephantulus; species Elephantulus edwardii. The sequence goes on from NW_006399769.1 coordinate 8,140,534, forward strand.
TTCTGCATCAGTCAATTTTTTTTTTGTACAATGACTATACTCCTTCCATCTTCTTTTACTGCTTACTGGATCATTTACTATTCTGCCCAAAGCATCCTGAAGTATTTCAACTTGAGTCTTGAATTTGTTCTTCACTTTCTTCGGCTTACGAAATGTGGAACACGTTTTTCCCTTTAATTTTCTGACTCTAGCTCTTTGAACTGGAACAGTACATTGATGGAGAAGTACCCGAAATACAAACTGGGTTTAGAAGAGGTCATAGCAGTAGATACAGTATCACCAATATCAGATGTATCCTGGCAGAAAGCAAAGAGTACCAGAGGAATATCTCTCTGTGTCTCATAGATTGTAAAGGCATTTGACTGTTTGGATCACAACAAATTGTGGCTGACCGTGAGGAGAATAGGAATAACAGAACACTTGATTGTGCTCATATGATACCTATACTTGGACCAGGAAGCAACAGAGCAAGGAAACACTGCATGGTTCAAAATCAGGAAAGGAGAGAGACACAGATGCATCTTGTCTCCATATCTTTTTAATCTATATACAGAACAGATCATTCGGGAGGCTGGGCTTTATGAGGAGGAATGTGGCATCAGGATTGGAGGAAGTCTCATCAACAACCTGTGTTATGCAGATAACAAAACCTTGTTTGTCGAAATTGAGAAGGACCTGAAGTGCTTGCTACAGAAGGTCAAGGACTGTAGTCTTCAATATGGATTGAAGCTTAACATCAAGAAGACAAAGATTCTCACCACTGGGCCAATTGGTAGATGATAGATGGAGAAAAGATTGAGGTAATTAACAATTTCAACTTACTCGGCTACAATCAACACTCTAGGCACCAGAATTCAGGAAATCAAAAGACAAACTGCGCTAGGAAAATCCGCTGTCAGGAACATCTCCAAAGTGCTAAGAAGCAACAATGTCAGTCTAGAGGCTAAGGTGTACCTGATTGAGGGCATGGTCTTCACAATAACTTGCTATGCATCAGAGAGCTGGACAATGTCTAAGGATGACAGAAGATCTGATGCATTTGAGTTGTGGTGTTGAAGAAGAGTCTTGCACATACATAAACTGCCAAGAAAACAAATAGGTCTGTCTTAGAGTGGGTGAAACCAAGTTTCTCCTTGGTGGCTAGAATTGTGAAACTTCTTCTCACATACTTTGGGCATGTGATATCCTTGGAGAAGAAAACCATGCTTGGAAGTGTGGAAGGTCAGTGCAGGAGAAGAAGACCCCGAGTGAGATAGCTTGATCAAGTTACTGGGGCAATGGGGGTAGGTATGTTGGAGTCGGTGAGACTGGCTCAGAACCGGGCAGGCTTTAGAGCTATTATATATAGGGTCACTATGAGACACATGTGACTCGACAGCACCTAACTACTACAATTATCTCTTTGCACATTTCATTATAATACTTTACTTTGTCTTCCCATGCTGCCCTTTCAAATCTTCTGTTTATCTTCTTAACATCTTGATTTCTTCCTTTTGCTTTGGCTTCTCTGCACTCTAGTGCAATATTCAGAGTCTCTTCTGCCATCCATCTTGGCCTTTTCTTCCTCATCTGTGTTGTAATGACCTTTTGCATTTTTCCTGGATGATATTCTTGATATTTTCAAAATTTCTACCCAAATTCTTTATTTCATCAAGAAGGTAATGAACTCAAGGAAGATGGAAATTGAGCTTTCCCTTTGCTTTTTTCCAAAACGTACAATAGTAAGCACATAATAAACACTATAGATGGTTTTATCATTAGCTTTTTTTTTTTTT